>NC_136591.1:39509747-39524747 GCF_910589615.1 Taurulus bubalis | reverse complement strand
TGAGAAGAAGGGAGCGAGGAGGTGAAGGGAAAAGAAGAGGATGTGTATAATAACGTGTAAACTCTTCGGCGTGGTAATCCTCGTCAACCCCCTTTGCTCCACACCCTCACTTCCCCCTCCTCCGCCGCTCCCTAGCTTCTAAAGAAGGGATAACGGATTACACGTCCAATATACTTCTGGTGTCAGCTCTTTTATATAAATGTCATTTTCAATATAATATGTCGTCAACTACTTTCTGCAGACGCCTCTCGGAGGCGGGAAACATTCTCACCGTTCGGGAAAATGGCGGGAGCCGGAAAAATGTTGGCAGTGACCCGACCGATCAGATTATTTCGGCCTCCGGTGGAAGTCTGTAGAAGATTACACATTCTTCTCAACAACAAATTACAATAACTCTAACCCTTCTTCCTGATCGCAGTGCTCCCGTATGATTGTACCTCTACTCACTTCCCTGCTAAAGACGGCCGCGTTGAAGATGTATTCCATCTGTCGGCACCGGAGGTAAAAAACACTGCGTTTTACTCTACATACTCAACATCACCGAAAACAAGCGCACCCTCTCTCTTCTATCGCTCCTCTCTGTCTCTGCGTTTTCAACTAAATCTGCTCAAATGCATTTTCACTAATCTGATCTCAGATCTGTGATATTGCTCATGTCGGGGTATCAATACACCGCCTTCCTCTGCATGCCTGTATATGAATGCAGATTTCGGCAGATACTTTGATAATTAGATTGATTGATTGAACATAAATGCTCCTTTTTTTTACACCTTTACTGATAATTTGGCCAAGATTTATGCAAAGGTTGGGTGTGTGTTTGTGTGTGTGTGCTTACTACCAAGGCAGCTCAAATAAAACAAACAAAAACAAAGTAACGCCCACAATTCAGTATACAAGGCAAACAAACACAGATTTATAGGTTCATCTTCTTTTTTTTTTTTTCATTCACTAAATATTTAAAACAAGCGTCACTTGACTAGTCATCATAAATGGTGATACATTTTTAAAATCTTTTTTTTCTTCTCAGGATGATGGAGTACCTGAAGGACTGTCGTAGGGAAGAGAGGTGTGTGTATGTGTGTGTGTGTGTGTGTGTGTGTGTAGGAGTTTTTTTGTATATCTTATACTCTCTCGTTGTTAGGTGTGGTTTCTCCTCCTCCGCCCACTAGGGGGAGCTCTGACTCAGTAGAACCGAGGGATTCGCTGAGTCCAGAAATGAAAAGGTTTCCCTCCGTCGTCTCAGGGGAGAAGTCAGGTGGTCGAGCTGAAGCTGAACCGCCGCTAATCCAAACATTCTCAGACAGTCCACAGAGCCGAGGGGTCGGGGGTCAAATACCGGCAGAAGTCCAAAACGTAAAGGTCCTTTATGCAAAAGAAAAAAAAACACATTCAAACCCTCCTCGTCTCCGTCACGTCGCACGGACGAACGAAAGGCTCAAATAAAAGTATAAAAACTCAAGAGAGCAAGAAAGAGAGAAGGCAGAAGATAAGCGTTGATAGAAAGATGTGTTTTTCTTTAACAGTCATTCATTGACATTCATCCGGTGTCGTGTCGTCCGCAGAGCTCGGATGCATAGACTGAATGCAGAGAGGTGGAAGGAGGGATGGAGAGAGAGATGGGGAAGGTGAATGGAGAATGGGGGAGGAGCCGGGGAGGGAGGATGGATGGAGAAAAGAGGAAGTGACATAGAGGAGCAGTGCTACGTGTAAAGTAGATAAAAGAGAGAGTGTGTGTGTGTGTGTGTGTGTGTGTGTGTGTGTGTGTGTGCTACCGTACGCGCCAGAAGAAGAAGAGAGGGAGAGAGAGGGATGGAGGGAGGAGGAGAGGAGCGAGGGAGGGAGGGAAGGAAGGAGGAGGAGAGCGCAGACCGCCACCTCACCTTTGAGGCGAGAAGAGCAAAAAGAAAAAAAAAACGCCGACCACTCCCCGTACCGCCGCTATGCGACAGAACCCTTTTTTTTTTTGTGCCTCTGTTATCCATCCCAGAATCCTCTTGGTTCCCAGAATCCTCTTGGTTCCCGGAACACGTGTGCTTGGGTGCATGGAGAGGGGCGGCTGGCTGAGATCACTCAAATCCTCGTCGCGAGAAAGAAACGGCGGGTTGACGATGCACACACACACACACACACACACACACACACACACACACACACACACACACACACACACACACACATTGCACACGGAGTGAGGACACGCGCGCACACACACAAAATTGCCAAACACATGAACATGCACGTGGGTACGTGCACTCTCTCTCTCTCTCTCTCTCTCTCTCTCTCTCTCTCTCTCTCTCTCTCTCTCTTTCTTTTCTTGTCTTTTGGCACTTCCCTCGATATACATGAACACACACAAGCGCGCGCACACACACACACACACACACACACACACACACACACACACACACACACACACACACACACACACACACACACACCGTTAGGTCCCCTCTGGTCTGTTTGTAGTTCTTGATAGACCTTTGGTCCCGTCACCAGAGACCAAGAATGGATAAAAACCCTGTTTAATAACCGGGCCTGCTTCATACTCTCCTGTACAGAAACTCCACAGGCCAGATTTCATCTACACACACACTCATATAAACACACACACACAGACACACACACACACACACAAAAACACACTGTTCCGATCTGTTTGTCTTCCATGGCGTTACTTCTTTTCCGTGTGTGTGTGTGTGTGTGTGTGTGTGTGTGCGTGTCTGTGTGTGTGTGTCTGTGTGTTTGTGTGTGTGTGTGTGTGTGTGTGTGTGTGTGTGTAAGTGTGTGTGGGCAGGTTGCTGTCCAAGCTGCTCGCTGTACACTATTTTTAGTCCTCGTGTCCGCGAACGACGATCCGTCGATCGATGCGTCACGTTCATCTCCGCCCACCGGAGCGACCCAGTGGAGCCTTGGACAGTAAATGGCCGTCTGGCACGAAAAATAAAACACATTTCAACAAAGACTTGAAAAAATAATTGATTGGTGAAAAAAAAGAAAAGTGCTTGCGTTCCAAAATGTCTGTTTTCTTTTTCTGCCTCTGTGGAATGATTTGGATCGAAAAGGTCCACGAACTAAATACGTGACATGCCCATGCGTCATCTTTGGTGGCCAAAAAGCCCCCCATGTGGTTTCCTCTTCCTTAATCCTGCTCAAGTCACCGAAATGCAGACGGTATGATGACCAAGGGGGTTTTTGGGGCGTGTTTTCTTTCTCAAATAAACACACCCTTCGATCCACGTGGCTCTACAGGCGTCGACGATCCGTAGTCCGGCTGGTTGAAGGGCTTCGATTGAATTGTGGACGAATCATTTGGAAATCTAACATTTTTCATTCCATTTATATCTTGGATTCATTGGTCCTCCGCAGTATCCTTGCGGATCGGTAATAACTGGTGACAGATTCATGTGTAGGACCATTGTTGTCGTCCGGGACTCTTGTTGTCTTCGTCCAGAAGGAGCCAGGAGTAAAGATATCCACCGTATATCCGTATAGGTCCACTCCACACCCATCCAGCAGATCCCTTAAAAAACCCTTAAAACCTCCACCTTTCATTGAAAATACAGCGAGGAACAAACGTCGCTCTCCGCAGATTTCATCGCTTCTACTAGAGGAACTGGTTTGACGGGGAACGATGGAACGAGGGACCGTTTTGAACCCCCAAAAAAACAATGTGCTCCAATTTGATTGGACGGTGCAAATGATCAATCAGTAGTTGGAGCGAGCCGATTGGACGTGCTAGTCAAAAAGGGCCCCCAAGCGGGCGGCACGTCGTAGAATTGGTTGGTTGGCTTCGTCGACCCCGGTTAACATCCGTTCATTGATCGTGTGGTTTGCCATAACCGGACGCCGAGTCTCCTCCCTCGCCCGGCGGCGCCGATGAAGAGGCGGGAAACTCCGTGACCCGTCGCGCCAAAGGGTTTGTGCTTTTGAGGAGCTCCATCGCGGAGACTCTGGCGCCGCCGCCGGAAGACTTGCTGCCTTTCTTCTGAAGCAGGGCCATGAAGTTATCGTTGCGGGAGCTCGACCTCTGGCTGCCCAAGGTCATGTTGCGGATGTCGACGCCGCCGCCGCCGCCGCAGGCGCTGTGCTTCACCGGGGACACGAGGCTCTGCCGGCTGCCGAAGGAGTCCGTCGGCTCCTTGCGGCCGAGAACCTTTCGCTTGGACCTGGATGAAGAGGAGAGAGGATTATTAGCAAAAGGGTAAAGAATGGTGAGATAAAGAAGCACATTTACATTCTACACCCGAGTCACGAAGTCCCCAAAATGTTCAGGGACATTTTACTCGGGGCAAGGATCGATATCAAGGGAAATCTGTCTCAACGATTGTTCCAATTCAAGACCTGGTAGCATGTTGGGAAAGTTAAATGAAGGCTGTAACATTGCATTGTGGTTTAACATTCACGCCGATGGTTTCTCAGGTGATTTGATAGCTAAAAACAATGATACACACATTACAAGAACAAATACTGAAAATCCCTGGCAGAGCCTGAAAGGTGATCCCAGTGATCTACCAGGAGCTCTGAGTGAAAGTGAGTCCATGAAGTAAACGAGTGACTACAGAAGGGATTCCATCCTTTCTTGTTTCTAGATAAACACGCTGACTCCTCCCACTCACCTTTCCTTCTCCTTTCAAGCTATTTTCAGCATCAGGTAGAAAAACGAACACTTGTTGCTTAGAGACGAGCGTTCTGGTGATGCAGTGTGTGTGTGTGTGTGTGTGTGTGTGTGTGTGTGTGTCTGTGAGTGAGTGAGTGAGTGAGTGAGTGAGTGTGTGTGCTTGTATGTGTGTGTGCGCATGTGTGTGTGTGTGCGTGTGTCTGTGCATGCTTGTGATTGTGTGTGTGTGTTTGTGTGTATGTGTGTATGTGCATGCGTGTGTGTGTGTTAGAGAGATTCTAATAAAAGAGCCGCTGGTCATACAGTAGCACTCTGTACGTGTAGCCGTTGCTAGGGAACCGTGTGCCGGGTCCGCCTCACACCTCTTCAACGAGACGACGCTTCTCAACGCTCGCGGCCATAACAAGCGTTTGGCTGAATCCATTTCCGCTAATAAGTTAATAAATTAATAACGCACCTTTTAAGCCTCTTACAGCCGCCTCCTGAGGCGTCTGCTGGAGTTACAGTAAGTGTGTGTGCTGCATGAATGAGATGTGTGTATAACGTGGACACACACACACACACACACCTGTGGATAATCGTGAACAGGTCCTCGGTGGTGTGTGCTGCGGGCGAGCCGGCCGACGCGACGTCGTCCGTTTCCTCGGTGATGTGCAGTACCGTCTTCTCATTGGCTGCCGAGTCATCTGAACAAGACGAGAGAAAATTATACTCAATATTCACAATACACGTGTATGCGAATCAAACACATATCTGACTTGGTCACGCGCACAATCCAGGTAATTATTAGATAATAATGATGAATGTCATCCGCACTGTTACAAACAGTGGGAACCAGTCAGTGTTTTGATTCTAGTCCAATTTTATCGCGATTGGGCTTTGATTTGCTTTAAAAAAACGGAAAATTCTCCTTCTGGCAGAATCATGAAATTATGCATCAAACACAGCAGGAAAAGATCCTCATCAACCACATGAATATAACACATGAATATATCACCTCTGACTCAGATAAAGCAGTATTTATACGCTAATATTTGTTAGCAAATACTGCCTGTACAGTATGGGTGTATCTAATTGTGCATAATAGAGTGCATACTAGATTTACTCATTTAATGAAGCCTCTTTTTAAAGAAGACCATGGACGAATGGATTTCAATAGTTGTTGTCTGATAAATAACATGCATTAAATGAATTCACTAATGAAAAAGTACCCTTCAATGAAAGCTGAGTTTGAATGGTTGAAAGGTTTCTATGGACTACAGCTGCGTTTCTCCTCTACAAACCTTTTACAATTACTTCTTCAAGCCTTCAGGGGATGATTTTTCTTCCTAGAAATACATTGCTACAAACCATTATAAAGTAGCCAATTACAACATTAAATTGTTTATGTATATATATATATATATATATATATATACTGAATATATATATATATATATATATATATATATATATATATATTTTAAATGTATTAGTGAAGGGATCCTATTTAATTTATTTGAACTCTTGATATCTTATTTATTTATTTTCTTCTGTCCAATTGTTTTTCTTGATTTTTTTTTTTTAGGTCATATTGTAATGTTTTTGATTATTATTATTATTAATGGGGCGCTCCCTTTAGGCCTTTATCGCCCAAGTAACCATATATGGGTATTTTCCTCACAGAGTATTTCAATGAGTGCCCTATAAAGGGTGTAATGTTTCTTCAGCTTTGTCAGAGTATTTTTTAATATAATTTTACAAAGTAAAGCTGAAGTTACAGTTCAATTGCATGTGCCAAAAAACAGTACGGTACGTACCTGCCCCAACGATCCCAGTGCTGCCCATTTTTCCTTCCAGCTCTGTGAGGGAAGAATCGTGCAGCGACGACTCTTTCAAACTCTCCTCGTATATTCCTAAGTGGTCCTCGTCTTGCTCTAGCATTTCGGGAACAACGGGAGAACCGTGAAACTCTTCTGGCGGGAAAGTTCCCACGGGGGACCGGAGGCCCACGGGGCTTTCGGCCTGTGGGGCCTGACGTTCTGTGCCGCCGTTGGTGGAGCAGTGGACCGACGAGGGAAGCAGTAGGACATTCGGCTTCTTGGGGACTGGAGGGGGAACCTGGAAAAGAACGATCATTTCAATACATGAAGACATAAGCAAGATTCTTTGCTTCCATGAACTGTATTTCTACGGTTTGCATGATCTCTTCCTCACCTTGGGTTTCTTTTTGTCCGACAGCTCCGCCAGACAGGAGATCGTCATCCTTGAGGGAAGGGTCTTGCTTTTGTCCTGGAGCTCCGGAGCCTCCTGGCTGCTGCAGGGCGAGGGGAGCGATCCTCCGTCCTCCGGACCGAGACGACTCTCCGGGTCTGCGTCGAATTCGGGCTCCATCGCTGGGTCTTCGAGGAGAGGCTGGGGGTCCGGAAGAGGAGGGAGATCGAAGAGGGACTGGGAGTGGGCGAGGAATGGATGATCATAGGCAGTTTGTGAAGCGGTGGTATAATCTGGAAGAACTGAGGGACTTGATGTTTGTGGTGGAGGTTTTTTGGGTTTGGGTCTTCTCATGACTTTGTAGATGTTGCCCAGGGGCACCGGCCGGTCCACGGGTGAGCCAGGAGGTGACTCCAGGGCTAGGGGGGAAGTTGAGGAGGGGGAAGAAGACTTGAGGAGTAGGTTTAGGGGCCGCTTGGGCAATGGGGGCTTGACAGCGACAGGTGGTTTGGGTTTGGGTAGGGTGGGTGGCGGACTAGGGTCCTCGCCAAAGTCTCGGCCGTGCTGTTCTTCTTCGATGGTGTCCGAAGCCCCGTCGGGGCAGTCCTCCAAGTCGCCGCGAGAGACGGAGCGCAGCCGAATAGTCTTCAGCTCATTCTGGGTGACCACTGGCAACGCCTGCGAGGAGTTGGGGCTGGTTTTCCCCGGCTTCGCCGCCGTCGAGGTGTCGGAGTGTCGCCTGCTGGCCTTTTGCTTTGGCTTGATCGATGACAGCTCCAGATGTGCGTTCCCTGGCATCTCGAAGGACAATCTAGACCTCGCAGACGGGTCCTTGGGCGACGGTAGCGACGATTTCCTTTCCGGGATCTTTGGACGCAACTTACAACCCAATGTCCCGATTGTCCCGTGACCTGCCATGTGACTGAGGGGAACAGTTGGAGTGGGTGTCTCCGACTGGCTGGAATAGCCACTTGACGGGGACATGAGTCCCGGGGGTCTGAAGGGTGAGGACGCCTTGATGTCAGTCTCCATGGAGAGCTGCGAGGGTGAGGTCGCTCTGGAGGTGGAGGGGGAATCAAGCAGGGACTCCGAGCTGCCTCTGACTTTCATACATTCAATCACTGTGGTACCTGTTGCTGTGCTGGAGCCTGATAACGACCTGGAAGAGAGCAGAACTCATTGCATTTCTAGTCTTAACCTACCAAACTTTATAAATAGCTAAGAGCCAATTAGAAAGAAAACCAACAACCAGAAAAGTAGACAGATTTCATGTCCTACCTGTAAGGGTCGTTCTTCCACTCCCCCAGCTGCCAGTGAGCAGGGAAGGTCAGCTCTGTCTCTCCCTCTCTCTCGGGAGCCTGGACCTCCAGGCTCGGAGGTCCATCGGTGCCTCCACGGCCCAGCTCCCGCTCTACTACACTGGGTGTAGAAGAGCAGGACGAGCTGGGCAGGAGGAAATCGGGCTGGAAGTCTGGGAAGTGGTCCCTGGGGATGTGCAGGCTCTTTGGGCGGCCATCCCGGTAAAGGCTGCCTCCGTGGTAGATTCGTCCCTCGGCGTCTCCGAGGTTCTTCATGAGCGAGACGCTCCTCACGGGAGGGGGCGGCTTGCGCTTGGATTTCTTCAGCGAGATGGAGCGCGAGCGTAGGCGCAAGCGGCCGTCAGCGCTGTAGTCTGACGCCGTGACGGAGATTGTGTCGGCGGTGCTGGTGCTGTCTTCGGAGCTCCCTCTAGGGTAGAGGAGTGCGTAGTTCTCTGCCAAACCCATAAAGTTCTGATGCTGTTGTTGGTGGTCTGTCAGTGCCGTTGCGTTCCCGTTCCCGTTCCCCGTGGGCAAGATGTTCCCGTCTGGCTGTCCTGAACCACCTTCTGTAAAGCTGAAGGAACCAGAATCCGTGGGCGTAGAAAGGGAACGCTCCCGGAACTTGAAGGCGTTCGCCGCCGCTATGGAACGGGCCGACCTCTCTCGCCCTCTTCCTGCCTCCGAAACCCCACCTCCTCCTCCTCCCCTCCCTCCGTCCGCTGCAGCCCCTTCCGTCTCGCTCCGCTTCCCCATGATCGCCGCCGCCAGTGACACCCCCGGCATGTTAGTCCCTCCTCTCCTAGAAGGGTTGGTCACGGACCTGAACGAACTGGAATGTGGGCTTGCCGACTGTCCTGAGCTCACCAGCATCACCCTGTCCTGCATCCCGCCTCCGGGGTGTCCGACGACGCTGTGCTGTTTCGGCGGGACCGCCGGGCCTTTGTTCATGCTGTAATTGTACGGCTCGTTCCACGCTCCGGGTGAAAAGGTGGAGCCCTTTGGCCCGTTCCAGGAGGAGGACGGTGTGTTTGAGCACAGCAGCCCAGAGGTGTCCATAGTTCCTGGGTGAAGATGGTCCGGTGTGTCTCCTGTGGAGGAGGAGACAATTAGCACGACTCAACTGATCCAAACAAACTCACATGACCTTACAGCAGATTCAACCCACTAACAAATAAAAAAATGCATCTCCCTACACAGCAGGAAAGTGACTGTCTTGCTTACTTCAACAGCAATAAATCCTTTAGAATAACCTACACACTTTCCAGCTGCCAGCTTATATCTGAAAAAAACTTCTGCACACTGTCAGCACATAATCTTATACAGCTCCAGACCTTCAGTATTCATTGCACTCTTTTTACTACAGGAACGTTTGCTTTTTGTGTGCGTTTGGATTAATCGGTGAATGACTACTCATCTCGGGTGTTCCTGTGATGGACCCCTTTTGTGATTGGCTGTCGGCAGGCTGCATAAAAAACACTTTTAACTACCCAATGCACCACATGTGCATTAGATTATACTCTGTACTCTGTAATCGTTTGCCCTCCTCTGTAATGGATCAGAATTTGAAATAGATTAGAAAGCCCCTGTATTTACGTATCCCTGTTGCTGTGAATCAATCAATTAAGCATGACAAGATCCTGGCTGCTGGCAACGCCATCCTTCACTGAGGAAAACTGATTACCGCGTATACAGGGGGAATAAATGATTAACCTAACATCAATCTCCGCTGTGTTGTTTTTTGTTAAATAAAAAATTTGGGATCTGTGAAAAGCAGAATGAACAAATTATTATGATGTTTTCCTGCCACAGTGACCGATTTTAATTTGGGATTAAGCCAAGTGGGAATACAAACATGCCAAAATTAAAACTGTATATCTGAATTGATAGAAAAACTGATATTTTTTTATAAAATAAAATTAGCAAGATAGAATTTTTCCCACAAAAAAAAAACACAATAAAAAATTGCTGTCATGGTCCCATCAGATGAAAAAAGCACCTTGTGCAGTAAAATCTCGGGTTTCTAGTTTCAACACCAACTGGAGTTAGCAGTTAATGAGTAGAGATGGGTTTTTTTGGTGGTGACCTGCACCACAGGAAGACAAGAGAAAGACAAACACCACTTTAATGGCGGCGCACACACCTGCAGGTGAGGTTGTGTCGAGGTCAGAGTGGGTCTTCCTCAGGGGGAGGTTCTGGTGGAAGGTGTCCGTGACGGGTTCCAGGGAGCGGGGCTGGTGGGGGTCCCCCGGAGAGGGGGATGGGGACGGGGAGTGCTGGAGGAGGTCGACACCGTGGAATCTCCCTCCTCTCCCTTCACCTGGAGGTCAGCGAGAGGGGAAGGAGAGTCATTTCACTTTACAGCAAATTCAATAAAACACTGAATCCAATCATGTAGTTGACGTGGCAGTGAGGAATTAGATTACGACTCTTGAGAGATAGAGATGTGTCGAGGGGGAATTTGATTCTGTTGCCATCCCCATGATTTAAAGTAATTCATAAAAGGGTGCAACGTTTTAATAAATATGATTTAGTGTTTTTATTACACTCTATGTACCGGGCTTGTCTCGCTCAGCTGAAATTGTATTTGGAGATGGACTAAGAGCCAGGGCGGTAATGTGGCTTCAACCATTCAAAATGCATTTTAAGTGACAATTGTGGAGAAATGTGATGTGAACATCTGCTAAATTTACAGAGCATCCCATGTTAAAAAGGCCCCAAACTATTAAGGCATACACTTAACACAAAACTTAACGAAAAATGACATTGGCTGCAGTTGCATGAGCCATACATTTTAATATCTGTATGAAAACAATGTGATCGATTGTTCCTCGTAAATGGTTCACATAAAGCTTTGGCGAAAGCTCATTGAGCAAAATCTTCTCCCACACATTTCATATAACATTCTTGTCAAATATGACCAATCAACATGCTTTTTCTTTTACCAAAAAGAAAAAATTATATAAAATAACAATCAATTCCACTTTACATTTTCGATAGTTGTACCGTCAATATCCTGCAAATGTTTCACAATAAAACACCACAAGCAAAAAAATAAGCAATCTTTTCCATTAAACTGCTGGAACACCGTGACATATATATAGATATATATATATATATATATATATATATATATATATATATATATATATATATATATATATATATATATAGATATATATATATATATTTATATATATAGATATATATATATACATATATATAAATATATATATGTATATATGTATATATATACATATATATTTATATGTATATATATACATATATATACATATAAATATATATATACATATATATATATTTATATGTATATATATATATATATATATATATATATATATATATATATATATATATATACATATAATATATATATTTCAAATTTCAAAGAGTACAAACTGCAACACATCCTGGTTTAAAGAATACAAACTGCACCACTACCGAGTTTATAGACTACAAACAAAAACAATTTTGAGCATTATGCGTCATGATTTCTGTATTTCCTTCATATTTTGAGGCTCTGGTGCGCAAAGTTGCTTGAGGTTTGTTTCAACTGACGGAAGGCGCAAGCTGTTTAGCTGAACATTAAAAATAACAAAGAGCGCATTAAACTGTACTAACTGCTTGAAAAGCCAAACGTTTCCTTATTTTTAAACCTACATGTTTATGCTGCACATTTGTAATCCAGAGGGATTCATAGCAGATGCTGCTGAGAAGCCTGCTGCTCTGTTGTCCGTCCTGTCCTTCCCACGCCTTGTCTGAGCAGACGGTAATCCAACGAGTCCTGGGAGGCAGCAGGTACCAACTCGATTACCTCGATGACACGCAGTGCAGTCGCTCACTCGGCCGCATAATTCGGTCAGGCCTCAATTATTAAGCCGTCAGCCTTGTTTTGTATTGAGACAGTCGCATCGGACGCGGTCTGCTGCTAAAAAGGTTTGTCCTGCCAAATCAATGAGGCAAAAACAACAAAAAAAGGAATCAAATTAAGTGGAATCAATGCAAAGGTGTGCTGCGTTAAAGGAGCAAATATAGAGTTTATCGTACAACCAGTGACGGCAAGGAAGCGCTGGAGATATCCAGCGTGTTTCTTCATGAATCAAGCGCTGGGTTGTTGAATTTAATGGCTGCTTGTTTTGATGCTGAATGGAAAAAAAATAAAATTATCCTTTGTATAAATCCTTTTGGGAGAAAGTCTTCAATCAAGACTTTGATCCAAAGTTAATGTTGGTGATTTGCAGTTAAAAAAGTCATCTAGCGTACATATTGTTTCAACCGCATTTTGCACCAGCTACACAACGAAACATGCAGTAAACGAGTCGTCTGGAGGAAAAAGCCACCGGTTTCATTCTAGGCCAAATTAATCAAAGTTAGGAGGCCTGTGTGATGAGTTTTTTTTTTGCACCAAAATGAATTTTGGGGGCTAGAAAATCCAATTTCCTGGCTGGATAATCATTAAATGACTGATTTAAGTGAAACCCATGAGCCCTGGCAGATGTATCACGGTGCATTTGATGTTATCAGAGAGAAAGAAAGCCCCCTTTTTGCTTGTCTGTTCAAAATGAAGAGATCTTCTCACCCGTCTGTCTGTTTCCCTCATTGACGACCTGTCTTTCTCATCTCTTCAACAGTCTATCTGCCTCGGTCGTTCATCCTCCGTCTATTTCCCCACCAATCTGTCTGTGTAGTTCACCGAGTGCCATTCGGCAGCCGGTGCCCTTCTGTGCATGAATAAATAAGAGTGTTTGGGCTATAGTGTCGACAGCCATCCAGCAGAGACCAAGCTGTGACTCAACCGTTCAGTGGAGGCTAAATACGACTTCTTCATAATGACTTCCTGTCTCGCTGTGATGCGTACGCCCACTTCCTGCTGGACTGGACCGTCAAAGGGACAGTTTTTTTGCGACGGTCTCGGACAGCAAACGACGTGACGTCCAGTCGTGTTGTTTGCTGCCCGAAACCGTCGGAAAAAGACACTCCGTCTTTCTTTCCGGACGCCGACGACCTCGCCTTTGATCGAGCGGCCGATCAGAGGCCTAGAGTCTTTGTGCTGCTCCCGCAGACATCAATAATAGAGGCTTTTTCAACTATCGGCAGCCTTCACCAAGGAGACAAGACAATCATTCTTTCATCATAGAGTCTGTTCGGCCTGCTGTGAGCGTGGACGTGGTGGACCCTGTGGTTGTGAGTCCCTTCCCTCCAAAACTCAAATGATCTGGGTTTAAATGAGTCCTTCAACCACAAAATGACCATTTGTGTTTCAATTACTCACCGCATGCAGCGAATGAGGAATCTAAAAATGGTGTTGCATTTAACAGCAGCAGAACTACATCAAAACGTCCGTTTACAAACTCTCACACAACTCGGGCAGTTTAATTACAAGGCTAATTTACCCCGTCGTATGCTAACTGCTTCCCAAACACAGGCATTTATCGCTAAAACTCTTACTATTCAAAACCTTTTTGACTCCAGACGAGTCCAGATAAGTACAAACAATGACCCCATTTACTTCAATTGATCAAGACTTCACACTTTTTATATTTCTTTTTAGTTTTCTTTAAGAATTCAACGTAATACGGGCTGAGTAAGTGATACACAAAATGGTTATTTTCTGGGTGAAGTATTTAATCCCTGTTATTGCCAAAATATTAACATCTGAACATTCACGGCCCTAAAAAAAAAGAAGAAATCGGAAAAACTGCCTCTCTCTCCATCAAACATGATTTCTCATTTTCAGGCTGACAATGCCGATGAAGTCCATGTGATAAGGTCAAAAGCTCCAGTCAAAGAGAGAATGAGGAGCTTGAATGGAGATAGTTTTATCAGCTGCTCTTTCAAAGGTCGACAACCTGAAAGCTTAAATCAAGACGCACAAACAAAACTGAAAGTAAACACTTAATTCACAGTGAACGCGAAGAGAAACAGAGCTTATATGAGCTCCTCAAAGCCACCAGACTCCATTGACAGAAACGTGAACTTTAAACATAGTATTTTTTAGAGAGTTTTCCTGTGTTTTACCTGCATTTACTCTAATTATGATGAAAGAAAAGGTGTGTTTCTGCCCTCAGACTCTTTGCACACTACATGCAGGACCGCATTGACGAAATGCCTGTTTTCATAGCCTTGGATTGTTTCCCTTTTTGTTGGAAATGACTTTGCAAGCCGTTCACCTCTCTGTCAGTGAGCGTCCTTGTTGAACGCTTCTGTCCAATTAATGACCAGATTTATAGGTTTAACCAAAAAAAATAGCGACTGCACAAAGATCGGCAGCCAGTAATTGACTTAAATAGACAACAACTGGATCTTCGTCTTGGAATGAGTTTACAGACGACAAAAAATAAAATCAGAGTAAAGTCAGTCTCCTCAAAGCATTTCTCTCTCTCAACTAACTCTATTGTCTCTCTATTTATCTCTCTCCCTTTTTTATCTCGCTCCACCAAGTGCAATCCCAACACTAAAGAAAGTAATGAGATAAATGTCTCTGCCTTATAAGCCGTGCTCAGGGTCACATTTAACATCATACATGTTCTTTAAATGTTTGTGTCATTTATGAAATACCACATTAATAATTATGACTAAAATGTCCCTAAAAATAAAATGTTATGGACACTATGAATTAATAACAGAAAAGCAATACTATCCATATATATGTATATAACTGTCTTACCCCTGTCTGTATGTCTGTCTGTCTGCATTCACATCTTCACAGAGGAGGAGGAGGAGGAGGAGGAAGAGGAGGAGGAGGAAGAGGAGGAAGAGGAGGAGGAGGAAGAGGAGGAGGCAAAACAATCCCTCATCATCCTTCATTCATTACTCTTCCATCCCTCCATCTTCCTCTTCACCTCCTTCTTCTTCTCCTCCTTCCTGACG
>NC_136591.1:39502247-39504747 GCF_910589615.1 Taurulus bubalis | reverse complement strand
TTCTTTGTAAAACTAAGGTTTCCATTATGATCCGTTTTCCTCCAATGAATCCTTTTTGGAAGAAAGAGTTCTTCCAGGATCGTTTAAAGGGTGTCAAAGATCCTGTCAGCCCACAAAAAAACCATGTCATGAACCATGATGGTTCTGATTGTTTCAGCAACCCTTTGAAAGTGTAAAGGTTCTGTATAGAACCTCGCCAGATGGTTCAGAGATGAACCATTGTACCATAGAAGGGTTCTTCGTACAACGTCTCATAGGAACCTTTGAGAGACGGTTCAGCCTTTAAGTTGGGTTAAGTTTTTCTACGGGGACAAGCCACAGAACCTTTTATGGTTCCTCTAGTTAGCACCTTTATTTCTAAGAGTGTGGGCTGGATTCCAGTTCCCTATCTTCACACACAAACTCCTCTACAACTTTGATGAACCAGGACCAGGCCGGTCCAGGCAATGAAACATTCATGAATTCCTTTTGATACCGTAGCAGCGCCAGTCCAAACACTTCTAAGGCAAGAACCTGGAGATATGATGCTATCTACACTTATTTTTGACCAGAATATCCCATGCAGCAACACTTCAATAACGTTGTTTCGAAGAAAACATCCCGCAGGCTGAGTTTGTGGAGATGCATACCAATCAATCTGTAACAACTAAAGGATAAGCCTTGAAAAATACACCCTTCAACTTAAAGGAAAAGGTACCGAAACATCAGCAACTTCATCCCAAACTGGACTAGAGGTTGTGTTCTTCTTTGTGTGCTTTTCATACGACCAAGAAGAGGACGACTCCCCCTTCTTAACAACCTAAATGAGAGGCATAAAGCATAAAGTACCCGTTGCTCGTACCTGTGACGTCGAGCGGTATGAAGTGACCCGGCGTGCGCCTGCTGAGCTGCCAGCGTGGTTTGTCAGCGACGGGCGGTCCGGCGGTCGCGGTGCTGCCGCTCCAACCCGGCGGCGGGCGGTCCGAGCCGCAGGGCGACGGGGTCGGGGAGGGCGACGGGTCGGCCGCGGACCTCAGTCCAAACACCGAGGAGGTGGTTTCATCGTCGTAGAGCTGTTTGGACGCCGGCTGGAGGAGGAAGAGGAAGAAAGGGGGTTTGAGGCGCGGTGAGCAATCTGCGCTTCAGACAGGCTTGAACCTGTGTTCATTGATTGTTGTCGGCCCCTCGGGGTCAACGCAACGAGCTGTGAACACAACGCATGACGACCTTATGAACAGGAAGTGATCGTGGAAGCAAACACTCGGCTGTTCACTCACCCGGCATTCAATTGGAGAGGAGTTTCTGGGCAAAGAGGCACATTTAAAGTGCGATAATCTCTCTTTTTTTGCTCGGTTTTGGTCCCCACCACCGACGTCAGAGGGCAGTTTGTGGGATTTTAGCTGCAGTTTGGTGATCATTTCTTTGTGGGTTTTTCACTAAAAACAAGCGACCACCTGTCACATTTCATGTCGTACATTTTCGATTCATTTTATGAATTTGAATCAGAGCAGCTTTTAAACAAAATAACTTTGACGAGCTAGCGTTAGCGCTCATGCTTTCCAATGCAGATAATCGCATTATTTATTTATGTATTCCCTCAATGACAGTTCAGAAGGGCTCAGAATGGTGGTGATTTAAAACAAAAATCTATGTGAATGTTTTTAGTCTTCTAGAATTCTGCTTTAAAATCCTTAAAAACTGAAATTCACAATTATTCCTGATCTTTTTCCTTTAAAAATGTGTGATTCCCGGAGGAAACGTTAAACCTCCTTCATAGCTGATGTTTCTGGCGTATTTAGACAATTAGACGATAGGGTTTATCTTAAATAACTGATGTTGCTGGGTCATTTGAGACTTGATTAAAGCAACAATCAATACAACCGAGGAAGGACACACGAATACACTATACTTTTAGCTGCTTCAATGCCAGCGGGAGAAAAGGAAGGTCAAATAAACGATGATTGATTGATGATATATTCAGCTGTTGCAAGAGAGCAGGAAACAAAAGTCTTTGTCCTGTCCGACTAAAAGGAAACCCACGTGTCTGTACTTTATGAATCCAGATATCTCGTGGGAATCGGCCAACGTTCTAAAAGAAATGAGCCCAAATGGAGCGAGAGGCATTAACTCCACAGAGCGGTTTAACAGCTTGCCCGAAAGGAAACGGAGCGCCAATACGCAGGAAATGTGCAGCCATCTTGCAGTAAAATCACCGTGGGAGTCCTTCAAGCTGCTATGATGACACAGCTCTGGCTGAGAGCTTTTAGAAGGAAAGGACGGGAACAGAGAGCGTCTGTTTCATCCATAAGTTCAGTTGTTTTTTGTACTTCTGATCAGGCATTAGCGATATTTCCATCTGTACGACGCTAAATGATTTGGTGTTTGTTTGTGGGGAAAGCCCCCTGCTGAGCGTGTGTGAAGAAAGGATGACGACTGATTCTGACACATCGGACAAAAAGGAGGGCGGGACATATTGTTCTCTGGGTGATTCAGCCCTCGGTGGAAAAGAGACGGCAACAAA
>NC_136591.1:39472247-39487247 GCF_910589615.1 Taurulus bubalis | reverse complement strand
CAATATGTGAACATTCTCTAACCCAAATCATAAACAATTTGTGAACATTCTCTAACCCAAATCATAACACAATATGTGAACATTCTCTAACCCAAATTATAACACAATATGTGAACATTCAATATGTGAACATTCTCTAACCCAAAGCATAACACAATATGTGAACATTCTCAAACCCAAATCATAGCTCAATATGTGAACATTCACTAACCCAAATCATAGCTCAATATGTGAACATTCTCTAACCCAAATCATAGCTCAATATGTGAACATTCTCTCTGCAAAGGTTGACTTTGACAAAGTGAAGCAGAACAAAGTTAGAAAGGGTTTAGAACAGAGAACATTCATGCGAGGTTTCCAACATTTGCATTGGGGCACATTTGTGACATTTGAATTTGTTCATGTACCAAACCATATATTCCACTTGTATATTACTTATGGTGTTCCAAGCATCCAAATACAGCAGTTTTGGGCTTTTTTTTCTCATAAAACAAGCTATGATTTACAGTTTTATGTAACAATCGTTCAGTCTGCCCCCCTAGGGGGAGATTGGTTTTTAAAAGGTTTTAATCCACTTCTGATTCCTCGTCATTAGTGGAAGTCAGGTGCAGATTTAACCGCTGCATAAAATATATATTTTCTTTTTCTTTTGATTTCATGGTTTGCAGATGCATACAATACCTGACGGCTTACTTAATATGATGATTGATGTTTCTTTTTTAATAATGGAAGATGTCTACTACTTATCATTATTTTCATTAAAAGGAGGAAGGGGGAGGAAGGGGGAGGAAGGGGTGAATGGAGATATGATCTGAAGCAAAGCACCGCAGGTCAGGTTCTAACCCGGCGCCTTATGACATGGGCTCTCACTCAGGTGAGCCAAAAGCATTGGGTCACAACCTTTTTCCCAACAATGTAACTCTTCTGAAACATTTTGTTCAGCTAACTAGCAGGAAGAAACATATATTGTAGAAGAAAATTAAAAAACGGTTTATCGAACTACATTTTTTATTATAGTGTAATTATATTAGAAGAAATTTTCCCCAGTGGAGTTCTCTTTATTTTCTGTAAAGAGACTTTGCTGTTGAGTTTTTTCAAATGTATATTTGTTTTCTTTGCATATCTTAAGCTGCCAAATCGATATATAGAACCAAATCCATGCCAGAGATGATCTGCAACTAAAGGCCCGTTTGATTTGACGTTGACCAGACAGGAACACAACCGTTGCATCGAGTTATAAAACTAGTCGTGCACGTCCTACAAATATGTGTGAGTTAGTACAAACACAGTGTTCTGCACTGAAGAGGATGTCAGTGAAATGTCGAGTGCCGAGGAGGCGGCCGAGTATGAATATCTGCATCGCTCATGAAAAGTGACGGACCGCGTATACGTGCAAATAGCCGGTTATTAATGGACGGCACGAGCTCCACTTCAAACACAAAAGTTCAACTGAAGAGTGATTTAAATATTTGTTGCTGTTGATTAATGGAAGTGTCATAAAAACATACACAATGCAAAATCAGGCTGCTGTAAATCTTGTAATAAATAGACTGTAAATCTGTCTGCAGAGGAGAGTCAACCTTTTAAATACAATATATCTGTGGAGTACAAGACTGGGCTTTAAATATATTATATATTACCACAAAAAAGCATTTCTATACAACCAGAGGAGTCGCCTCCTGGTGGTCAGGAGAGAGAATGCAGCTTTAACACATGAAGCATATACTTCTATACAACCAGAGGAGTCGCCCCCTGGTGGTCAGGAGAGAGAATGCAGCTTTAAGACATGAAGCATATACTTCTATACAACCAGAGGAGTCGCCCCCTGGTGGTCACTAGAGAGAATGCAGCTTCAAGACATGAAGCATAGACTTCTATACAACCAGAGAAGTCGTCTCCTGGTGGTTACTAGAGAGAATGCAGCTTTAACACATGAAGCATATACTTCTATAGAACCAGAGGAGTCTCCCCCTGGTGGTCAGGAGAGAGAATGCAGATTTAACACATGGAGCATAGACTTTTATACAACCAGAGGAGACGCCCCCTGGTGGTCAGGAGAGAGAATGCAGCTTTAACACATGAAGCATATACTTATATACAACCAGAGGAGTCGCCCCCTGGTGGTCAGGAGAGAGAATGCAGCTTTAAGACATGAAGCATAGACTTCTATACAACCAGAAGAGTCGCCCCCTGGTGGTCAGGAGAGAGAATGCAGCGTTAACACATCTAGCATAGACTTCACATCCGGAGGTTGCTGCCTGCTTTACAACAGAGTAAAGACATTTTTATTGGGCTTTAGATTACGTGTAACCAGCATTTTGTAGTATTTTTTTTGTATATTTAAAAAAAGGCTACACTGTCTTCTGACCCTGAATCTAATTGTGATTATAGTCACGCTAGTGTCTAACAACAGAAATATATAAACATAAACCTTGTGGACCACATCCTCTCGCAGACAGTGACAGAAGCTGCAGGAAGCTGGTCTCTTAACAGAGAGAATTATGGAAATGACTCTTCATCCTGTTAAGAGGAGGCCATGAGAAAAGGATCCATCCTGCCCAACACTGTGTGTCCAGGAGCAGTTTTCAATATAGCACAGCGCTGCAGAAAATGTGATTAAAACTGTATGTTTGGGTGATGGGGAGGAGCCCTCCCACCAGTTCCTAAAATCAAACTGTAAAGCTTGAGCCGGGACCCATTTACACCAAATCTGTCGACACGTCTACTCGTTCATTTTGACTTCTAACAACTAATGCATGAGTAGCAGGAGCCCCGAGGAACCAAACGCACCTAAAGAATGGGCCAAAAGGGGACGATCGTTTGTGAAACCCAAGGTTCGTCATCTGCGTCTCAGCATTGCTGACTAATCAATTATGAGAAACAGGCCATGAAACAGAAAGGTCTAATATTCATAAGCAGGTCAGGACTGTTCATCCAAGAGCAAAGTCCACTGAAAGTAATGACAGCATGGAGTCGTTTGTTCAAATCTCTAAATATGATCAGGGAATTATTTTTCTGCTTCAAGTTTTCTGATGTTTAAATGTGCAAATGAGGTATTAGCTTATTAAATATGTTGAAAATAGTGTCCATAGGCATATGAAACCAATCTATTTCCTCCATGTTTTTAGTAATACATGTGTATAAAAATGTATTTTTATACACTGCATAAACCCTCAGCATATATGAAGGAATGAAAGAGTAAAGTTGGTGATGTAAGAGCTGCTGAAGTGAGATTTCTGGATCAGAGTCTGAGAACAAACTCATTTTAAAGAGATGTTTAGTCACATGACATCATGATGAAGACTGTACAGGTGAATAGGGTCAAAACATGAACTCATAGATATCACCATGAAACTTCACCACTTCATCACTGACACTAAGAGGATTACTTAATGTGGTACAATTCTGTGAAACTTCGAACTATGATTCATGGCATTATAACTGTGTTGTTCTGCACAGAATATATGTTTGAGTTCTCTGTACTAGCCGTGATTGTGTTGTTTCCATCCAGGTGAAGACGTTTATACTGCAGTGAAAACCAAGGCCACAGAGGATGACGTGTGACGCAAAAGAAAGAAAGGCCCCAGACCTGCTCTGGGGTCAGTTGTTAACAGTTGTGAGTCACATGTTGAGTCGCAGAGAGACGGAGGCCGTCGTCTGGTCTGCAGGACTTGTTGAATGTGATACAAGACATCCAATTAAAGGGAATGAATCCAATCAGGAGTAAAGAGAGAGACGCAGCCCCGCCCCCATGGCCGGTGTCACCGGTCGCCCGCTTAGCGAAGCGACGGGGAAATAAATCTCACACCAAACCTCAGCAGGAAAACGTCTGACAGCGGAGGACGAGAGACCAGCTTCATGAATATGGAGGGCAGAGAGTGTGGAGGAGGATGAATACTTAATATTTTACCAGGTCGAGGCCAGTGGGAGACTGAGGACGGAGAGAGAGAGGGAGAGAGAGAGGGAGGGAGGGAGAGAGAGAGGGAGGTATAAAGGGAAGGAGAGAAAGAGAGGGAGGGAGGGAATGAGAAGGAGAGAGGGAGAGAGAGAGGGAGTGAGAGAGAGAGGGAGAGAGAGAGAGAGGGAGGGAGAGGGAGGGAGAGGGAAGGAGAGAGAGGGAGAGAGAGAGAAGGAGAGGGAGGGAGAGAGGGAGAGGGAGGGAGGGAATGAGAAGGAGAGAGGGAGAGAGAGGGAGGGAGAAAGAGAGAGGGAGGGAGAGGTATAAAGGGAAGGATAGAGAAAGAGAGAGAGAGAGGGGGAGGGAGGGAGAGGGAGGGAGAGAGGGAGGGGAGAGACAGAGGGAGAGAGATAGTGAGAGAGGTATAGAGATGGTGAGAGACAGAGAGAGAGACGGAGAGACAGACAGAGAGACGGAGGGAGGGAGAGAGAGAGGCATATATATAGAGAGAGAGAGTGCAGCTGGTTGCTTCAGCGTTATATAACACACACCCAAGAAGATGGACACACACACACTGGAAACACACACTTACACATGTGACCCGACAAAAATATTAACCACCAACGACAGAAAAGATGAATGGCCACACACATTCTGTAAACCACACACACACACACACACACACACACACACACACACACACACACACACACACACACACACACACACAGCTGCTGTCCACCCACGACTGCATTCATCCATCTTATTTTCATCGTACACAAATCGGCAGTCTGAAACAATAAGTGGCTTTAAATGTAGCATGAAGACAACAAGAGAGAGAGAGAGAGGGAGAGAGAGAGGGAGATAGAGGGAGAGAGAGAGAGAGAGAGAGAGAGAGAGAGATGTGGGAGGCGACTCGCTGGACTAATTGAGCTGTGGCTGAACGCAGGCGAAGGTCTCATGGCCAATAAAACTAAACACGACTCCCAAAGCCGAGAATCCAAAAGAAGTGGTCGCTATTTAAACTCAGAGAGAGACAAAGGGGCAAAACAAGCCACATGTAAATATCTGAAAATGAGTCAAATGTTTGCAAAGTAAAGCTTCCAATACTCAACAATATCAAATCAACTTTACTTCCAAAACGTATTGATCCCTGAGTTTTGGCGAAGAGCCGCTCAGACGACGATAGTTCATAATGAGTTACAGAAAGTCTTGTCAGGATAAGATGACGTAAGTCTGGCTTTTCGGTTTCTCGAAGCAAGCTTAGATAAATCACCATAGCAACACATTCAAAAATGTAAACCTGCTCCCGGGCAGGCTAACTGAAATTCACTGGATAAGCTGGACACTCCCACCGGACAAAAAAGGGCAGCTTCCTTCCTCATTGATGAAGGAGCGATATTAGTTATATTAGTTTCATAGGGAGAGAGTTCTTCCAGATCACCAGGATCCATCCTTTACATTATCATGACTTCCTGTATATCGCTATCGATTCTGCGATGCAGAGAACATCGGGAAAGCCGCAGCATGGCGTGCTGATCGTAACGTTTATTTAGCGCTTAAGAAACTTATGGATGTTTTGAAAGCACTCATGATTATATGACGGTGTTATTAGTACACCATGCAGATCATTATTGTAGAACATGATTAAGGTACTGATCCGCCCATACACATATTCAAACTCCTATCATATGGTAATTTACACATACATGTAGATACACATATATGATGCATACGCGCATACAGTACATACATCCTCATAAGTATGTATTAATTTGTATACTACTGCCAGCAGGTACATTTACATAAATATAATCTGATTGATTTGGGTGATGAGGCACTTAAAATGTGCCCGACCAGCGGAGGCGCCGTTAAACTGCGTTCACAAACAGGAAGTGAATATTCGCTGCGCTTTGGATGTGAACGCAGCGTTAGACTTTGCCATGATTATGGACATAAATTCATCACATGTAGTCGTGATCATCTCCTGCATGAATGACATCTGCTTCGAATGAACGAGACTGTTTGAGGGCGGGTCAACCTTTGAAGAACCGGGAAAGCCTGATTTTTTCCTGATCGCTAATTTAAGCTGGATAATAGGACATTTGATCGACTTTGTTGAACCACGTACAAAGAATACCCCCCAGGTTCTGAGTGAAACTAAACGTGTCTCGCCAACCCGAGTGGTTTTGTTGCATAAAATCTAACCCTCCTGTTAGATAGAGGTTTATTTAGAAATAAAACACTAGTGGAAGCTATTACATCGTCCCTGATGGATCCACAGTTGAAGCTTGAAGTTTAAAGGTTGACGTTTAAAGCTTAAAGTTTAAGCTTAAGCTTGAAGTTTAAGCTTGAAGCTTGAAGCTGAAGCTTGAAACTTGAAGCTGAAACTTGAACCTTGAACCTTGAAGCTTGAAGCTGAAGCTTGAAACTTGAAACTTGAAGCTTGAAACTTGAAGCTTGAAGCTTGAAGCTTGAAGCTTGAAGCTTGAACCTTGAAGCTTGAAGCTTGAAGCTGAAGCTGAAGCTGTGGACGTGTTGTTGTGACTCATTTTTTTAAAGATTGTAAATTTCGGGGCTGAATGCCACAAAGAGAGAAGTCAGAGAGCATCAAGGGACAATATGTCTGTTCAGCTTGTTACGGAGGAGGAAACAGGAAGCTTTATTCTGTTAACCCTGAAGATATTAAAAATATCTACAAAATCATCATAATGGAGACATGTGAACCTTGAAACACAACGTGTTCATTCATTCACTCCCTTCGGTGTCCATTCACTCCCTTCGGTGTCCATTCACTCCCTCAGGTGTTCATTCACTCCCTCAGGTGTTCATTCAGCTAAAAACCAACAGTGATGGTTTAAATGGAAACGCTGGGCAAAGGGCGAGACAGCATGAGTCACGCAGGGAAAAAGAGAGCGAGGCAAAGAAAGAGCAGAGAAACAGTTACACCTGAGAACAAATGGAAACTCTAGTTCCCTTGAGTGCTAATTACCAGACACACACACACACACGCACACACACACACACACACACACACACACACACACACACACACACACACACACACACACACACAGGTTGAACACTACAAAACTGATATAAAAATGAAAGCGTTCCACCTTAAAATACAAAAACAAGGCAACCTCTAACTACTAACTAAGATGTAAACAGACGCCTTTGAATGCCTCTTTCTTCACACACACACACACACACACACACACACACACACACACACACACTCAAGCACATCCACAGCGCTCGTCGTATCCGATGCCCGCGCGCTAAATCCCAAATACCACCTTAAATCACATCGCTGCAAGGTGAATCCAGTGAGCTAAAACACGCTCACACACCCTTCAGTACAATATCAACACAAGGTAGCGAGGGAAAAGGAACGCACACACACACACACACACACACACACACACACACGCCCTCTCACGCAGCATCTGCATACTAAAACACACACACACACACCTTGAAGGCAACGATACACACCCATATCAATGCAGTCCAACGTCACACACACGCATGTCAACACTCTGTGCTTCAGCCTCAACGCTTTTTCCCACCCACTCAAAACACACACACACACACACACACACACACACACACACACACACACCCGATCCATCATGCATCCAATCCCTCTCTCTCTCTTTTCTCCCTCTCCATCCACCCTTACCTTGCAGCAGGCTCTGGAGGTTGAGCTGCGCCTGCTGGTGCAGCTCCTCGACACACTCCGGCCTGCTCCACGAGCCGAACACGTTCACGCTCTGTTGCCATGGAGACCTGAAGTGGGCCGCACCACCGATGCCGCCGCCGCCGCCACAGCCGCTGCCTCCTCCTCCTCCTCCTCCTCCTCCGCCGCCGCCGCTGATGCTGTGGTTGCCGTCGGCGTGGATGCTGCTGCCGCCGCGCCTGCCGCTCTCCGCCTCTAGACCGCTGGTGGCTGGAGGACAGAGAGGTAGGGAGGGAGGGACGGAGGGAGAGAGGGAGGGAGGGAGGGAGGAGGTGATGGATGGGAGGGGAGGAGAGAGGGGAAGTGAAATAAGGACGGGAAATAAGATTATTGAAAGGAAGGAAACGCGGGGAGAAGAAAGGACAAGAGAGGGTGACAGGGAAGAGCGATTGATGGGGAGGGGGGAGAGAAAAGGGGGAGAGAGGAGATTAAAGATGAAGGGAAAGGAGTTGAAGAGGAGGGAGATGAAAGGGGAAATGATGGGAGGGACAAAAGAGAGTGATGAGAGAGGAAATAGAGGAGATGGAGGGATGGAGAGAGGAGGAAGAGAAACCACACGTGAATAAAAATGTATGAATTTGCATAACTGATACCCGAGACGCAGATTACATAACGCAATGTGTTGTCAGGGAGAACAAGGACCGAGGAAGAAGGGAGGGAGGGAGGGAGGGAGAAAAAGAAACAGGGATTAGGGAGAATATGACAGAGGAGAGGTAGTGAACAGATTTGGAGGAGACACAGAGAGAGGGAGCGCTTAATTAGGAGGGAGGAGAGAGGGAGGAGAGAGGGACGGAGGGAGGGAAGGAGGGAGGAGAGAGGGAGGAGAGAGGGAGGAGAAGGAGGAGAGGAAGAAGAGGGAGGGAGATTAGGGCAGGGGTATGAGAGGAAAAGAAAAAGACAACTTGTGATTGTGGCATTGGGGAGAGAAAGAAGAACAAGGTCGGGAAAGAGGGATGCCATTTAAAAAGGGAGGAGAACGGAGGGATGGAGGCAGAAATGTGGGAGTAAAGAGCCCCCCCCCCCCCCCCCCCGTCACTATTAAAGTGCCAACACAAACAGACAATCTCAACAAATCACGAGCGAGTGAGCAAACAGCCATTCAGCGTTGTGAATGAATGAATGAATATATATGAATATATATATATATATATATATATATAAATATATATATATATATTTATATATATATATATATATATATTTATACTTCTTGATCTGAGACGAGTGCAACGCTCCGAACTCTTTCCTTCAATCCCACGTCATTGATGGCTAAATGCTTCCAGGAATCGGACTCAAGATCCCACAATTCAACTGTATCACAAAGGTCCCCATTGAGTCCATTGGGTTCTGGTTCTGGTTCCACTCAGGATCTACTTTTTGCGCACAAATCCCGTCTAACTTCCCGATGTTCGTGGTCTTTATTCTGCACATTCTGCATGTTTTCTCCTTCGGCCAGGACATCAAACACACGCTGGACTTCTGCAGAAGAAGTTTGGCCTTGAATCAGTCAAAGGCCTTTTGCCAGCGGCCGGTACAACCGGTTGGCATCCCAGGTATGTGTTCGGCTTCATTTCCTGGATTCAAAGAGTTGTATTGGCTCTAATCCCATCCACATGCGAGCCGGAGTCCATAAAACCAAAAGAAATATGACATTCGGACTCGCACTACCTTCGATTAGATAAAGACGCTAAATCTGATTGAAGGGTTGATCAGCCTGAAACGTTGAGGATCCAACAACAACAGCGACGGCCTGTTCCCACTTTGAAATGTCACATCCCAAATAAGATAAACAACCAGGACACTAATGTGCATTTAACTCGATTGCAAAGCATCTGCTCTGTACTCACTCTGGACATCCATAGAGGAATAAAAAGTTCCATTCAACCTTAAGATATCGTTCCATAACCTCTGCACACTTTGGATGTCCACGCCTTACTTTGTTGGATAATGAGTTTTATTAAAATAAACGTCCGTAAAGACTGAAATGCTCAGGCCTCCATTTAATCCCTCAATATTTCAACATTATATGACAGCTTCCTGGAACAGAAATTTCACTTTGTCCATGTCAGAGTGTTCCTGCTGCACCAACTACTCCTCAGATAAACACCCAGAACTCTGGAAAGAGGGCGGGAAGGGAGTATTTCTTGATTTTAAGTTAAAAAAAGAGGTTTCATATTTAAAGAACAGGTCCCAGCAGAGAGACGTATACAGCGAATCCAGCATCCCGTCTCCTCTCACACAAATAAAACCCCGGGCGTTACAGTATGGAAGCTCGTTTCCGCCTCCCAGCTTTACCGGCGTCGTCTTCCCTTTAAGCCGCTTTCACACAATCGCCTCCCGCCAGAAGAGAAGCGGCTGTTTACGATACGGAGTCGCCCGTCAGTTAGCATCAGCGGAGAACAAAGGCAGGCGTGCATGATTTATAACATACGGAGCGCAGCCCGGTGCCGGATCATTTGCAGGAGCCCTTTAAATACATTTATTTCGACTTTAAGTCTGGTGCACTTTTTCTTTTGCATTGTTTCTCTGTGAAGCTAATGTGTGTTGACTGGATGTGTGCATTGTGTCGTGAGCCTCGCTGAGAGCTAAATATCCCATTAGGGAACTTGAGGTTGAAGCGGAGGCTCACCCGGCAGATTATACTGCTTTTTTGTTTTTGTCTGCAGTATTTGAAGCAGGGGGAAAACTTTTTGCACTTTTTTTTTATTGTATCTTTTTTTTGACTATTTATTTTCACCCTTTTGGCAAAAATATGGTCAACAATCATTATGAGCTGCTGGTATTATTAACTAAATACCTACTTGCAAAAAATGAAAACAAAACGGTGGTATTTTGAGGCGGATGTTGTTTTGTTTTAATGGATTTGTGTATTTTAAACATCAATTGATTGGCTTTAGCTCTCTGCATACAGATAGTGTTCTTTTGGTAGAAAGGTTAGTCGTCGTCAGCCTCGTAGATATGAGTGAACCTACGAGCTTCAGAAGGCCGTTAACATGTATTCACATGGTTGATCAGCGATATGAATAAGAGAAGACGACACCGACCTCTAGTGGCCGTAGAAGTTATGACGGGCGCAAAGGGGAACGTCAGGTGAGATGGCCGAGGTACGAACAAAAACTTTCAATGAGGCGACAGCTGTTCATGTCCCAGTGTGAAAGTTAATCTCCCTAACGTATATAATTTAGCTTAGCTTAGCATAGGTCACATGTCCTCGTACAACGATTCGTATGATGTCGAAATGTTACCTCAACACCTGTCCATTTCCACTCCTTACGTGCATAATGTGTTTTAAAAAACAACTTCTGGCTTAGTTTTAGGCAACAAAACTATTCAATTAGGAAAAAGTTGTTTCGCACGGGAAACATACAACAAACACAGGACTTTTACCAAGGAGACCACTGTTCACGTCCCACGTTACCTCACCTGACGTACATAACTTATCTTAACGTAGGTAACGTAGCTTACATATGTAAGTAACAAACATATTTATTTTAGGTTTAGGCAACTAAACTATTTAGTTAGAAAAAGGTTGTTTCACACTGGGAACATACGAACACAGGACTTTCACCAAGGAGACCGTTGTTCACATCCTATGTGAAAGTTACCTCACCTGACGTACATAACTTATCTTAACTTAGGCAACATAACTTGCAAGTAACTAACACATTTATTTTAGGTTAAGGTACCTAAACTATTTAGTTCTGAAAAGGTTGTTTCACACGGGGAACATACAAACACAGGACTTTCACCAAGAAGACCGCTGTTCATGTCCCGTGTGAAAATTACCTCACCTGACATACTGTACATAACTTATCTTAACTTAGGTAACGTAACTTACGTACGTACCTAACTAACACATTTATTTTAGGTTAAGGCAACTAAACTATTTAGTTCTGAAAAGGTTGTTTCACACGGGGAACATACGAACACAGGACTTTCACCAAGGAGACCGCTGTTCACGTCCTATGTGAAAATTACCTCACCTGACATACTGTACATAACTTATCTTAACTTAGGTAACGTAACTTACTTGCATAAGTAACAAACATATTTATTTTAACCCAAACCACAACCTTTAGAAAACCTCTGTAGTTTTTTTTTCAATTCACAACATAAACCACCAATTTAACACTACCCATCTGAAGCGTTAAAATGTTGGTCATAATCCCCCGATAGCGCCCCCATTTAACAAGATGATAATATTGAAAATGGGTGCAGCAGAAAGTTTGACAAGCACGACTAACTTTCTGTCAGAAGCTGGCTCACACGTGAGCATTGTCACAGTAAGGCGAGGTAATCGAGTAACAAAATGAATCCTCACGTTGTTTTAGGACTCGGAACCGTCGTCTCAAGTTTCTGAAAGGTTGCACCTCGATTGTGGTCTTTGCAGCCGACAGTAGACGAGGGAAAGGAGAAACTCTACAGCCCCAGAGAGATGTTTTGGCCCTAAGATGTGATGTGGGAGCTTAAGTGCTCACCGGGAACATCTTTTCAACTCACCGGCTTCCTTTCTCCTCATTGTCTAGAGTATAAAAAAGAGGATGCACTTTTCAGATCGCTCAGAGCGGAGTGCGTACCTAAACTGGGAGCTGAAGAAAATAAAATGTTCTGGCCTTCACAAAAGCAAAGCACGTCAGGGTTTTCTATACATAAAAATAGTGGAGGCTGAGGTGTTCAAGTCTACTAGTCTCAAGGATTCAACACAGGACGCCAACAGATATTTTTACAACCCGTTTGTGTCACTTGTTTGTTTATTTTTTTGATGGATATTGACAACTAATTAATAAGAAGTCATGTGTAACAAATGCCCGAAGTTACACTTTAATTAATGTGATTATGGATCCAAAGCTTTGGCGCCAAAACTTCCCCAAAAGTCACAGTTGAAACGTGTACCGACACACGGTAAACTAAAAAAGTTACAGGTTGATATATAGCGGAAATATCCGCTCGATGAATTATGGAGGGTTTTTTTTTTAATGTGGGATTTGAAAAAGTTAAATATATGATTTTGTGTGGGTGAGAGTGTGCATTTGTGAGAGGTAGGTAGAACGTGCTTCAGTCCCAGAAGCCTCGGGAGTTTCTAAAAAATGTGGCACAAATTACACACAATCTAGAGAGCGAGCGAGAGAAAGAGAGAGATAAGGAGGGACCGCTAACTACCGTACTGTCATCCCATTGAGACGTCGCTGTATCCGCGTAGCTGAGAATTGCTCACTGTTCTCGCTGCAGAAAGTCGTCGTCTATCTAACAAGGTTCTTCACAGACTGGAGGCCTCGCGGGAGTCGGGCTCGAGTCCAATGCACACCGCCGCTGCAGGGCAACGGCAGATCATACAGCGCCACTGGAAACCCATTTAAATGTCTTCTTCCCACTGGAAACCCATTTAAATGTCTTCTTCCCACTGGAAACCCACTTAAATGTCTTCTTCAATCCGCTAAAGACGTGAGAGGAGGACCACCTGGCAGAAGGCCCTGCAAGATGACAGCCTGTCACTTCATAAAGTACGGTGGCCGCGATGTGCCAATCAGGGAGCAGGTTCTGGGGATATAATGCTGCTTTTGAGTGGTGTTGATGCTAGAAAATAGCACAGTGTGTATAAGGTTTTGCACTGAGGGCTTCACGGTAACGAGGCAGCCTGGAAAACACTCGGAAAAGTGTGTTGAGCCATTCAAAAAGATCGTGTTTCGCTCTCTCGTGACAAAGGGTAACGGCAATCTGCTGGCCAGCTAACGTCGGCTAGCGAGCTATATTAGCAAACACACGGTCTCAACCCACCGACCAATGAATCGCTAAATGTTTGTAAAATACTATACACAAGTTAAAAGATTAACTGAGTCTGAACAATACTGACAGAAGATAAAAACGTTAGCTGACGTAGCTCTGAGCAGCTTGCTAACACCAGTTAGCCTCTCTGTTAGCTAAAACGAAGACGCTCATCATTTAATAATTAGGGAATTGAACGCCTGAACCAGCACACAGCTGATTGCACGGACAAAGAAAACAAATATTATCCAAAAATGAATCACAAATATTAGTTTTTCCGCTAAACCTAACATCTGTGCTAAAACGGATTATGGTGTATTGCTGAAAAAACGCTCAAAATGACCGGTAAAACATATTTAAATAAACTTGGGTCCTCCTGCATATTGAGGAGCTAACATAAAAAAAATCTGTTGGCAATAAAACTGTGTTTTTGTTTCTCAACACACTCTCAACCCGGCGAGCTGACGGCAGGGTTTGTTTTGACGGATACGAGAGACAGAGGAGTCTTCGGGGTACGATTTGTTTCCCTCGGGGTTAACAATTAATTCTTGATTAAAAGTTGAGCAGCAGCCTTGCCCACACACACACACACAGACACACACAGACACAGAGCACTCTTTCTTCTCTTCCTCCCTTATGTAATCGCGGTGACATGAAAAGGAAGGAGGATGGAGGGATTGGATGGAGGAGAGACACAAGCCGCTGGGCATCACTGGGCAGATTTAGGAAGAGAGGAGTAATCTCCACAGTCCTTTCGAGTAAATGGAAGAGACGGTTCTGCAGAGAAATGCAGTGACAGGACGGAAGGATTTAAAAAGAAATCTGGGTCTCTATAATGATTCATGATTCAGGTGGATCTTAAACTTAAAGTAGAAACGTCCAACTGTTAACTATGAAGTGACTGATGGAGGTCTATAGAGGACCAGGACTACACTGAGGTCTACATGCACTGCACCAGTAACACCAGTGGCACCACAGACACAGCAAGCCGGTGCACCCACTGCCCTCCTCTGTCATGACGCAGAGGAAACACAGGAGTGATACACACAGGAGTGAGACGTTCCCTGAGCCCACTCTCACAGCGGGGAGTGAGATGCCACGCGGAGAAGAAGTTTCACGCCTCCTCCTCACCGACACGTGAAGTTATTTTCTCTCCGAGGCCGATTACTAATCTGTGTGCGTTGGAGTCGCGGCAAGGGAGGACGCCGATTTAGACAAGCTGCTACCACACACACACACACACACACACACACACACACACTTTCTCTCATTTTTGTTTTGTTTTTATCACCCATGTGCTGTGGTTTTGTGTTGTTTTACGTGGTAAAAAAAAACACATCCGGAAAGGGAATGCGGTTGTTAAGCTAGATGTGTGTGTGTGTGTGTGTGTGTGTGTGTGTGTGTGTGTGTGTGTGTGTGTGTGTGTGTGTGTGTGTGTGTGTGTGTGTGTGTGTGTGACAGGCCTATGGGCCACGTTAGCCCGATGCTCAGCAGACTCATATATGTTTATGTCACTGCCCAATGGAAAATAAAAACCTGGCTGGAATGAAGTCTGTTTGTGTGTGTGTGTGTGTGTGTGTGTGTGTGTGTGTGTGTG
>NC_136591.1:39449747-39467247 GCF_910589615.1 Taurulus bubalis | reverse complement strand
GAGAAGGAGAAGAAGAAGTAGAAGAAGGAGGAGAAGGAGTAGAAGAAGTAGAAGGAGAAGAAGGAGAAGAAGTAGAAGGAGAAGAAGGATAAGGGGTAGAAGAAGAAGTAGAAAAAGAAGTAGAAGAAGAAAAAGAATGAGGAGAAGAAGAAGAAGAAGAAGAAGAAGAAGAAGAAGAAGAAGAAGGAGGAGGAGGAGAAGAAGTAGAAGAAGAAGAAAAAAAGAAGAAGAAGAAGAAGTAGAAGAAGAAAAAAGAATAAGAAGGAGAAGTAGAAGGAGAAGAAGAAGAAGGTTTCTGGTTTATTTGTCGGGGTTCTTTCCATAATGTCTTCCACTGGGTGCAATTTCGTGTCACGGTATTTTTTTTTAAACTATGTTTTATTAGCGCTTTTATAGTAAGTTACATGTCATGGCAACTAAATGCCAAAAAGTGTGGAAACTCATCAATCTCTGAAAAGCACTAACAACACAAGACGTGACCAAATGTTCTGCGATGCTGGACCATGAATCCCAGGATGTGAACCCTTCTCACCGCCCAAACCCTGGAGCAAGATCTCACACATGCATGATTAATCCGTTTAAATACAGTGAAGAAACCCAGATTGTTTAACGGTGCCGATACGGCAGGAATGTGGTGGAGAACCACGATGATGTCACAGTGCAGTCCCGCCAAAGAATGAGTCATGGTCGTAAAGAAGAAGCTTCAATCAGCTGTGAAGGATGATTTCAGACAGTTAAATTATGAGGAGGAATAAAAGCCGTTTCTCAAAAGCAAGGATTCCTAATCTTTGTGGGTTTTTTCTGCAGACGCGCCGCCGGCTGTGGACGAGCATCCGTGTTGTTTGAGCTCGCCGACCCAAATATGAGCTTTATCTTAATTTGCGCTCGTCTGCGATACGACGAAAATCCCCTCAGATCCCCTTTAAACTCTCCTTCGGTTGTAATCTGGCATCGCTTTTTTTTAAGCGGTTAGAAAAAGGAGGTCAGCCGCGGATACGCTCAGCGTGGCGAGTGCTTGAAGGCGTCGCGTGCAGCGTTTAACAACAACAACACAACAACACAACAACACAACAACACGCTCATGCTGGAGTGATTAGCAGAAGTAAATGAGATGATCACAAAATGAGATGTTTCACACTTTTCACACTTTAAAGCTGCATTAAAGCTTTGAATTTATTTAACGACGGCCTCTTTGTTCACAGTTATTATGAGTTATATTTTATTGTTAAAGAGAAAATACAACTACATTGTGCGTGAAGTGCATTTATTATTTGCTTTGAGGGTTAATGGAAAGATAATTAATGTGATTATATCTGACTGATATTTATGTGTTTCTGACCACAATCAAATAAAAATATCTTAAATGAACCAATTCTGATATTTTACAAAGTAAAAACTGAACTGATTTTGTATCTTTCAAATAGATCATTTCTAACATTTTGCTAAAATTGCTTCAATTCAAACAGTTGATGAATACAACAGCCTGCTCATTGCAAATGTGTTTTTTCTTGTTCATGTTGTGTGCGGTTATCAAATACACTGAAATTAAACTGTGTTCTTAGTCAAATCAAATTGAAAGCTGGACCAAAGTGTTTTAATTCATTCAATTACAATTATGCCAAATAAAAAGCCTCACGTTATAAATACAGTCTGGACAGTCTTTTTCTCTTACATACTTACATATATGAATTATTAAAGCACAAACCCAACAAACCACTTTACCTAGTCTCAAAAACGTAGTTTAAACACCATCTTCAGTCAGAGACTGTGGTCTATAGAGACCCTGTTTCTTATTATGTGGTCTATAGAGACCCTTTATCCTGTTATGTGGTCTATAGAGACCCTGTATCCTGTTATGTGGTCTATAGAGACCCTGTATCCTGTTATGTGGTCTATAGGGACCCTATATCCTGTTATGTGGTCTATAGAGACCCTGTTTCTTATTATGTGGTCTATAGAGACCCTGTATCCTGTTATGTGGTCTATAGAGACCCTGTTTCTTATTATGTGGTCTATAGAGACCATGTTTCTTATTATGTGGTCTATAGAGACCATGTTTCTCATTATGTGGTCTATAGAGACCCTGTTTCTTATTATGTGGTCTATAGAGACCCTGTATCCTGTTATGTGGTCTATAGAGACCCTGTTTCTTATTATGTGGTCTATAGAGACCCTGTTTCTGATTATGTGGTCTATAGAGACCCTGTATTCTGTTATGTGGTCTATAGAGACCCTGTATCCTGTTATGTGGTCTATAGAGACCCTGTATCCTGTTATGTGGTCTATAGGGACCCTATATCCTGTTATGTGGTCTATAGAGACCCTGTTTCTTATTATGTGGTCTATAGAGACCCTGTATCCTGTTATGTGGTCTATAGAGACCCTGTTTCTTATTATGTGGTCTATAGAGACCCTTTATCCTGTTATGTGGTCTATAGAGACCCTGTATCCTGTTATGTGGTCTATAGAGACCCTGTATCCTGTTATGTGGTCTATAGGGACCCTATATCCTGTTATGTGGTCTATAGAGACCCTGTTTCTTATTATGTGGTCTATAGAGACCCTGTATCCTGTTATGTGGTCTATAGAGACCATGTTTCTTATTATGTGGTCTATAGAGACCATGTTTCTCATTATGTGGTCTATAGAGACCCTGTTTCTTATTATGTGGTCTATAGAGACCATGTTTCTCATTATGTGGTCTATAGAGACCCTGTTTCTTATTATGTGGTCTATAGAGACCCTGTATCCTGTTATGTGGTCTATAGAGACCCTGTATCCTGTTATGTGGTCTATAGAGACCCTGTTTTTTATTATGTGGTCTATAGAGACCCTGTTTCTTATTATGTGGTCTATAGAGACCCTGTATTCTGTTATGTGGTCTATAGAGACCCTGTATCCTGTTATGTGGTCTATAGGGACCCTATATCCTGTTATGTGGTCTATAGGGACCCTATATCCTGTTATGTGGTCTATAGAGACCCTGTTTCTTATTATGTGGTCTATAGAGACCCTGTTTCTTATTTTGTGGTCTATAGAGACCCTGTATCCTGGTCTGTGGTCTATAGAGACCCTGTATCCTGTTATGTGGTCTATAGAGACCCTGTATCCTGGTCTGTGGTCTATAGAGACCCTGTATCCTGTTATGTGGTCTATAGAGACCCTGTATCCTGGTCTGTGGTCTATAGAGACCCTGTATCCTGTTATGTGGTCTATAGAGACCCTGTTTCTTATTATGTGGTCTATAGAGACCCTGTTTCTTATTATGTGGTCTATAGAGACCCTGTATCCTGTTATGTGGTCTATAGAGACCCTATATCCTGTTATGTGGTCAATAGAGACCCTGTATCCTGTTATGTGGTCTATAGAGACCATGTTTCTTATTATGTGGTCTATAGAGACCCTGTATCATGTTATGTGGTCTATAGAGACCATGTTTCTTATTATGTGGTCTATAGAGACCCTGTATCATGTTATGTGGTCTATAGAGACCCTGTTTCTTATTATGTGGTCTATAGAGACCCTGTATCATGTTAGGATTAGGATGGAAAATAAGAACCGTGAGAGTTTTCGTGTCTATTGCTCATCTCTAAATCCAGACACCAAACACACACCTACACTCACACACACACACACACACACAAACACACACACACACACACACACGTGGTCACCAATTATTTATCACAGTGATTGATAACACACAGATACAGCAGATATCAGTCGGCTGACTCAGCTACTTCTACCAGAGGTCAGTGAGTTTGTTTTGGTGTGTGTGTGTGTGTGTGTGTGTGTGTGTGTGTGTGTGTGTGTGTGTACATGAAATAAGGGAGGGTTTGTATATGTGTATGTGTCCCGCCTGTCGCCCCAGAGGAAAAGGACTGCGGCAAACGGACAGGAAGTGATGTCACAGGTCTACCAAGGTCATTGGCTGAACCCGTTCCTGTTCGCAACCCTGCCCACCACACACATACACACACACACACACACACACACACACACACACACACACACACACACACACACACACACACACAGTCTCCCCTTCCTGCCAAATTCTTCTCTCCGTGACCTTTTGACCCCATCAGCGGAGGTCAGTGTGCACTCGTCCTGCTGTAGTCCATCAATCTCCCTTTATCGCTTTACCTCACACACACACACACACGCACACACACACACACACACACACACACGCACACACACCTACACCACACCTACACACCTACACACACTGACCCTGGAGCAAAATACACATGCCCTGCTGCTGTACACACTGGGACACAGATGGTTCAAGGTGTTCTGTACGCGCACACACACACACACACACACACACACACACACACACACACACACACACACACACACACACACACACACACACACACACAAACAGAATCAGAACAGCTGTCAACTCCTATCCAAGCAAAACAAACATCTGCACAGAGTTTCAAAATAAGAGTTCTTCGCTCTGAATCGAGTACACGATGTCGCTTTAACATTTTATGCTGAACAACAACTTGTGATGCGTTTAATATTTCATGCAACAAACCGGCAGCGAGGACGAGGAAGAGGACGAGGAAGAGGACGAGGAAGAGATCTCCCGCTGCAATGTTTGATTTCCACACAAACTACTCTGTTTTGCTTTCACAAGTTTTTTTTTCCGACCCTGTGGGCCTTTCTGTGTTTAAAGTTCCCCACCAGGTCGAGAGGCAGTGGCTACGTTTCCATGGCAAACAGCTGGATGACAGATGTGGAGGCTCATTCATTCACACCTGTAAAGGTGCTTTAAAGGGACAAGAAGCCACAGAGGAGACATTTAACAGATCAATGTGCTGAAAGACCCTTCTGTCGTTCAGAGGGAAAGGAAGTAGAAGTACAACATTCGTATGACATCTTGTGAAAAGTTGCTTCTCGTTTTTCGTACATTTCCCTACAAAAGTCCAGAAATGTGTACATTTCCATTTGTTACGTGTACACGGTTTTATTAAAGTAAATTTCTTCCGGTTATACAGGAAACAACTAAGTTAGGCAACAAAACAATTTAGTTAGTTTTAGGAAAAGATCGTTAAATACTTAGTTAGGATCTTTGGAAAAGATTCTGAAATAGTACGTTTTCAGAAAACATCGTGAAATTGTTCGTTAAGTTTAGGAAAATATTGTGAAATACATAGTTTTCAGAAAGGTTCGTAAAATACTTCGTTAAGTTTAGGAAAAGATTGTGAAAACGTTTGTTTGGTTTAGGAAAAGATTGTGAAATAGTAAGTTTTCAGAAAACATCGTGAAATAGTTTGTTAAATTGAGGAAAAGATCGTGAACTGCTTCGTTAAGTTGAGGAAAAGATCGTGAACTGCTTCGTTGAGTTTAGGAAAAGATTGTGAAAACGTTCGTTAAGTTTAGGAAAAGATTGTGAAATAGTTAAGTATATGAAAAGATCGTGAAATACTAAGCTTTCAGAAAACATCGTGAAATAGTTCGTTAAGTTTAGGAAAAGATTGTGAAATAGTAAGTTTTCAGAAAACATTGTGAAATAGTTCGTTAAGTTTAGGAAAAGATTGTGAAATACTAAGTTTTCAGAAAACATCGTGAAATAGTTCGTTAAGTTTAGGAAAAGTTCGTGAAATAGTTACGTTTAGGAAAAGATTGTGAACTGCTTCGTTAAGTTTAAGAAAAGATCGTGAAATACTAAGTTTTCAGAAAACATCGTGAAATAGTTCGTTAAGTTTAGGAAAAGATGGTGAAATACATACACAATATAACAAAACTAGCACTCCATTCCCTCATGTGTGTGTTTTTTAACAGTCTTCATATTTCCTTGAACATGATAATGTGAATTACACATGAATTGATTCACGAATCCCAGTGCAATATTTTCCGTCTCCATAGCTACGTATGTTGGATGACAACAACCCGTATGCAGCGCCGAGCCAAAGCCTCGGATCTGTGGCTTTTTGTTCGGGGAGCTCCAAAAACCGTCGGCAACCACAACATCTGGGCTGAAGTCGTGATCTGGGCATCGGCCAACTGAGCAATCAGGAACCCCGACAAACACCGAGCTTTTACAGACGTAACGCTCCACCCAGCTCCTATGAGCGCTGCATGGTCTAGTTCTCTGCCCTCTGAGACGTAGTACAAGTACATCGAACAGTCTTGAAGAAATGTACTTCTACCAATTAGATTAATTCATAGGATATTAAATGCGTTGCTTTCGGTGCCTCCAGACCCAGAGACGAGCTCCCGTCCGGCTCGCGGCGACAGCCGGCCTCATCTAACGGACTACAATCCCCACAGGCACCTTATCGCCAGCTGCCAGCCTCTCACATTGGTTTTGGCACCACTTCCTGCTTTCATAGCGTTCACCCCGTCTGACGGCCAACTGCTGAACCCCACCGGCACCGGGCGACCGATACCCGCTCCCACTGTGACTCACATCCACAGCGCCGCTCATGAAGAATGCGCTTTTCATCCTGCCTCCCATTTCGGATTATTCCCACACTGTGTGTGTATGTGTGTGTGTATGAGTGTGTGTGTGGACTGCTCAGCGGGTTGATGTTGCACAGACCACCAACACACACACACACACACACACACACACACACACACACACACACACACACACACACACACACACACACACACACACACACACACATTGGCCTGGAGGGCTGTCTCAGTCAGATTGCTTCCAGGAGCCATTGTCTCTGAGGAGGATTTGACAGGAAGCAGCACTCCATCTACTTCCTGTTCGTCTGACAGACGGCTCTCATAAACGCAAAACAGCGGAGACGAAAACATGACGCTCTGAGATGATCTGATGAGCTCAGAACAGGACAGTTACGACCAGATTGTTCTTTTCTTTTTAATATTCCAAACATATCTGAACGCCAAATATATAAGCGGTCATTTAAATGGTTAAAATGTACCGCTCAGAACATATTTTGATCTCATTTAGTTCGTCTACATTCATACTGATAACATGTTTGCATTTTTAATATCAATACTTTGAGTAGCCTTAAAAAAAGCTAACTTGCTGTGTATTTAAATGCATCACACGAGGTCAAAGTACTTAGAAACAGCACATGTTAGGTTGAAATTCTGATTTTCACAACATTTATGCCCAAAAAGTAGCAAAAAATAATAGATAAATGTATATTATTTACACAAAAGAAACTCACACATTTTCCCTTTACAAAAAATACAATCAATGCAGTAATAAAAATATATTTGCATGTATACTGTATATCAAAATGTCTTATATACCAAACTCCATACATTTAACGTACGTATAAAACAGAGAAAAATGAGCAAATTCTCACGTTAGAGAAGCTGTGACCAAAGAATGTTACTTTTGCTTGAATGTCCTTGAATATTAAATGATGTCATCAAACAGAAGACTGATGCAAGTGTTATGAATATAATACATGCGTAAATACAGAAAGAAACAGACGGAGTCAAAATGAGACGATGTGGTTGGTTCACATTCTGGTGCACACACACACACACACACACACACACACACACACACACACACACACACACACACACACACTCACTAGCTAACACCCGAGGGAAAGTGACTCTCAGGTCAAAGCCATCATCATTTCGAGGCTCGTTTCATTCACATTCCCCGACTCTCCAGCATGTAAACACAGAAATGAACAAACATGAGGCTCGTGTTCTGGTCTGAGGGACGAAGAGACGACGTATCGGAAAGTACTCAGATCACATGCAGTCAAAGTACAAATACCACCGCCTGAAAATACTCCAGTACAAGAAAAAAAGTCCTGAATTTGAACCCAAAATGTACTTATAGTATCAAAGTAAAAGTACTCATAATACAGAATATAATATGATACAGTTATTACAAATACATCACTTATGTTTTCACTAGACGCTATGTAAATACATTTAAATAATAATCATTATTACTATTGTTATTATTATAGGCTTATAGGTTATTTTCATTGTAATGTTGTAGTTAGTCGATGTCGAGCCAATTTGAAATACTTTGTATACTTTTGTGTAGATTAGCAGCAAAGTACTCCATCATATCATTATGGATCATTATGTCATGTAAAATGTAACAAGTAGTGGAGTAAAAGGTACAATGTTTCCCTTTGAAATGGAAAAATATAAAGTAGCCCAAAATGGACATCAAATTTGTGCTGAAGCACAATACACTGTAAAATAAAAGTGCTAGAACCTAGAACCACATACATGATTCTTTGGATTTTCTCGTAGTAGAACTCAAGGTTCCACCTGGAAACCTTTCAGTGTTTACCCGAAAAGCCAACATAAAACACAACACTGACAGTGGTTCCACCAGAACCCCTCATGAGAGGTTCTACAGAGAACCCCTTCATGGGGTGATGGTTCCACTAAAATCCCCCTTTGGACCTTCTATCCAGAACAATTCCATATTCCATGGGTGCTAACAAGAACCCACATTGGGTATTTGTCAGAGAACCCTTTTACAATCAAAGGGTTTCATATAGAACCCACCCAGAGGGTTCTACAGAGAACCCTTTTACATTCCAAGAGTTTCATCTAGAACCGGGATTCTCATGAGGCCGTGAACTCTTCCATCCAGAGAGGTCTCTTTGGATGGAAACAGGTTCTTAATGTCGTGCATCGATCATCAAAAGAACCCCTTCTTCTAAGAGGATTCTTCAGAAGCACATGGTTCTGGGCAGAACCTCAGCCCTTCAGAAAGAACCCTTTTAGAACCCCTCACAGTACGCTCGAGTGCATGGACTTGGTGATATTCCACCATTATGTATCGGACTTTCTACTAATACTTCTATTGCAGCTATACCTCCAGTCCACCTCGTTGTCTATGAACACACCACCGGCTCTTTCTTTCTATTCTTTCTATTCTTTCTATCCTTTCTATCCTTTCTATTCTTTCTATTCTTTCTATTCTTCCTGTTCTTTCTATTCTTTCTATTCTTCCTGTTCTTTCTATTCTTTCCTCTGCAACCTTAAACCAAAGCTCCGTGCTTCTCTCCGTCCTTTCCTTTATGTATCAACAAAGATATAAAACCGGCACATTCTCATATTTCAGAAGCTGCAAACAGAGAATGTTTGGCGTGTTTGCTTCATAGATTATCAGAATTCTTCTTCTTCTTCTTCTTCTTCTTCTTCTTCTTCTTCTTCTTCTTCTTCTTCTTCTTCTTCTTCTTCTTCTTCTTCTTCTTCTTCTTCTTCTTCTTCTTCTTCTTCTTCTTCACTTCCTGTCACTGCCCCCCTCCTCTCCCTCTCCCTCCTCCGGCTCCCTCCATCACTCTATCCATCACGCGTTGCAGCCGCGGACGATCTGACAATTGAGGCGCCGCATTTAGAAACTCATCTGCATAAAAACTCGATGAGACTTGATTTCTTTCCCCTTTCAGTTTCAGCACTTTAAGCTGGGCAGCTGTGGGGAGATGGGGGTGAGGGACAGAGAGAGAGAGAGAGAGACAAAGAGCTAGAGAGAGAGAGACAGAGACAGAGAGAGAGATAATGGGATATTGTGGAACTGAGGATGATGTTTAAATGTGAAATACTGTGTGTGTGTGTGTGTGTGTGTGTGTGTGTGTGTGTGTGTGTGTGTGTGTGTGTGTGTGTGTGTATATTGTAATAATTGCTCTATTGGAAACCCTTGTAGCCGAGCACAAAACCACAAAGTGACCCAGCCAGAGTCAAAATGCACTTTCAGCACCTCAGTCAAACCGATGAATGTGTAGTAAGCAACAAGCACTCACACACACACACACACACACACACACACACACACACACACACACACAGTCACACACCCACACAGATGACCTCATTTGACCTCGTGGCACCTTAACAGACATGTGTGAAGCGCACAAAGTGTGGTCTCCACTGCATACAAAGAGCCTTTGAGAGGCTAAAGCCTAGTTTATGGTTCACCCCTACGCCGTAGCCTGACGCGCACCTCCAAAAAATCCTAACTACGCGTCGCGTTGACGCGGACCGTAAGCGCTGTGATTGGTCCGCTCAGAACGTAATTTCCGGCAGTTGCTTTTTCCCAGCCTCGACCGGTTTAGTGGTCGTACAGACCACCTCCGCAAACGTCTTCTCTGTCGCCTGCGCTTCAACATTTGCAATATAAGCATTTGCTCTTCAATATTGATGAGCTCCAACTTTAATGCAGCCGCTCCAACTTGGTCGCCATTGTTTACTGTGACCGGAATTCGGCTATAACCCCTGAAACCACACATCCACACCCCCCTGGCGGTTATTGCAGGCAACGCGGTCCCTTGACGCAGAACTTCGAATGCTCAACGACGGCGTGACGGAGAACCATAAACTAGGCTTTAGACCAGTCGCCACGACAAAATGTTGACTTCACGTTTCTGCAAACCTCAGATACGTTACTTTGTGTTGTTACTTGACTTTGTTACTTTACATTGTTACGTTATTACTGTACTTTGTTACTTTATTACTTTACATTGTTACTTTACATTGTTACGTTTTTACTGTACTTTGTTACTTTATTACTTTACATTGTTACTTTACATTGTTACGTTTTTACTGTACTTTGTTACTTTATTACTTTACATTGTTACTTTACATTGTTACATTTTTACTGTACTTTGTTACTTTATTACTTTACATTGTTACTTTACATTGTTACGTTTTTACTGTACTTTGTTACTTTATTACTTTACATTGTTACATTGTTAATTTACATTGTTACTTTACATTATTTATTTACATTGTTATGTTATGGCTTTACATTGTTACATTGTTAATTTACATTGTTACTTTACGTTATTTATTTACATTGTTATGTTATGGCTTTACATTGTTACTTTACACTGTCACTTTACATTGTTACGTTATTACTGTACTTTGTTACTTCATTACTTTACATTGTTACTTTATTACTTTACATTGTTTTGTTTTTACTTTACATGGTTAAGTTATTACTTTACATTATTACTTTATTACTTTACATTGTTTTGTTAATACTTTACATGGTTAAGTTATTACTTTACATTGCTACTTTATTACTTTACATTGTTTTGTTTTTACTATACATGGTTAAGTTACTACTTTACATTGTTACGTTATGTTGTTTGCTTTACGTTGCTGCTTTACGTTGTTGCTTTACGTTGTTACGTTATGTTGTTTGCTTTACATTGCTGCTTTACGTTGTTGCTTTATGTTGTTACGTTATGTTGTTTTCTTTACGTTGTTGCTTTACATTGTTACGTTATGTTGTTTGGCTGCGTTGTTGCTTTACATTGTTACGTTATGTTGTTTGGTTGCGTTGTTGCTTTACGTTGTTGCTTTATGTTGTTGCTTTACATTGTTACGTTATGATGTTTGGTTACGTTGTTGCTTTACATTGTTACGTTATGATGTTTGCTTACGTTGTTGCTTTACATTGTTACGTTATGTTGTTTGGTTACGTTGTTGCTTTACATTGTTACGTTATGTTGTTTGGTTACGTTGTTGCTTTACATTGTTACGTTATGTTGTTTGGTTACGTTGTTTCTTTACATTGTTGCTTTACGTTATTGCTTTACATTGTTACGTTATGTTGTTTGGTTACGTTGTTGCTTTACATTGTTGCTTTACGTTATTGCTTTACATTGTTACGTTATGATGTTTGGTTACGTTGTTGCTTTACGTTGTTGCTTTACGTTATTGCTTTACATTGTTACGTTATGTTGTTTGGTTACGTTGTTGCTTTACATTGTTACGTTATGTTGTTTGGTTACGTTGTTGCTTTACATTGTTGCTTTACGTTATTGCTTTACATTGTTACGTTATGTTGTTTGGTTACGTTGTTGCTTTACATTGTTGCTTTACGTTATTGCTTTACATTGTTACGTTATGATGTTTGGTTACGTTGTTGCTTTACGTTGTTGCTTTACGTTATTGCTTTACATTGTTACGTTATGTTGTTTGGTTACGTTGTTGCTTTGCGTTGATACTAGATGTTGTTCCTTTACATTGTTTTGTTCGGCTGTTATTTAAACTGTTCTGTTACACTATTATTTAAGTAACATCGTTAAGTTAATTTTTTACGCTACGTTGTTACATTACTCTGTCATGTCATTATTTTAACACAAACCATGATGTTCTTTCTTTCCTCACTCAAGCAGTTTTTCGACCAATGGTTTCACACAGTTATCCCGCAGCATTGTATGTTTCTGCGAGCATGACACAAGGCTGATATTAATTCATGGCGGGGAAAATGCTGGTTCAAAAACTTTGATATTTAATGTATCTTGAGATTTGCTCAACGTTACGATGCCAACATTTTTTCTGGCGACTGGGTTGTGATTACGCACACATAAACACACCAAGCTGGCCGTGTAGGTCTGCATTCCAAGCTTTAAACGTGACCATATGCTTATTGTTTGCCGTGAAACCAATTGTGGTTTTAAGTTTCGCATAACTGTATTTGAAATTCTAGTGGCGACCTGATCCAAAGATACCAAATGTATGAAATGATCCTGAATGTTTCCATTTAACAGTTTCCATTCAACAGTGCAGCCGTGGCGTCTCGGGTTTGAATACTTATAATAATACCGTCACACAGTGTGGAAGAAGATTTTTCCAACCATGAAGTAAGGGAAAACAAAAAGGCAAAACTGATTATTAAGAGCTTAATTAAGTATTCATTTTCATAACATGACATAAAGAATATCCTTTGGACTGTTTTATACTGTATACTGTATATTCCCATGCATTTCTGCTTTTCTTCACGTTTTCCTTTTTAACAACATGTGAAATTCCGACGGCGAGGACAAACACAAGGTATTGCAAAGCTCCCGCCTCTCCAAAGTGTGTAAAGTCACAACACGCAGCTATGATGCTCCTGCAATGTGTGGCATTCGAGAACAGAACGCTGTGGCCATAAAACTGCCAGAAATTCCACAAAAAGCCACAAAAAACCTGCAGGAACGATGCAGACAAGTGGTCACGCTGCCCTCGCTCATGTCAAGTGTAACATTCCTGTACTTTTCTTATCGTAGGAAGAAGCTGCCCTCCTTGTTTCAGTACCGCTCCGCTCCCTGATCTGACTTCTCAAAACCCCAACGTTAACCCTCATTTCCCCCCAACAATAGAGAACAAACCACGCGTCTCTTACCCGTCCTGGACCAGAAAACCTCCATGTCTGTATTCCTTAAACTCTGCCCGGCACAGAAACTGTCGCGCACGTGTAAAACTCGGGAGGGAAAAGTGTCGAGGGAAAGAGGAGGAGGATAAGAGGAGGAGGTGAAAAGCCGGTGACTCATTCGGGCTACGAGCATGTCGGCTGGCTAAGATACAAGAAGGAGAGAGAAAGAACGGAGGGCGAGAAAGAAAAAAAGGGGTAAGGAAGTTCTCTCCCGTAGTGGGAGGAGAGAAAGGGAGGAAGCTCACGCTCTTCCTCTCTCCTCCTAACTCTTCCTCGCCACCTTCCCTCCCCTCTCACCTTTAAGGACTATGAAGGTCTAAGAGATGAGTCGGTTCGTCAATGCCCCCAACGGCAGATGAGAATGAAGGAGCGTAAAGGTCAGAGTACTTCCTAAAGGTTTGCATGATTCATGCACAGACCAGTGTTCCAATGAATGACACGTCTATCAGTCGATTCTGCAGCACACAGCTCATGTCCAGTGCCAACTTTCAGTGCACTGCCCCTTTAAGAGGTATCGGCCACAGTTTGCGTCAGTCCGTCTAATTGTCGCTTTTTTAATTTCCTTTCCCTAATTATATTTAACAGCGGTTTATTCTCAATAACTACGATGTTTTAGGAACTATGCAGAGAAATAACTATTAAAAAACACTGTAGTCGAATGTAATCGGGGTTTCTGAGGTCGCCCCCTGGTGGACAGGAGTGAGAACAACTATTTCATCACCGTTTTATAGTTTAATTAAATTTGAAACCATGTATTACTCTCCTCAAAAAGGTGTTGAAGTTAAGTGCTTAAATATCCGGCCCACACAATCCAATGTGCCCTGCTTCCTCTCCTCCGTCGTGTATTGTCGGTGCAGCCCGACTCCTTTCCTTCCTGCTCAACACTCACTTCCTGTCAACAATGCAGGTGACAAGAGGCGTGCACGTTCATGCATGCGTACGTTTGTGAGCATGTGTGTGTGTGTGTGTGTGTGTGTGAGGGTTGGTTCACTTTGTCATCAGACTCTTCATCTCGTTATCCTAATTATGAAGGATGCTTTTCACCTTGACGTGTTGTTTTCACATCCGAAAATGCTTTAATCGGTTTTCAAATTGGGAAATAAGTGAAAAAAACATGAAACAAGGAGAACTGAAGTTAATGAAATACACATAAACAAACTGTGATGTGATTTCTGTTGTGCATCTGCATGTAAAATGTTTGCTTTCGGACACTTTTATTCTTATTTTAATTCAGATGCAAAACAATAAGAAGGTCGCACAGATAAAGATAAACAATAAGATAAACAAAAGAGAATTGATCGCCAGAGGGGACATTGTGTTGTTGCAGCACAGATAAATAGAGAACGAGAAATAATTAGTTAATAACAGGTTCATAAAACTAAAATAATACACCAATAAAACGGTGCTTCATCTACCTCTAAAGTGTGAAGACAAATCTTCCATTTAAAGTATTTTATGGGCTTTTATGCCGTTATTAACGTCATACTGTGAAGCACTTTGAGCTGAATGTTTTGCATGGAAGATGCTGTACGAATAAAGTTATTATTATTATTATTAGCAGTAGTAGTATTGGTGACACCGGTACAGCCGCCAAAACATGATGTCACAGTGAGCTGACCACTTCCGCCAGCACAAACAAGTCAGCTGACGTGATGCTAGTCTCCAGAGACCCTTGTGGGTCTACTTTGGACCAGGTCCCTTCCAGACCGGGTCCCTTATCGTTGTTGTGTCGAGTCCCTCTGGTACGAGGGTCTGGTGCAGCCAGCAGGACGGAGTGGAATGGAAAGAATGTGCAGGAGGAACGCTGCAGAGAGCGAGACCATACAGAGGACCTGTTAAGGCCACGCGGCGATGACAGGCGTTATTAATATCTCATTTCTGTTAGTCCAGGCTGTCCGGGACGGCGCGGCCGCTGACTCCGCAGATCTCCGCCCGCAGAGCGAGCAAACAATGATTAATGCTGCCCGCACCTTCAAGCACCACAGCTGAGCGCTGAACTCCCGCCAGCGCTCAGGAACCTTTAACCCTAGAACACTAGCGTCGGTGATTTTCACCCTAGCGATTGTGGTCACTGACGTTATCGAAGGTGGGCGTGTCTTATTGGAGGTGGGCGTGTCTTATTGGAGGTATGTTGTATTCATTGCTTTTATGGTATGGTCCTTTTTGTTTACCGATATATATTCTTTGATTCTCTGTAGAGCAGGTGCTATATAAATAAAGTTATTATATTATTATGTGTGTCTTATTGAAGGTAGATGTGTCTTATTGAAGGTAGGCGTGTCTTATTGAAGGTAGATGTGTCTTATTGAAGGTAGGCGTGTTTTATTGGAGGTAGGCGTGTCTTATTGAAGGTAGATGTGTCTTATTGAAGGTAGGCGTGTTTTATTGAAGGTAGATGTGTCTTATTGAAGGTAGGCGTGTTTTATTGGAGGTAGGCGTGTCTTATTGAAGGTAGGTGTGTCTTATTGAAGGTAGGCGTGTTTTATTGAAGGTAGATGTGTCTTATTGAAGGTAGGCGTGTTTTATTGGAGGTAGGTGTGTTTTATTGGAGGTAGGCGTGTCTTATTGAAGGTAGATGTGTCTTATTGAAGGTAGGCGTGTTTTATTGGAGGTAGGCGTGTCTTATTGAAGGTAGGTGTGTCTTATTGAAAGTAGGCGTGTTTTATCGAAGGCCAGCGTGTCTTATTGAAGATAGGCGTGTCGAAGGTAGGCGTGTATATATATATATATATATATATATATATATATATATATATATATATACGTATATATATATATATATATATATAAATATATATATATATACGTATATATTATGCAGCCATATCTTATAAATGTTGTTGGTGCTTTACATCTGTGAGAACAGCAACAGTGAGAACATATTTATTTTTCCCGCTTTTTCTTCACAGGAACAAACCTGTGAAAAACACATTTCCAGCAGCCGGCTTGTTAACGGCTCCGGTTCAGTGTCATGATGAAGAAAAAGACAGCAGAACGTCTGTAGTTTTACAGCAATAGTCTCAAAGATTAGCCGTTGATAATATACGATGCTGCACGCCTTAAAAAGTTACAACAGCCCGCTCATTATTTGACTCGTCTTTCAGAAGTTCTCTTCAACATTTTCGAGAGCAAAAGTTTCCTCATGACTAATTAAATTGTGAGCATATTGTGTACTTAACATATTGTGTTAACTTCCCGTGTTGAAGTGCGAGGCTTCATCTCCATCTGCTCCTGATTGCCTCCATCACACACCATTAATGTTGACGAGCCACAATCAGATAATAACGGTCTGTAGAACCACAACATCTGCAATGTAGAGATGCTGATGAAGTATAACAGAGAGGCGGTCCACTGTGGACGAGACCAGATCCAGCTTCATCTGCAGCCTCGGACCTGCAGTCGGAGCTCAGGAGGGAGGACGAGGACGAGGAGGATGAGGAGGAAGAGGAGGAAGAGGAGGAGGATGAGGAGGAGGAGGAAGAGGAGGACGAGGAGGACGAGGAGAAAGAGGAGGAGGGAGGATGGAGGAGGAAGAGGAAGAGGAGGAGGAGGAGGAGGAGGGAGGATGGAGGAGGAAGAGGAAGAGTAGGAGGAGGAGGAGGAGGATGACGAGGAGGAGATATCAGCTCCCGGCAGAAACGTCTCCTTCTCCTTGTCCTCCTCATCCTCCACTTCCTCCTCTTCCTCCTCCTCCTCCTGATGCTCCTCCTCCTCTACCTCTTCCTCTTCTGTCCTCCTCTTCCTCCTCCTCTACCTTGTCATCGTATTCCTCCTCCACCTCTTCTTCCTCCTCCTCTTCCTCCTCCTCCTCTACCTCCTCTTCCTCTTCATCCTCCTCCTCCTCCTCCTCCGTCATCCTCTTCCTCCTTCTCCTTTACCTCCTCTTCCTCTTCATCCTCCTCCTCCTCCGTCATCCTCTTTGTCCTCCTCCTCATCCTGCTACTCCTCCTCCTCTTCCTCCTCCTCTTTCACCTCCTCCTCCTGCAACACCATCTCCTCCTTTTACTCTTCCTCCTCAATCCTCCCTCTTCCTGCTCCTCCTTTTACTCTTCCTCCTCCATCCTCCCTCTTCCTGCTCCCCCTTTTCCTCTTCCTCCTCCTTCTCCTGCTCCTCTTGCTACTCCTCCTGCTCCTGCCCTTCCTCCTCATCCTCCTCTTCCTCCTCCTCCTCCTCTACCTCTTCCTCCAGTAGAATGAGAGGTTTTCTAAAGGGACCCTGGTGCTCAGAGACACTACCTCTTTCGTCCACAGGGGGCGCCAGAACAACACAACATGAAAGTTCCTCGCAGTAACTTCAAGTTAAGAAACTCAATACAGAAAAACGTAAAAAACGAAATAAGAAAACATAAAAACACA
>NC_136591.1:39427247-39442247 GCF_910589615.1 Taurulus bubalis | reverse complement strand
CCTCCTCCTCCTCCTCTTCCTCCTCCTCCTCCTCCTCCTCCTCCTCCTCCTCCTCCCCTTCCTCCTCCTCCTCCTCCTCCTCCTCCTCCCCTTCCTCCTCCTCCTCCTCGCTGCATCACACATCCTGATAAGCAGCTGATAGAAGAAGTGTCGGATGAATCTAAAATATCAACCGATATCACACTAAAACTATATTTAGTTCTGGAACATTAAAGTCTCGCTTTAAAGAAAAGATGGAACTTTATTCACGAGGCAAACTGTTTTTTTGGAGGGTTATTTTAAGACGTACATATTTCTAAGAACAAAAATGTATGTTTCTATATTTTGACATTAACTCATCTCTGATCTCTTATAAGTGTTCCTCAGGTTCAACACTGAACACAAAGATACTAAATATACAGAATATGGTGCTTTATTTCGGTTATTCAAACAAAGATTTTAAGAGTTTTTTTTATAATAAATAACTTTAAAACCTGAAGAGAATCTGTATGAATCTGAACGTTTAATTTGTAAATATACTTAAAAACAAATATATGCAAGTCTTGCGTAATTTATTTCTCACACAAGCCGTGAGTTGTTCAGGTTTTTAAAGACAAATATGAAACTGATCTGAGTGAAACCGCGTCTTCTTCATCTCACGTTTGTTAAAAAACGAGGAAGTGAAGATCCGGCACGATGACTTCCTTCCAGAGAAAAGGACTCTGGGTTTCATTATGGGATGTTTACTTCTGCAGTGGAACGGAGACGAGTGACTTCACAGCTCATCTCCTCTCCCCAAAGACTCATTTTAGAGATGATTCTTCTTTTTATTGGAGGCCATTACGGCTTCTTTTCTTTTAATGGAACACATCCTGTTTCAAGGGTAATTTATTGTCTTCTAGGACAGAGGAGGTTTCTCTTTCTACCGGCTGGTGCTCGGGCCTTTAAAACCTCATCAATAGCTGCAAATATGGATCATATTTGTTACTATTGAACTATTTAGTCTTTTAAATGTCCAAAACCACAAAATATATACTTTACAATGATATATAAAATCTGTAAATCCTCACATTTGAGAAGCTGGAACAAACGTTTTAGTAAAACTGCACTGTTAAAAAAACGCCTGCTAAATCTATAGTAATGTACTGTGTTTGTGAGCAGCAACCTATGCTGTAAACTATTTCCCATTAGAATACTGTATTCATTCAAATATTACAGCAGTCAAAGCTTTACTGTAAACATGTATAAAAACACAGTAACACAAAAAGTGCTGTGGGAAATCACAGTAACCAAGAATCTACTGTAAAAAACCATTGTACCCAAAAAAGTACTGTAGTAAATGACAGTAACTAATACTCTACTGTAGTTATGTAGTTATATACTGTGTGTGTGTTTTTTACAGTAAGTTACTTGTCAATGGCTGCCAGTTAACAACTGTGAATTTCACAGTGCGTTTTTTACAGTGTAACAAGCCAACTCATTGACTTCATTAGTTTAAATTCCAAAGCAATCCATCCAACAGTTGAGATATTTCACTCAAACACAACACATGCCAACCTCAGAGGAAAAGTCTGGGAGTCGTGAGGATACATCCTCAGGGGAGCATGAATATCCCGATCTGCCCAACAGAGCGGACCCTGCAGGACGGAGAGTTGAACCCGTTAATGCCGCTCGCCGTCTGAGAAACGTATTCCCTGATGCAAATATCTCTAAAACCACTAATCCAGGTTCATCCCTGGGCCTCGCATGAAGAGCGCTTTCATGGCTCTTATTCTCCCGGATTCAATCCCGCCGTTTATGTAACCGGAGCCGAGGCCTCGTAGGGAGGAGAGGCGGTAAAGAGAGCGATCCGTCGCCGTTCTTGCCGATGTGCCGTTTCTCCGAACATCTCGTTAAATCCACGGGTTTCGTCTTGTCAGCCGCTCTCTTTTCTCGCCGCTTCGGGCGCCGACAGCTCGCTTCATTACACCGTCTGTTCTTCTGTCTCTGAGCCGCTCGGTGTCTCGTCCTTTACTACGCCGACCTGTTCATCTAGTACAGGGGTGTCAAACTCATTTTAGTGAAGGGGCCACAATATCTCTCTATGTTTAAATCATTGGTGAAGCGTTTTGGATGATAAACTCTATTTTAAGGTCTTTCTACAATAAACTAGAAACATAAAGACCAAAAACTCAGACATCAGCCCACTGGTTACCTGCAGATTCCTTTGTAGTTAGGCAATATCTTTAGTAATGTCAGGGCTGCAATCAATTGCAACTGTGGCTCAATGGTTAGCATGCCCATCCTACAATCAGAGGATCAGTGGTATGTTTGACACCCCTGATCTACGGCCTCTTTCTAGAGCGAGAAAAGGATGAAACGACGTCTTTCTCCTGTCGGTTTCACACGAGACGACCAGAGCGTCCGTCTCTCTGGGTTCTCACGCGGGGTCACCTGAGGACGAACCCGAAATCTCACCCACAATATTTAGCGTCCTCTTATCCGGCTCCCGGAGGACCCAACCTTGAACTAACGGGCAAACAATGCGGCGCGTTGCCGAACCGAACCCTCTCTCACGACTGGCTAGCGGCCGCTATCTGGGAAACGTCGGATCAAAAGAAGACAAACAAAAGATCTCGTTCCCTTTTTCTTCTTCACAACAGCGTTTGTTTGCCTCCGTGGTCGATAGGTTTCCATCGCCTGTTGGTCCGGTTCAAACAAATGAAAGCTCGGCGCATTACAACACTTTGTTTTTTATATTCAGGTGTGAAAACCGGCTTAACCTGCTTTGTCTTTTTTCCAAGGAGCTTGCAAACAAATGTGCTTTAAGGAGAAGAGAGTGATTCTTCCAAGGAAATGAAACATTTCTATAAAGTGAAACGGATTGTGCAAAACTGGTGTCATATTTCTGTGCCTTATTTTATATATTTTATGATACTATGAGCATTTATAGCAACCTCACATTCACCAGAGAAAAATACCTTTTTTTTCCGGTTCTCCTGCTACAAGATTGAGAACCTGACTGACTGGTTGAAGTTATTCAAGGTAAGGAAACTTTTTTCCTTTTTTAAGTAGACCCCATGCCGAGTTAATAAAATATATGAAACCTCAGATTCCTCTTAATGCTGCAGCCACCTCGGAGTGGTAAAAGTTGCATGAGGAAAGAAATCAATCTCACGCTGCGAGAGGTAGCTATCTGAATTATGACGACTTCCTCGTGGACACGTCCTCCTCTGAGCAGACGATGTTCCGCCAACACCCGGTTTAATCCAGCTTCCAATGGATTTTAATCTTGTCCTCAATTTTGGTTGAGTCTCGAGCGCGTCGGTTAACGATGACGGACTGTTTACTGATTACAGACTCTTTCTATTTAAGCCCAACACACCAGCAGACCTGATGCCGTAACGTTGTATATGTATACTCACTGCAATGATGCCGATAGAAAAATGTGTTGAAATATGAAAACTGTGAGCAGGAAAATGTAAAAAAACAACAAATAAACTGTGAATCTCAACTTTTTACCCAAACATGTACAAGAAGTCCTCAGCTGACACAACTGAAAGCTCCAGAATGGCTACTAAAGGGAGCCTTCATATGTATTATCATAATATTATATACTTCAAAGGTGAAGAGGGAACCGTTTAGTCCACAACTCCTTTTTAGCTTTTTGCAACACATTTGCATACAAAAATAATCAAAACAAAATATTCTCACCCAAAAAAAAAGCTCCATTTGCTGAAGAAGATCATACGATGCGATCAAAAGCTCCAGGCCAACTAACGAATGGGCTGATTGTTTTATCGACGGCTGTTTCCAAAATCAAGAGGGAACTTTTCATCGAGTTGTTCGTCCCCAGCACTAAACACTTGTTCTTTTATTTTGAAAATCCCACCCATTTTACACCACATGTAGATGGAAGAAGGCGACATGAAATGATTCTCTGATGCTATTTGTTTTGTTGGATTACACGGCCTCAAAAGAGACTGATCCCTTTAAAATATAACACTTATGCTTCAGTTTATGAATAAAACACTTATGAATAAAACACTTCTCAGTATCGGACTATTCACAAAGTGAGCTGAAGATCAGTCGACAGTTTAAAGTTCTAAGTAAACTTTGAGCTGTCGAATAACCACAAAGCCATAAAATCTCTATTACGATGAACAAAACGATATCAAGGATCAAAGTCTGCCATTTGATATCGTCCCAACTGCTCTCGATAGAACAAATACTCTTAAATATTCATATATAAATATACATATATTATTACAGTACCTTAAAGTGTCTCACAGGAGAAGGCTGCAACAAGTCAACTCAACCGAGTCCCTCTGGTTCAGAGTGAGCAGGAACCGAAATGAGAGGAAGAGGAGGAGGAGGAGGGAGAGGAGGGAGGGAGAGATGAACAGATTTGTTGGCAGAGAAACAGAAACAGAAAAGGAGAGAGAGAGAGAGAGAGAGAGAGAGAGAGAGAGAGAGAGAGAGAGAGAGAGAGAGCAACACAAGAGGAGGGCAAGGTGGAGAAAACAAAAAGAAAGGGTGGAAACATGGAGAAGAAAAGAGAAGAGGAGGTTTCCACAAATGTTGGCAAATATTGACACACACACCTACACCTACACACACACACACACACACCTACACACACACACACACACACACACACACACACACACACACACACACACACACAAACACCAGCAGAACGGACATCTGGCCCAGAGTGGATTATGGGTAATTAACTGCTCTTTAATGATTCCCGCTGATCGCGGACAGGAACACAGATTACACCCTGAAACACACGACAAATGTGTGTATGTGTGTGTGTGTGTGTGTGTGTGTGTGTGTGTGTGTGTGTGTGTGTGTGAGTGTGTGTGTGTGTGTGTGTGTCCATGATTCCAGGGGGGAATAACTGAGATTACACTGTGATCCACCTCAGGGACACACACACACACACACACACACACACACACACACACACACACACACACACACACACACACACACACACACACACACACACAGATTTAGAGATTTAGTCACTTGCCAGTTACCACAACCTTAAAACCATCCTTAGCTCTTATTCGAAGCATTTGTATGGTGTGTGTGCGTGTCTGTGTGTGTGTGTGTGTGTGTGTGTGTGTGTGTGTGTGTGTGTGTGTGTGTGTGTGTGTGTGTGTGTGACACTCATCCTTCAGGTATTTATAATACTCTTGGTACACCATTTTTCATTCTAAATGATCTATTTCTTAAATTATTCTGAAAATGTTTCACTACTTCTATACAACCAGAAGGTGACTCCTCTGGTTGTATAGAAGTATATGCTTCATGTGTTAAAGCTGCAAGTTTGCATTAAAACATGTGTGTGTGTGTGTGTGTGTGTGTGTGTGTGTGTGTGTGTGTGTGTGTGTGTGTGTGTGTGTGTGTGTGTGTGTGTGTGTGTATTAAACGTTTAGCTGTTAATCTGCTAATCACCTCCCCGCAGAGCCAGATTACTGTTGGGAGTAAATGTGGGCGGCATTAAAACACATTAAAGTGTTCCTCGGCAAATCCTTTGTCTCACAAGACAACACAAAACATTACAAACATGACACACAATGATGTGACTGCATGCATTATTTAGTGACGTGTGGGTAGAAACATTTAAACTAGAACAGCGGCTCTTAATCCACAACAGTGCCGGAACATATAAACAAAGGGCGTGTCTTCATCTGTGTGATGTTCATGATGTTCAGGGCCAAACCTGATCTTAAAAAACACAAAAATAAGACGTATTTCTGCACATGTGATAACTTTCATAACACGCACTGGAGCGGCAGTTCTTCATAACACGTGTTGTCAGGCAGAATATGTCGTGAGCTGAACTTTCCATGGGAAGCTTCTGGGACGCTTTTCTCATATCAATTATACGCAGATATTTCATTCCAATGCTTTTTTCTTCTTCTGATAAACACAATGTGTGTGTGTGTGTGTGTGTGTGTGTGTGTGTGTGTGTGTGTGTGTGTGTGTGTGTGTGTGTGTGTGTGTGAGATGATTGGCCATGTTAGGAATGAACAGCTGTACTCATGTGAGTGATAGAGGGATGTGATCCACAACGTTCCCAGGCTCCTCCATTGGTTCTGCAGATGGCGTGACCACGAACACCATGGCATATAATATATATATTTATAATATATATATGTATATATATATTTATGAGGATATATAAAGTCTATATATAAGGAGAAATAAATTCTATATTTGAGGAGAAATAAAGTCTATATATGAGGAGAAGTAAAGTCTATATATGAGCAGAAATAAAGTCTATATATGAGGAGAAATAAAGTCTATATATGAGCAGAAATAAAGTCTATATATGAGGAGAAATAAAGTCTATATATGAGCAGAAATAAATTCTATATTTGAGGAGAAATAAAGTCTATATATGAGCAGAAATAAAGTCTATATATGAGGAGAAATAAAGTCTATATATGAGCAGAAATAAATTCTATATTTGAGGAGAAATAAAGTCTATATATGAGCAGAAATAAAGTCTATATATGAGGAGAAATAAAGTCTATATATGAGCAGAAATAAATTCTATATTTGAGGAGAAATAAAGTCTATATATGAGGATATATAAAGTCTATATATGAGGATATATAAAGTCTATTTATGAGGAGAAATAAAGTCTATATATGAGGAGAAATAAAGTCTATATATGAGGAGAAATAAAGTCTATATATGAGCAGAAAAAAAGTCTATATATGAGGAGAAATAAAGTCTATATATGAGCAGAAATAAATTCTATATTTGAGGAGAAATAAAGTCTATATATGAGCAGAAATAAATTCTATATTTGAGGAGAAATAAAGTCTATATATGAGCAGAAATAAATTCTATATTTGAGGAGAAATAAAGTCTATATATGAGGATATATAAAGTCTATATATGAGGATATATAAAGTCTATTTATGAGGAGAAATAAAGTCTATATATGAGGATATATAAAGTCTATATATGAGGATATATAAAGTCTATTTATGAGGAGAAATAAAGTCTATATATGAGGAGAAATAAATTCTATATTTGAGGAGAAATAAAGTCTATATATGAGGATATATAAAGTCTATATATGAGGATATATAAAGTCTATTTATGAGGAGAAATAAAGTCTATATATGAGCAGAAATAAATTCTATATTTGAGGAGAAATAAAGTCTATATATGAGGATATATAAAGTCTATATATGAGGATATATAAAGTCTATTTATGAGGAGAAATAAAGTCTATATATGAGGATATATAAAGTCTATATATGAGGATATATAAAGTCTATTTATGAGGAGAAATAAAGTCTATATATGAGGAGAAATAAAGTATATTTATGAGCAGAAATAAAGTCTATATATGAGGAGAAATAAAGTATATTTATGAGCAGAAATAAAGTATATTTATGAGCAGAAATAAAGTCTATATATGAGGAGAAATAAAGTCTATATATGAGGAGAAATAAAGTTTATATTTGAGGAGAAATAAAGTTTATATATGAGGAGAAATAAAGTATATTTATGAGCAGAAATAAAGTATATTTATGAGCAGAAATAAAGTTTATATTTGAGGAGAAATAAAGTCTATATATGAGGAGAAATAAAGTATATTCATGAGCAGAAATAAAGTATATTTATGAGCAGAAATAAAGTTTATATTTGAGGAGAAATAAAGTTTATATATGAGGAGAAATAAAGTTTATATTTGAGGAGAAATAAAGTTTATATATGAGGGGAAATAAAGTTTATATATGAGGAGAAATGAAGTCACACAAAGCAGAAATGCCTCACATAGATATTATTTACAGTCTGTATGATGCAGCGTGGCATTCTGGGTAATGAAGTCTGATCTCTTTTCTTGCCATTTGGTGGCGCTAATGAGCAACGCTTCCATTGTGCTACGTTATTGTGTCGTGGTGAGAATAAAGTTACGAAAGAACAAAAGAAAAGGGGATTTTTTGTAGCCATTTTTCCACTGAAATTGTAATAAAAAAGACAAAAAGAGGACCCAGAAGTTAAAAAGAAGTCACTGTGTGGCGTGGAGACGGCTACATAAGGAAATAGTCCGGCTCAGAACCCCAATCTGGTGACATCTCGGTGGTTTGGGACACATAATGTGGTGATGGGACCACATGGGGAGACGAAAATTATGGATATTATTCCATCTCCGTCTATCTTCCTCTATTTTCCCATTTCATCTCCTTGTCTCCCTCCTCTTTGTTCTTCTCGCCCTCCACCCCATTTCTACACCTTCCTCCTGTCCTCCTTTCATCTGCCACCTTCTCACCCTCCAGCTCTCTCTCTCTCTCTCTCTCTCTCTCTCTCTCTCTCTCTCTCTTTAACTTTCCTCTTCTTCCGTCGCTCCCAAGAGGAGAAGAGTTTATTCTCAGATCCATCATCGGTGTCACGCCGGCGTCGTTAGCATTCGTATGAATATAAAAAAAAAAAACAGAAGGAAAGGACAGAAAATTAGAAATGGAGGGTAGAGATAATTGAAAGAAAGGACAGAAAGGCGATGCACCAAAACAGAAACTTTCACAATAATATTTCCAGTTTTTTCTTTAATTTGCAGTCTGCCTGAAGCGAGAACACCCTGAAGACGACGCTGACGCAACAACAGCTCAACACGGAGACGCTGCTTCTGTTTGCCTTCACTGTGTTACACCGGATACAGATACAGTACAACTCTATATATATATATATATATATATATATATATATATATATATATATATATAGAGTTGTACTGTATCTGTACTGAAGGCGCAGGTAGAGAGATTTTATATATATATATCTACATATTGGTGGTCACTCGAGGGCGTCACTACACTAGAGGGCGCCACTAGAGGGCGCCACTAGAGGGCGCCACTACACTAGAGGGCGCCACTACACTAGAGGGCGCCACTAGAGGGCGCCACTAGAGGGCGTCACTACACTAGAGGGCGCCACTAGAGGGCGCCACTAGAGGGCGCCACTAGAGGGCGCCACTACACTAGAGGGCGCCACTAGAGGGCGCCACTACACTAGAGGGCGCCACTAGAGGGCGCCACTACACTAGAGGGCGCCACTAGAGGGCGCCACTAGAGGGCGCCACTAGAGGGCGTCACTACACTAGAGGGCGTCACTAGAGGGCGTCACTACACTAGAGGGCGCCACTACACTAGAGGGCGCCACTAGAGGGCGTCACTACACTAGAGGGCGCCACTAGAGGGCGTCACTACACTAGAGGGCGCCACTAGATGGCGCCACTAGAGGGCGTCACTACACTAGAGGGCGTCACTACACTAGAGGGCGCCACTAGAGGGCGCCACTAGAGGGCGCCGCTAGAGGGCGTCACTACACTAGAGGGCGCCACTACACTAGAGGGCGCCACTAGAGGGCGCCACTAGAGGGCGCCACTAGAGGGCGTCACTAGAGGGCGCCACTAGAGGGCGTCACTAGAGGGCGCCACTAGAGGGCGCCACTAGAGGGCGTCACTAGAGGGCGTCACTAGAGGGCACCACTAGAAGGCGCCACTAGAAGGCGCCACTAGAGGGCGTCACTAGAGGGCGTCACTAGAGGGCGTCACTAGAGGGCGCCACTACAGAGCACCACTAGAAGGCGCCATTAGAGGGCGCCATTAGAGGGCGCCATTAGAGGGCGCCACTAGAGGGCGTCACTAGAGGGCGCCACTAGAGGGCACCACTACAGGGCACCACTAGAGGGCGTCACTAGAGGGCGCCACTAGAGGGCGCCACTACAGGGCACCACTAGAGGGCGTCACTACAGGGCACCACTAGAGGGCACCACTAGAGGGCACCACTAGAGGGCGTCACTAGAGGGCGTCACTAGAGGGCATCACTACAGGGCGCCACTAGAGGGCGTCACTAGAGGGCATCACTACAGGGCGCCACTAGAGGGCGTCACTAGAGGGCGTCACTAGAGGGCGTCACTAGAGGGCGCCACTATAGGGCGCCATTAGAGGGCGCCATTAGAGGGTGCCACTAGAGGGCGCCATTAGAGGGCGCCACTAGAGGGCGCCACTAGAGGGTGCCACTAGAGGGCGTCACTAGAGGGCGCCACTAGAGGGCGCCACTAGAGGGCGCCACTAGAGGGCGCCACTAGAGGGCGCCACTAGAGGGCGCCACTGGAGGGCGCCACTGGAGGGCGCCATTAGAGGGCGCCATTAGAGGGCGCCACTAGACGCCGCCATTAGAGGGCGCCACTAGACGCCGCCATTAGAGGGCGCCACTAGACGCCGCCATTAGAGGCCGCCACTAGAGGGCGCCATTAGAGGGCGCCGCTAAAGGGGGTCACAAGAGGTGAGGGTCGGGTAGCATTTAAAAATAACGACACCAGCACCAATAATAATGCTTACGTTCCCTATATTCGATGCCATCATGTGAATGGAAGCGTTCAGTGGGAGTAAACTGCCACCACCAGCTTTATTATTTCCATCAGACCCTCCAAACCTCTGGCTGTCTTCCATTAAACCCGGCAGTCTGTCAAAAGGTCTTCCGAACTCCACAGAATACGGGGGAGTTAATGATTTAGTAAAGAAATAAACTTGTTAGGATCATTTTTCTCTGACTTGACGTTGACATCATGGAGCGGTTTTCACCGCCGTGATGAGCTGACTATCATGTGTGGAGTCCCACTTCAACGTTAGCAAAAGGATAATGTGCGTTTAGCTTGCGTTCAGATTGAGATGTTTTTGGACAGGACTCATGCACGAGTCCTCCATCATGGTGATGAAACAGATGTAACTTTGCATCATCTCATAATTGCCATTCTGACAGCATTGGGTGAGGGGCTGAATCTCACCAGACATGTATGCCCAATTATCATGACGTTCACTATGGAAGCCCATTACCGCAGGTAAAATAATCTTTTTTTTAGTTCTATTTTCTTTTTCTTTTTTTCTAGTTTCTTATTTATTTATTTTTCCTTTTATCTGCGCTGTATGTAAGTATGGAAGATAACAGAAAAAAAGAAGTTGCACCACGGAACGCATGCACACTTACTATCCTATAATTTTGACTTGACTTGATCTCATAATGACTTTTTATCTCACAATTATGACTTTTTATCTCACAATTATGACTTTTTATCTCACAGTTATGACTTTTTATCTCATAATTATGACTTTCTATCTCATAATTATGACTGACCATGGGGATATTTTTATTTTCACAGCTAAATTTTAATTTAATTTAATCTTTTTCTTTCACTGACGAAGATGGGCTTCCATAATTGCCTCTGCAGAAGATGAGGATCTAAAACGTTTGTCAGTCAATTCAACTAAAAACATGCAAAAAAAACATCCGACTGATCCCAGAAATAAACTGTGCTGTGTGTCCTTTAATCCTTCGCTCCCCATCCCTGCTTGTTCACGTCTTTTTAAGTCACCTCCTACTAACATTCCATGTTGTGCATGAATCTGTAGACGACATCTGCTGCAGCAGCAGGTTTATTTTCTTCAGAGATAAAGGTCAGTCGGGAAAAAAATAGACAGACTCCGTTCTCATTTTTTCCAATCTAAAATACAGATTGTTGCGCAATAGGAGCTCCCCGCTCGGTGTAACTGTTCAGAGGCTCGACCGTCCAGATTGTTCCCAATATGCTGGAAGACTGAGGGCCAGACGCTTGACTCGGGATCTCAATCTGCTTTCATGAAAACAATACTGGTAGTGTCAGATCTCTCACATGCTCGCTTTGGCTACTATGAGCTTTTAATAAACTGTTTTTAGGGGTTTATGAGCCCCAGCAGCCCCCAAAAATAGGGGCTGACTTCTTCCTCACTCTCCAAGTCCTTATACTCCCATGAATTGATACCAACGCCACTGAAAAAAATGGCACAGCCTGGCCTTACAAGAGCATATAAGTCAATTTTACAAGTTTATAACACAATTCAACCATAAATATTAACATACCGTAAAAGTCGGGTTACACACCGCTACTACCTTCGGTCAGTGTCCCCGTTTGCTCCCCACTGTAGCCAGCTGGCGCTCATGCTAGTTCCCCGCTAACTTCCGCTAGCTCTCCGCTAGCACTCCGACAACCACCGAAGGTAGCGGGACCAGCCCCGGCTCGACACCCGACTTGGGCTGAGGGGACGTGGGCAGTAGCACGTGCAGCGGGGAGCTAGCAGTAGCAGCGCTATTAGCAGTAGCAGCGCTAGCTAGCAGCAACAGCGCTAGCAGCAGCAGCGCTAGCAGCAGCAGCGCTAGCAGCAGCAGCGCTAGCTAGCGCTTCTCCTAGCTTGCTACAGCAGGACACTTACCGGAGGTAGGAGCGGCTTGTAACCCGACTTTTACGGTAAACCATAAATATGACTCGAGAGGACTCGAATGTGACTCGAAAGAGCTCCCAAAGTTATGAAAATATCAAGTTTCATATCCCTATCTACAGAATCCGCCAATACCGCCAAATCCCTTGTCAGACAAAGCCTTAGCTCGAGGCTACGTTAGCCGATAGTAGCGTTAACGCGCCCAAATCTCTGACTGAACTGTCTGACGATGAGGTGCATTGTGGGTAATGAACAAAGTTAATTAAACAAGACGGTATCTCTGGTTGTGCCGTGTCGACTTTGACTCCTCCTCACTATGCTCTATTCTCGGTCAGCCTTTTGATCCTCGTACGTACAACAACACACACACACTCACACACACATCACACACACCCACACACACACCCCCCCACCGGCACAACACACACACACACACGCACACACACATATATCTTCTGCAGACACACACAAACACACACGCAGACACACTCATTGTTGTGCTCAGGGAGGATTAGGCCTGCCCAGTGTTTTGGTATTTAGTTCTGCTCTATAATGCTCTTTAATTTCATTTGCCTCATGCAGTCCTTTAATCAAATAATAATCAGTGTTGTCGGTTCAGTCGGTGGTTAAACATTTAACTCCCCCGAAGCCAAAGAACAATACAAACACGTCTGGAGAGCGCAGGCATCCGTTCCAAGAGGCGCCGAGGCCAAGTCTGTGGCTTTTGTTTATTTGAGGGATTCTGAGCTGTGCACACATTTGGAAAAAAAGAAAAGGAACATGTATAAAGTGAATTATGGAAATATGGAACAATGTCACAGTAAGTGTTTGGTTGGCAAAATTAAAACTCTTTTTTTTTATCATCCGGATCCTTCAGAAACGCTAAAAAAGACAATCAAACAGTCTTGAAGCCATTAGAGATGTTGCAACAGACCTGAAGGTCAGTCTGCAGGAAATGAAACCACTGTTTGATATCACTGTGGTTGTTGGTGGAAAACACAATGCAGGAATTACAAAATGTGTTTTTCTCTTATTGTTAAGCATTTATTTTAAAGGTATGAAGCCATTTTTGTATCAACATTTCATCTTCAAACCCAATTAAATTCGTATTTAATTCAGTATTCAGAATATTTATGTTTCCACTGGTTGAAATCGTTCAAGCAAATTGGAGCGTTAGTTTTGGCATCGAACTTAATCCTTCCGTCGCCAGGAAATTACCAAAAAAAAATGATCCTGGCTTCTTTTTCTTTTTGCCAATTTGTGCCAGCAGGGCTCTAAACCCACGGTGCTGATGGGCGATGACATCACCGCAGACACAGAGGAGCAGCGTGGGAAGCGCCGTCGCCCTCGGCATGTTTTTGTGTGGAAGGCGTTGGGCTGTGATGAGTCACGTGACCCGGCCACACGGACACGCCGCCGCCGCTGGAGGGAGTTTTAGTTTGAAAATACTCGTTTGTAAAAAAAACTCCATGAGTTTGTCTGACGAGAGGAATTCGGGGCGCATGAAGCAAAATAAGGAGCTTTTCTGGAGACACCAAATTAAGATTAAATCACCATCGTCCTGAAAACAAGTCTATTGGAAAGTGTGTATCTTAAAATGAGCAAAGTATGTCCTGAAACTATAAATGTTGTTTCAGCCAGGAGAAAGCTGCTTTTTCCCCGAGAGAGACAGGAAGTCAACGTTGAGTTATTTGTCAGGCTAAATAACCCAAAATACCATCTTTTCATGAACCTAACTAAGTATTTCACCATATTTTGTATTAAACCTAACTAAGTATTTGACCCTATTTTGTATGTAACCAAACAAAGTATTTCACCATCTTTTATTATGCCTAACCAGAGGTTTATTTTGAAAAGGCCGTCTGCGTGTAACTTTTTATAAGATATCATACGAATCATATGTATGAGGATGCGTCTCCCCTTAAAATGTACATTGTTGCAACGAAATGTACATTTAATAATGTACATATAATTGTTGCAATTGTATCGTTGTTATAACAATGTTACATTGATGCAATGTAACATTGTTACATTGTTACATTGCATCAATGTAACAATGCTACATTGTTACATTGATGCAATGTAACATTGTTACATTGTTACATTGATGCAATGTAACATTGTTACATTGTTACATTGATGCAATGTAACATTGTTACATTGTTACATTGATGCAATGTAACATTGTTACATTGTTACATTGCATCAATGTAACAATGCTACATTGCTACATTGATGCAATGTAACATTGTTACATTGTTACATTGATGTAATGTAACATTGTTACATTGTTACATTGATGCAATGTAACATTGTTACCAATTACATTGCATCAAAAGAAAGTTCATGAAATATGGAAATCAATAAGGGTCTAACAGTCAAACACTGGCACTAGTTTACGTGACATCACCTCTTTCCAACTGACAAACATCCATTAAAACCAGTAGGAAGAGCAGACAAATAAAAGCTCAAAATGCAGGAACCCTAACAGCCTCCCTGTCGGCGCTCAGCCTCCTCTGATCTGTCCGCTCTCATACATTCCTCCAGACCGGAGAAAATGGGTTAATCCCTCGAGAGCCGATAACCTAACGCCGCTGGTCACGCTGGGGTCGACACCCGGGACGCGAAGTTCTCAACTCTCAACATTTTTATTTATTACATTTTACTTAATTCACTGAGTAGACTTTAATTATATTTCATCAAGGTTGTTTGTGGTTTATGCAAAATAAATTGTCAAACATGCACAGACG
>NC_136591.1:39407247-39424747 GCF_910589615.1 Taurulus bubalis | reverse complement strand
CCCGACCCTCGCCTGACCCAAGCCCACCCCAAACCCCTTTCCTAACCCCCCATATACGCCCGACCCCAAACTCTAGCCCTAGCCCCACCCGATCCCGGCCTGACACAAGTCCGACCCAAATTTGAGTCCAAGACCTGAAGAGAGCCTTCCAAAGCACAATCCTTGTGTCTATCCCGCTAAGGTGGAGGATTTCACCAACGTCCCATTGCCTAAAAAGAAGTCGACATTGATTTCTTTCAAGTCATTCATCTTTTAGGACTAGTTGGGAAAACCTCCGTCATAAGAGATGCACTTGTATTCGTTGACACGGCTCCGCCTACAGCTGATAACGACCAAATCCAACCATTAGTCCTGCAACCAGTTGATTTCAAGTAATCTCACGCGTCTTTGAAGCTTCACAGGTCAGCAAAGCAAACAAGAGACGTAGAGGAAAGTCATGTCAGTGACTGAAGAGGAACAGAAAGAGGTTTGTAGAGTTTATAGATTCCTCCCCTCCTACCTGAGTGCAGCTCAACCCGACCGTCCTGCAGACAAATACAAACAGCTGGATGGAGAGACCGTAGAAAGAGGTGTACCGTCTTCTCCTTCAGACGACGAATGGAGGGAAAAGAGGAGGAGAGCGGGACGAGAGTTTGGGTGGGAGGGGAGAGATGGATTGAGTCTTTTTTTCTTCTTCTGCATGGCTAACTCAAGCCAGACTTTATCTGCTCCACAGGGGAGGAGGGGCTGAAAGGGGGAGGACTCTCTCTCTCTCTCTTCTTCTATGTCCTCATCCTCCCATCTCACTCCATCAGCTTCACCTCCTCCATCCTGACGTTACTCCCAAACTGGCTCCCCCACTTTGTCTGGTTATCCTCGCGTCACTCCTCTCGGCCATTATTAAATAATCCGTCATTTCGTCTCTTTTCATCTCTCTCTCTCTTCTCTTTCTCTCTCTCTCTTTCTTTCCTTCTCCTTCAAGTCAAAACTAATCAAATGACATTGTCGCAGCGTGACAGCACAGAAGCCCGAGTCGCATGGAGGATATTATTTTCCGGGCAAAGCACCCCAGTTTCATCCCATTTGTGCACGCATGCCTTCATTTCAAATCTAATTTAGGATTTAAATGTCTTTTCTTCTCGAGCGGGCTATGATTCATAAAATGTTTTTTTTTTCCTTTAAAAACATCTGGTTCATTTTAATTTAGAGGTTATTTTTGAGGGTCTGACCATCCGTTCTTTTGGTTGTGACAACATTGTTCAACACGTCCAGAAAATAAAATATATCGGTCAGTTTAGCCGGATTAATTTCATTATTTGGAGTTCAAATGAAATGATGGTTTTAATCCGTAATCCTGTTCACCAAAGAGCTTTTCTACAAGCCACAGAACTTCTAAACATTCTGAGATTAAAACTTTGAAACCTTTCTCTGACTCGGCAACATACTCTCTGATGGTTGCCGAGTCATTGTTTTACAGCCAAGTACCAAGTCAAGTCCCAAGTCAAGTTTGACAAGTCTCAAGTCAAGTCCTAAATCAAGGTTAAAAAGTCCAAGTCAAGGTTAACAAGTCAAGTCCTAAGTCTCGGTTAACAAGTCCGAATTCAAGTCTCAAGTCAAGGTAAACAAGTCCCAAGTCAAGTCCCAAGTCAAGGTTGACAAGTCCCAAGTCAAGTTTGACAAGTCTCAAGGCAAGTTTGACAAGTCTCAAGTCAAGTCCTAAGTCAAGGTTAAAAAGTCCCAAGTCAAGGTTAACAAGTCAAGTCCTCATTCAAGGTTGACAAGTCTCAAATTGAATCCTAAATCCAGTTTGACAAGTCCCAAGTCAAGGTTAACAAGTCAAGTCCCAAGTCAAGGTCAACAAGTCCCAAGTCAAGTCCCAAGTCAAGTTTGACAAGTCTCAAGTCAAGTCCTAAGTCAAGGTTAAAAAGTCCCAAGTCAAGGTTAACAAGTCAAGTCCTCATTCAAGGTTGACAAGTCAAGTCCTCATTCAAGGTTAACAAGTCAAGTCCTCATTCAAGGTTGACAAGTCTCAAATTGAATCCTAAATCCAGTTTGACAAGTCCCAAGTCAAGGTTAACAAGTCAAGTCCCAAGTCAAGGTCAACAAGTCCCAAGTCAAGATCTATTATATAAAAATGATTTTACCTGTGAAATATTAGAAAGTCACATTTGAAACAACACATGCTTTAATGTTATTTTTGGACTCATAAGACGTCCTTCTCCTTTAAAAAATGTATGATTTGTATGATTCTATTATGCTATTTTTACATATACAATACATTTATTCTAGTGCCTTTTTTAACAACAGAAACTTTACTTTTCAGATCATCAAAATGTCAGCAAGAACCGAAGTGCAAGTTTCCTTTCCACTCTGTAATAATATAATATAATCACATCTAATTTCCTCCCTCGCTTCTGCCTCTGTCCTCTGGGTATTTCTTTCTCTTTTCTATCTTTTCCTTTTGCAGCGCTGGCAAATCCTCACAGTCTCCAAACGGGGTCAAAAACACCCACCTGGTTTAATAAGACGGCCTTTAAAAAGGAAAATATACTGGAAGCACTCCTGTCGCATGCAGGAGCCATTTCCTGGCAATATTGTGAGCAGATTAAGGAGGTTGGAGGTGATGGAGGGAGGAGGGTGGGAGCAAAAAATAGAGAGAAGAAGAAGAAGAAACTCTTCAGAATAAAATCCTCCTTTAGCTCCAAACTCTCGACAAGAAGTGGAGACACAAGCACAGCTTCCTCCTCATCCTCATCCTCATGCACCTTTTTAGGTGGCAATACACACACACACACACACACACACACACACACACACACACACACACACACCATCACCTCTTGAACCAGAGGAGTCGCACTGGTGGTCAGAGAGAATGCAGCTTTAGCACATGAAGCATATACTTCTATACAACCAGAAGAGTCACCCCTTTGTGGTCAGGAGAGAGAATGCAGCTTTAACACATGAAGCATAGACTTCTATACAACCAGAGGAGTCACCCCCTGGTGGTCAGGAGAGAGAATGCAGCTTTAACACATGAACTATAGACTTCTATACAACCAGAGGAGTCACCCCTGGTGGTCAGGAGAGAGAATGCAGCTTTAACACATGAAACATATACTTCTATACAACCAGAGGACTCACCCCCTGATGGTCAGGAGAGAGAATGCAGCTTTAACACATGAAGCATAGACTTCTATACAACCAGAGGAGTCACCCCCTGGTGGTCAGGAGAGAGAATGCAGCTTTAACACATGAACTATAGACTTCTATACAACCAGAGGAGTCACCCCTGGTGGTCAGGAGAGAGAATGCAGCTTTGACACATGAAACATATACTTCTATACAACCAGAGGAGTCGCCCTGTGGTGGTCAGGAGAGAGAATGCAGCATTAACACATGAAGCATAGACTTCTATACGACCAGAGGAGTCACCCCCTGGTGGTCAGAAGAGATAACGCAGGATTAAGGCACTTCCTAATTGGTTTCACTTTTCAGAACCGGAGGTTGCCGCCTGGTTTCCTGCCTGGAGGTCACTAAACACTCACACATTCGGTGAGAAACCTTGTGAGCGTGTTATTATCTTGAAAAGCTCCATCCAGCAGCAGATAAGGAAGCCACAGAGCAGCCAGACTGTAATCCCTAAAAGGAGCGGAAAGAAGGCCTCTTTGTCCGGGCCTCCCGTCTTTCTCTATCTATTAATCTCCTTTTTGTCTCTCAGACTCTCTGGTTTCTCTCCATCAATATCGGCAGGAATTTATTTATTTTTTTTGTCGACCATTAAAAAAACTGAACGTGAACCCAGAGAAAAATATTGCAACCCACTCGCGACAAACCTCTGGAGACGAAAGGTCGCAAAAATGGACATTTCTCTGGTTCATCAAGGCTTTTCAGACGTTTTAGAAATATTCTGTAGAAGCTCTTTTAGTATTTTTGAGAGGAAAGACTGCAGTTAAAGTGAAGCGAAAGTGGCAGTTTGAGTCTCCAGTCAGTCGAGAGGAAGCTGAACCTCTTCCTCTGATGAAGCATTCACCAAAGCAATCATCAAGTCAATTTCCAAGAAAGCCAAGTGGTTGAGGGGAAACTCAGCCACTCGGAAGCCGGACACAGCCATCAATGACCAATCAGATGCTTTAATATTTGTGGCCGACTGTGCCTGATGATTGACAGGTTGTCTTTGCAGCAAGGCCTCCGACACAAAATGCACCTCGAAAACCACACAGAAGGTTTTTTTCTCAACTATACCAAATCACTGATGAAGAATAAATATGCTCTGTGATAAGACAACGCTGTGGTCAAGGTTTGTTATATGTTTGCTTATAGACCACAGACTTTATTCAAGAAGTGGACAAAGACGACCTGTCAATCACCCTGTAGTCCCGCCCCTAAAGCGTCCCCTGCTTTATGGTCTGTTTGTCCATAATTTACTAAATGAACATCATGCTGTATTGAAGAAGACTTGAAACTAGAGATTGAGACATAAACTCATGTTTACAATGTTTAATGAGGGAATACATCAAGAGAAGTAGAGTCATTTATATAGACTTCTATACAACCAGAGGAGTCACCCCCTGGTGGTCAGGAGAGAGAATGCAGCTATAACACATAAATCATATACTTCTATACAACCAGAGGAGTCACCACCTGGTGGTCAGTAGAGAGAATGCAGCTTTAACACATGAATCATATACTTCTATACAACCAGAGGAGTTGCCCCCTGGTGGTCAGTAGAGAGAATGCAGCTTTAACACATGAAGCAAAGACTTCTATACAACCAGAGGAGTTGCCCCCTGGTGGTCAGTAGAGAGAATGCAGCTTTAACACATGAAGCATAGACTTCTATACAACTAGAGGAGTCACCCCCTGGTGGTCAGGAGAGAGAATGCAGCTTTAACACATGATCATATACTTCTATACAACCAGAGGAGTTGCCCCCTGGTGGTCAGTAGAGAGAATGCAGCTTTAACACATGATCATATACTTCTATACAACCAGAGGAGTCACCCCCTGGTGGTCAGGAGAGAGAATGCAGCTTTAACACAGGATCATATACTTCTATACAACCAGAGGAGTCGCCCCCTGATGGCCAGTAGAGGTAATGCAGGTTTAAGACACTGCTGCATCGGCTTCCCTCGGCAGAACTGGAGGTTGCAGTCTTTTATCGGCCCCTTTTCTGTTATTTTTTTTCTCATGACATATTATTGTGGGCGGAGCTTATGTTTGAGGCAGAATAATTCTCTGAACACGTTCGCTAATGCTGGCCAGCAGGTTTTGTAGGCATCGAATGTACTAGTCAGGTCAAATTGACTTGACCCAGGCGACCACGGCAGAGACGACCACATGGGGAGTTGAACCCATAACCGTCGCAGTGTTGCTCTGGAACAGACAAACTCAAAAGTGTACCACCATCTGCTTTAGAAACCCGAAACATTCACATTCTGCATGACAAACTGGAAAATATCTTAAAATATATATCACACACAGAGCGACTGGAGCCTTTCATCAAAGAGCAAAGCAGGGGGTGAGGGAGAGAGAGAGAAAGAGAGAGAGAGAAAGGATAAGAGTGATGGTGAGTCAAAGCTGTGGCAGGTTCACACACCACCAGCTGAGCTCTGCTGCCACCTACTGGCAGAAACAGGACCTGAAACATTGCGCTGCACAAAATATTGTTCTTTCCTTTTATTATTTGACTTTTTTTTTTATTTAGACTTCTAGATTATTCCTCATGAGCTCTTCATGTGAGGCTGTTCCTCACGATGTCATGTCTGTTAGCTTTGAACATACAAGAGTTTTGCAGAAGTGATTTCAAGGTCATTATGTCATTCATGTGCAGTTTATCTTTGTTATCTGAACCCCAGGTGTTCTGGGTGAGCATAATTAATCAGCCATCAATCAACACATTTCATTTAATAAGAACTGCAACCAAGAGATGGACCAAGGGAAGCTCATAAAAGCTCATTTCCTGGATATAAACCACATTTCCTGAAGCCATCTGATAAAATCTGAAATCTACACCCGCACACCCACACGTATAGAAAAAGGGCTGCGAAATCACTTTTGCTGTGGATTCATAATAAGTCTGAAGTAGCAACACATAGAAACTATGAAGCTCTATTTGAGAGGAGGGAAGTCTGGGAAAGGTTGGACACACAGGACTTTCACCCTGGAGACCGCTGTGCAGCTGAAACCAAAAGTCAACGTTTACTTATGTTAAGTTTCGTACGTAAATTAAGTTAAATACTTAATTTACAATGCATGGCACGTAACAAACGTACATATTTTGACCACAAACCACAATCTTTTCCTTAACCTCACCAAGTGGTTTCCTATGAAGAAGGAAGTTTATTTTGAAAAGACATGAAAGGAGAAGAGTTCCGAGTGAATACGTGTTGAAACGGGACCACAGAGATCTTTTTACATGCAACTTTCTTTTACCACTATTCCAAAAGTTGTCTTTTATTACATTAAACTTAATTGTGGTTCAGAACATAACTGATGGTTTTGGCGACTGATTAAAAAATCATGCTTGAGGAACGCCAAGATGTGTTGGTGCGTCTCGTTGGCTCGTTTTCAGGAAGTTTGTCATTAACTTTGGAGGAGTTTTTCATTGAGAGGAAATGTGTTTATTTTATTTATTTCATTTTTTTCATTTTTTTTATTTATTTTATTTAATTTATATTATTTTATTAATAAAATAAATAAAAAGTGATATATATATATATATATATATATATATATATATATATATATATATATATATACTGTATTCATAAATATATATTGGAATACATATATATGTTCCATTAAATACTAAACCTGAGAAAAATTATGTAAATCTTCACAAAAATAATACTATCATGTAAGTCATGTATTTTCTATCTCTACACACTAGCAGCTACAACAACAATAACAAAAAACGTAAAAAGCTCCTTAGGTTATGGGATTTGCACTAACTTACTTTCTTAATTTAAATAATAAAAAAGGGCATCTTCCTAAATTAGCTTTATTCTCACTCAGCAGTCTCGTGTTGAAAGAGCTGCAGAGGAGAAGCGAACACAAATGAAGAGAGTGCAGCTCATATGAGAAAGGGAAGAGAGTTTGAGGAGGAGAGCGGGAAGCGGAAGAAGAGCCGAAGCAGAGCCGCTCGCTTTGCTTTTATTTTCTCGGGTGCAGAGCCAGCTTTCTAGAAAGCGTTGTAGAATAAAACCCCTGAGGCGACATAGCTCTCCCACCACTTCCTGATAAAAAAAAGAGGGAAATATTCACGGGGGCTCAGCCAATCAGCAAGCAGCTTCTTCTTCTTTTTTTGGCAAGTGAATTTCGTCCCTTTAGACTGAAACCAACTCGTCCAAATGTTCCACAAATGCACCAACAGACGCGACTGACTCAAAGTCTCAAAGAGTCACAAGTTCTAGATTTCTAGATTTCTAGAAGTGTTCAAAGAAAAAGGGTCCAAAGGGTTTTGGTGACGCTAAATAAAAGCCTCTCTCTGGTTCCCACTGCAGCTGGACGAGAGAGAGACTTTAAATCATTTGCATGTGAAATAGACACTGGCACTTAGATCAAAAACTAGAGCTGGAAGGAGGCACACACATACACACACACACACACACACACACACACACACACACACACACACACACACACACACACCCACACACAGCCTCGTCAGTGTGTGTGGTGACAGCAGCAGCCCTGTGTGAGCATGTGATGCTGATTACAGAATATTTACTGCTGAGTCGGTCCAGACAGAGAGACGGAGGAACGATGGAGACGGAGGAGGAGGAGGAGGAGGAGGAGGAGGAGGAGGAGGCAAGGAAAGAGGGAAGGAGGGAAAGAAAGGCTGTCAGTCACAGTGTTGTTTCAAAGTTTAGGGAAAGAGTGGGGTTGACTTTAAAGACTGACTAAAGACTCACATCGCTACTGAGTGAGTAATAATATGAGACAAGCTAAGCTAAGCTAACAGATAACAAGAGAATGAAAAAAATAAGTGAGACGAGCTAAGAGAAGCTAAGATGCTAAACTGAGATGAGATGAGACAAGACAAGACAAGCTACGCTAACCTAAGATGACACCAGCTAAGCTAAACTAAGATGAGACAAGCTAAACTGAACTAAACTAAGATGAGACAAGCTAAACTAAACTAAGATGAGACAAGCTAAACTAAACTAAGATGAGACAAGCTAAACTAAACTAAGATGAGACAAGCTAAGCTGAACTAAGATGAGACAAGCTAAGCTGAACTAAACTAAGATGAGACAAGCTAAGCTGAACTAAACTAAGATGAGACAAGCTAAGCTGAACTAAACTAAGATGAGACAAGCTAAGCTAAACTAAACTAAGATGAGACAAGCTAAGCTGAACTAAACTAAGATGAGACAAGCTAAGCTAAACTAAACTAAGATGAGACAAGCTAAGCTGAACTAAACTAAGATGAGACAAGCTAAGCTAAACTAAACTAAGATGAGACAAGCTAAACTAAACTAAGATGAGACAAGCTAAGCTGAACTAAACTAAGATGAGACAAGCTAAGCTGAACTAAACTAAGATGAGACAAGCTAAGCTGAACTAAACTAAGATGAGACAAGCTAAGCTAAACTAAACTAAGATGAGACAAGCTAAACTAAACTAAGATGAGACAAGCTAAACTAAACTAAGATGAGACCAGCTATGCTGAACTAAACTAAGATGAGACAAGCTAAGCTGAACTAAACTAAGATGAGACAAGCTAAGCTAAACTAAACTAAGATGAGACAAGCTAAACTAAACTAAGATGAGACAAGCTAAGCTGAACTAAACTAAGATGAGACAAGCTAAGCTGAACTAAACTTAGATGAGACAAGCTAAGCTGAACTAAACTAAGATGAGACAAGCTAAGCTAAACTAAACTAAGATGAGACAAGCTAAACTAAACTAAGATGAGACAAGCTAAGCTGAACTAAACTTAGATGAGACAAGCTAAGCTACACTAAACTAAGATGAGACAAGCTAAACTAAACTAAGATGAGACAAGCTAAACTAAACTAAGGTGAGACAAGCTAAGCTGAACTAAACTTAGATTAGACAAGCTAAGCTGAACTAAACTTAGATGAGACAAGCTAAGCTGAACTAAACTTAGATGAGACAAGCTAAGCTACACTAAACTAAGATGAGACAAGCTAAACTAAACTAAGATGAGACAAGCTGAACTAAACTAAGATGAGATAAGCTAAGCTGAACTAAACTTAGATGAGACAAGCTAAGCTACACTAAACTAAGATGAGACAAGCTAAACTAAACTAAGGTGAGACAAGCTACACTAAACTAAGATGAGACAAGCTAAACTAAACTAAGGTGAGACAAGCTACACTAAACTAAGATGAGACAAGCTAAACTAAACTAAGACGAGACAAGCTAAACTAAACTAAACTAAGATAAGACAAGCTAAGCTAAACTAAACTAAGATGAGATAAGCTAAGCTAAACTTAGATGAGACAAGCTAAGCTAAACTAAGATGAGACAAGCTAAGCTAAAGTATTAACTAATGCTACACTGTGTTTGACTGTATTAATGTTTGTCTTTTATGATGTAATAAAACAGTGTCACATCCCATAATATGGTACAGTGCAGCAGTGTTGAGTTCAGACACCTGCATGAACATGTTGAGATAAATTGAACATAAATAAATAAACAAAACATAATAAAGTTTTGGACTAAAAACCATGAATGACATTGAAAAGTGAATGAAAGAATGAAAAGTGTAACGTCAGGAGCGCACATAAACACGAGGCTTGTCATTGTGAAAACACACACATACACACACACACACACACACACACACACAGGAAGTAACTTCTTGTTTGGCACGAGTATGAATTTCACAACCAGCCAATAGACACACTTTTTAAAAATCAGTTTCAAATATTAAAACTGGAAGTGAATCTGATGTGTTTTTGCACACACACATAAACTGACCGCCCAGTTGAAATCTACACTGAAGCAGATACCTATATGAACACACACACACACACACACACACACACACACACAAACAAACACACACACACACACACACACACACACACACACACACACACACACACACACAGGCTAATAGAGAGGGTGATGAATGATGCATTCCTCCACAGAGGGCATCGTACCACAGTAACACTCTTTCATTTTAAACCGCCCACTCACCAATTCATCCCTTTCTTTCTCTCTTTGCCTTTCTTTCTCTTCTTTATTTTCCCGTCTTTCTGTTCCTCTCATCCTCTCCGCCCATACCTCTCTCCTCCTTTTTTGTCATTTTGCAAATCCTCTCCTTGTTACTTGTTACTTCAACTTTTTTTTAAACTTTTTTTTTACATTTTACAGCGAGGGAGGGGAAGTAAACAGGAGGAAGACGGAGGAGGACGAGCTCAAGGAGAGTGACAAATCTGACAGCTGAAAAAAAAGAAGCTCTGCCCGAGAGACAGACGAGGACGTTTTGCTGTAAAACCTCTGCAGCAAAACAAGCTTGCACAAAATAATCTGCTCTGAAGTACACACACACACACACACACACACACACACACACACACACACACAAATTACACAAATTAGCTACTTCCTTAGAGACAGGCCTATCTAAACAAGCACAGGAACGAGGGCGAGATAATGTTGTCATCAGAGGATGCTTCCAGGACATGTTATCAGTGGTTTGAAGCAGGTGCCGCACAATCTGTATCTTGTGTGTCCTGAATGTAAATATTACAGAAGAAGTAGTTTTAGTCTTCTTTCCTCTTATTTTGATTGTCAAGTAAAAATATGATGCAACAATCCTATTTAACTAAACGATACAACAAGATGCTATATGATGCAACGAAAGTGTGCCACGGTTGGATAAAAGCACTATAATGTACAACTCAATATAATTCAGTATGATAAGATGCAGTATGGCCGTTTACAATAGAGTTACAATAGAAAAGATTCAGTGCAACATCACTTTTGCAAATCGCTACAATATGACACAAACCGTTACAATACGACACAAACCGTTACAATACGACACAAACCGTTTCAGTATGACACAAACCGTTACAATACGACACAAACCGTTTCAGTATGACACAAACCGTTACAATACGACACAAACCGTTACAATACGACACAAACCGTTACAGTATGACACAAACCGTTACAATACGACACAAACCGTTACAGTATGACACAAACCGTTACAATACGACACAAACCGTTACAGTATGACACAAACCGCTACAGTATGACACAAACCGTTATAATACGACACAAACCGTTTCAGTATGACACAAACCGTTACAATACGACACAAACCGTTACAATACGACACAAACCGTTACAGTATGACACAAACCGTTACAATACGACACAAACCGCTACAGTATGACACAAACCGTTACAATACGACACAAACCGTTACAGTATGACACAAACCACTAGAAATACGACACAAACCGTTACAATACGACACAAACCACTAGAAATACGACACAAACCGTTACAATATGACACAAACCGCTAGAAATACGACACAAACCATTACAATACGACACAAACCGTTACAGTATGACACAAACCGTTACAATATGACACAAACCGCTAGAAATACGACACAAACCGTAACAATATGACACAAACCGCTAGAAATACGACACAAACCGTTACAATATGACACAAACCCGCTACAATACGACACAAACCGTTACAGTATGACACAAACCACTAGAAATACGACACAAACCGTTACAATACGACACAAACCACTAGAAATACGACACAAACCGCTATAATACGACACAAACCGTTACAGTATGACACAAACCGTTACAATACGACACAAACCGTTACAATACGACACAAACCGTTACAATACGACACAAACCGTTACAGTATGACACAAACCGTTACAATACGACACAAACCGTTACAGTATGACACAAACCGTTACAATACGACACAAACCGTTACAGTATGACACAAACCACTAGAAATACGACACAAACCGTTACAATACGACACAAACCACTAGAAATATGACACAAACCGTTACAATATGACACAAACCGCTAGAAATACGACACAAACCATTACAATACGACACAAACCGTTACAGTATGACACAAACCGTTACAATATGACACAAACCGCTAGAAATACGACACAAACCGTTACAATATGACACAAACCGCTAGAAATACGACACAAACCGTTACAATATGACACAAACCCGCTACAATACGACACAAACCGTTACAGTATGACACAAACCGCTAGAAATACGACACAAACCGTTACAATACGACACAAACCGCTATAATACGACACAAACCGTTACAGTATGACACAAACCGTTACAGCATGACACAAACCATTACAATACGACACAAACCGTTACAGTATGACACAAACTGTTACAATATGACACAAACCATTACAGTATGACACAAACTGTTACAATACGACACAAACCGTTACAATATGACACAAACCATTACAGTATGACACAAACTGTTACAATACGACACAAACCGCTACAATACGACACAAACCGTTACAGTATGACACAAACCGTTACAATATGACACAAACTGTTACAGTATGACACAAACCATTACAATACGACACAAACTGCTACAATACGACACAAACCGTTACAGTATGAAACAAACCGTTACAATATGACACAAACTGTTACAATACGACACAAACTGTTACAGTATGAAACAAACCGTTACAATATGACACAAACCGTTACAATACGACACAAACCGTTACAATACGACACAAACCGCTACAATATGACACAAACCGTTACAATACGACACAAACCGTTACAATACGACACAAACCGCTACAATACGACACAAACCGTTACAATACGACACAAACCGCTACAATACGACACAAACCGTTACAATACGACACAAACCGCTACAATGACACAAACCGCTACAATATGACACAAACCGTTACAATATGACACAAACGAGACTACGAGACAAACTTTGATGGTTTTTAGTTGATTATTTTGTCTTTAAAAAGCAGGGAAAGATACATTAAATAAATAAATATTTTTTGGGAGCATGGAAACTATAGAAAGTGTGATGCTTTGTTTAGTAAGATAAAAAAAATATATTTTGTAAATATGGAAGATGCATAAAGTATCCCCACTAGAAATGTTGGATGAATAAATGAATAAATATCCTCTGATTTCATGTGTTTTTATGCTGCATCTCTCATCCTTATTGTTTCTGAGTGCATGTAATAGTCCGTCCCCCGTGCTTCCACCGATAACCCCATTGCTATGAATTGTGGGTAATTCCCTCGGGCAAAAGCCTGCAGAACTGCTGACTTAGGGAAAGAGTTCACGAAGGGGCTCAACATGTCGGGAGAGACTCAAACACCCGACAGTCTGACAGAACTAAACCCTCGAGGACCGAGGTTGGGATCGAGCCAAAGACGGAGACGGCTGTTTACATTTGAAACGTATAAACTAACCAGTTATTTGTAGAAAAAACATTTCAGTTTATTTATTCTTCCCCACATGGTTTGTATGTGCAGGACAGGAAAGCATATGAAAAGTATCATCATGCTAGAAGGGCCAAATGTTAAAAAATATGAAATCTTGAGAAAAAGTCTCTTTCCCATGTTTGCTGCATCGAGTCCCCTCTCTCTCTCTCTCTCTCTCTTTCTCTCTCTTTCTCTCTCTCTCTCTTTCTCTCTCTCTCTCTCCCCATCTGCTGCAAGCTGCTTTTTTGTTTTATCCCCGGCTGAATTAATTTTTACATGTTTGTGTCAGAACCAGTTCAGCGGATGAATCCCGTCCAGATCGGCGCTAATTGGGGGTTTATGTGTGTGTGTGTGTGTGTGTGTGTGTGTGTGTGTGTGTGTGTGTGTGTGTCACGAGGTGCCGCTAGCGGTCCCACAGCTGACAAGAGGGAGAGACACTTGAGGAAGTCTTTTACGCTCTTAAGTACACAGGTGCAAATATCTTGAAAAGTGTTTTTTCATTGTTTTGGGCAATCAGAGAAGTGAAGCGTGACTCACAACAGTCCGCTCAAAGTCTACATGTCAGGCCGGTTTCCTTCTAGTCCACTGCCTTCAGTGTGTGTGTGTGTGTGTGTGTGTGTGTGTGTGTGTGTGTGTGTGTGTGTGTGTGTGTGTGTGTGTGTGTGAAGTCTGACTTCCTTTATCCAGCTTGTTGGGCGTTCACACCAGAAATGAGTCAGCAAATATAGTAATGTAAAAAGACACAAAACGACGAGCTTCTCATGAGCCCACAAGAAGTTTATTTTTGAAAAGACAGGACAAAGAAATCGAACACTTGTTGCTCGCTTTTGCAGGAAAACACGCAAAGTGAGGTTTTCGTGAGAATCAAACAGCGGCTACAGTCTGAGCTTCACGTGATGTTGTGTATGTGAGCAACACAACACACAGTTTCACACCTGGTGGCCACGCCCCTCCTGTATATTTGGGATTGGGACGAATTCTGGGCTGAAAATTTAATTCAGAGCAAAATTTGGTGAGAATGTGTACGTGCCAGTTTGAATAATGTGTCACTGTTGTTTTAATTAATCTTTTTATATGGCAACATGTGGAAAAGGAAGAGAAAATAAATCTGTAATGTATTTTTACAATAAATCCCTGTATTTTCTATTCCTACAAAAACGGCTTCAAATTTTGGGACGATGACAACAAAGGAATCCGATCGAAAGCGTCTCTAGCTACTAGCTAGCCACTAGCTAACTAGCTAACTAGCTGACCATTTTAAAATGCTTCCGTGGATCGGAGAGAGCAACGTGGAGAGAGGAGGGGAATTTATCGTGCAAAATCAGCACGAAAACTCCCTGAATTCAGATTTAATTTGTCCTCTTCAACATCTTTCAGGAGGTTTCTCCTGTAGGACGGCAGACATGTTCTAGGGTGCATCAGCCCGAGGCCGGAGGCCGTGAACAAACGCCAGCTTGTTGTATTTCCACACAGCAGAGAAGAACGTTGTGTCCCCGGAAAAGGTCACGCAGAGAAATATTTTAATCTCAGTTGAATAGAGATCCAGCAGAGACCAGTCCACTGTCAGACCTGCTGCAGTAGAATGAGAGCTTTTCTAAAGGGAGCCTGGTGTCAGAGACACTACCTCTTTAGTCCACAGGGGGCGACAGAACCAACACTACCTCTTTAGTCCACAGGGAAAGACAGAACCAACACTACCTCTTTAGTCCACAGGGTAAGACAGAACCAACACTACCTCTTTAGTCCACAGGGTAAGACAGAACCAACACTACCTCTTTAGTCCACAGGGAAAGACAGAACCAACACTACCTCTTTAGTCCACAGGGTAAGACAGAACCAACACTACCTCTTTAGTCCACAGGGTAAAACAGAACCAACACTACCTCTTTAGTCCACAGGGGGCGACAGAACCAACACTACCTCTTTAGTCCACAGGGTAAGACAGAACCAACACTACCTCTTTAGTCCACAGGGGGCGACAGAACCAACACTACCTCTTTAGTCCACAGGGTAAGACAGAACTAACACTACCTCTTTAGTCCACAGGGTAAGACAGAACCAACACTACCTCTTTAGTCCACAGGGGGCGACAGAACCAACACTACCTCTTTAGTCCACAGGATAAGACATAACTAACACTACCTCTTTAGTCCACAGGGGGCGACAGAACCAACACTACCTCTTTAGTCCACAGGGTAAGACAGAACCAACACTACCTCTTTAGTCCACAGGGGGCGACAGAACCAACACTACCTCTTTAGTCCACAGGGTAAGACAGAACCAACACTACCTCTTTAGTCCACAGGGTAAGACAGAACCAACACTACCTCTTTAGTCCAGAGGGTAAAACAGAACCAACACTACCTCTTTAGTCCACAGGGGGCGACAGAACCAACACTACCTCTTTAGTCCACAGGGGGCGACAGAACCAACACTACCTCTTTAGTCCACAGGGGGACGACAGAACCAACACCACCTCTTTAGTCCACAGGGGGCACCAGAACCAACACTACCTATTTAGTCTACAGGGGGCGACAGAACCAACACTACCTCTTTAGTCCACAGGGGGCACCAGAACCAACACTACCTATTTAGTCTACAGGGGGCGACAGAACCAACACTACCTCTTTAGTCCACAGGGGGGCGACAGAACCAACACTACCTCTTTAGTCCACAGGGGGCGACAGAACCAACACTACCTCTTTAGTCCACAGGGGGACGACAGAACCAACACTACCTCTTTCGTCCACAGGGGGCGACAGAACCAACACTACCTCTTTAGTCCACAGGGTAAGACAGAACCAACACTACCTCTTTAGTCCACAGGGGGCGCCAGAACCAACACTACCTCTTTAGTCCACAGGGTAAGACAGAACCAACACTACCTCTTTAGTCCACAGGGGGCGACAGAACCAACACTACCTCTTTAGTCCACAGGGTAAGACAGAACTAACACTACCTCTTTAGTCCACAGGGGGCGCCAGAACCAACACTACCTCTTTAGTCCACAGGGGGCGCCAGAACCAACACTACCTCTTCAGTCCACAGGGTAAAACAGAACCAACACTACCTCTTTAGTCCACAGGGTAAAACAGAACCAACACTACCTCTTTAGTCCACAGGGTAAGACAGAACCAACACTACCTCTTTAGTCCACAGGGTAAAACAGAACCAACACTACCTCTTTAGTCCACAGGGGGTGACAGAACCAACACTACCTCTTTAGTCCACAGGGTAAGACAGAACCAACACTACCTCTTTAGTCCACAGGGTAAGACAGAACCAACACTACCTATTTAGTCCACAGGGGGCGACAGAACCAACACTACCTCTTTAGTCCACAGGGTAAAACAGAACCAACACTACCTCTTTAGTCCACAGGGGGCGACAGAACCAACACTACCTCTTTAGTCCACAGGGTAAGACAGAACCAACACTACCTCTTTAGTCCACAGGGGGCGACAGAACCAACACTACCTCTTTAGTCCACAGGGTAAGACAGAACTAACACTACCTCTTTAGTCCACAGGGGGCGACAGAACCAACACTACCTCTTTAGTCCACAGGGTAAGACAGAACTAACACTACCTCTTTAGTCCACAGGGGGCGACAGAACCAACACTACCTCTTTAGTCCACAGGGTAAGACAGAACCAACACTACCTCTTTAGTCCACAGGGGGCTACAGAACCAACACTACCTCTTTAGTCCACAGGGTAAGACAGAACCAACACTACCTCTTTAGTCCACAGGGTAAGACAGAACCAACACTACCTCTTTAGTCCACAGGGTAAAACAGAACCAACACTACCTCTTTAGTCCACAGGGGGCACCAGAACCAACACTACCTATTTAGTCTACAGGGGGCGACAGAACCAACACTACCTCTTTAGTCCACAGGGGGGCGACAGAACCAACACTACCTCTTTAGTCCACAGGGGGCGACAGAACCAACACTACCTCTTTAGTCCACAGGGGGACGACAGAACCAACACTACCTCTTTCGTCCACAG
>NC_136591.1:39394747-39397247 GCF_910589615.1 Taurulus bubalis | reverse complement strand
AGGGAGGAGACGAGGAGGAAGGTGAGGGATGAGGGAGGGAGGAGACGAGGAGAGAGGTGAGGGAGGGAGGGAGGAGACGAGGACATGAGGTGAGGGAGGGAGGGAGGAGATGAGGAGGAAGGTGAGGGAAGGAGGGAGGGAGAAGACAAGGGAGGAAGGTGAGGGAGGGAGGGGTGGAGGGAGGGAGGAGACGAGGAGGGAAGTGAGGGAGGGAGGGAGGGGACGAGGAGATGAGGAGGAAGGGAGAAGACGAGGGAGGAAGGTGAGGGAGGGAGGGAAGGAGGGAGGGAGGAGACGAGGGAGGAAGGTAAGGGATGGAGGGAGGGATGAGGGAGACGACGAGGGAGGGATGGAGGGAGGTGAGGGATGAGGGAGGCGACGAGGGAGGGAGGGGACGAGGAGATGAGGAGGAAGGTGGGGAGGGAGGAAACGAGGAGGGAGGTGAGGGAAGGAAAGGGGGGAGACGAGGGAGGAAGGTGAGGGAGGGAGGTGAGGGATGAGGGAGGCGACGAGGGAGGGAGGGAGAGAGGGAGGGAAGGAGGGGACATGGAGATGAGGAGGAAGGTGAGAGGCACCAAAAGAAAACATGAACTCTGGTGTGCTCTGCAGGACAAAACCCTGAAGAGTGGAAACCTGGACTCACTAACGGACTTCCTCTTCCTCTTCATCATGTGGCTCCTCCTCCTCCTCCTCCTCCTCCTCCTCCTCCTCCTCCTCTTCCTCTCCCCTCGGGTGGAAAAACAATCCCCTCGTCCAAAAGCCAGGGACATGTTTCAGCCTCACGCAACTCTGACCGACTTCCATTCTTTTCCTTGGCAGGTGGAGGAGGGGGCGGGGCCACTGGAAGGGGGCGTGGTCAGGGGCGTGGTCAGCCCACATCCATGAGATGGAGAGAATGTGGTTTTTCTGTCTGTCGTTAGTTTTGAGGCGTGGACCTCCAGCGGTCCTCCAACCCTGAACCTCACGCAGCTTCAGTCACCACCACAACAACAACAGCAGCAGGTGTCCCTTGGCACCAACGAAGAAGAGAGAAGTATGAAAATGACATATATAGTTGAACGACAGCATTTAGATAACGGCATGTTGTTGTTGCTAGGAGACGACAGAGACACGTGCACTTATATAAATAAACTATATTTAATATAAATATCATATAACATTATAACGGCCTGCGCTTTCTATTTTTAAAGAAGTCCAAACGTCTTTTAAGTCTGAGAGAGAGAGAGAGAGAGGATGATGATGATGATGATGATGATGATGATGATGATGATGATGATGATGAGAGAGGAAGGCCCATGTGGCTCTATTGATTCTGTAGCGCGTGCTTCGGCCCACATTGTTAGTCAGAACCCACACAGGATATAGAGGAGGATCTTTGCTTCTCACACACACACACACACACACACACACACACACACACACACACACACACACACACACACACACACACACATTCCTCTCATTAAAGTAAACTAGAAGACTCGCTTCGTTTTGTTTTATCTCTCTTCCTCTCCTCATTCCAGCTCTACATCTGGTCTGTGTTTAGAGGGACTTTCTCTCTCTCACACACACACACACACACACACACACACACACACACACACACACACACACACACTCCTGCTTTTAATAACTCGTGAGTGACGTCAGAGGAGGAGGGCACGGGGTCAGAGTGACAGGTAGAGAGACACAACCCTCCAAAACACGCAGGACATCTCTGTTCCCGCAGCGTGCTGCCTTCAGGGGCATCACGTAAACCCCACAGGGAGGAAGAAAAAGTCAGAAATATAAATGCTTATTTATATATATATAAGTTTTAAACCCCGCAACTCATTCTTACTCTGGTTATTGACATGCTCACGTGGTCTCAACGTCACATTGTGACGAATTAAATAGAATAGAATAGAAATAAATCACAAAAAAATAAAAAGTTTCAGATTTCCTGCAGCAAGTGAACGCAAGGAAACATCCCGCCAGCTGACAATAACAAACCATCCAATAATAAACATCCCTCACACCCAGAGTCGCTCTGGAGACGCGCAGCGCGCGCACTTTTGGGGCATTTTTGATGAGTTTTGCTGTCATGTTGAGTCACAAAAGCACAAACACTCCTAGTGTGTGTGTGTGTGTGTGTGTGTGTGTGTGTGTGTGTGTGTGTGTGTGTGTGTGTGTGTGTGTGTGTGTGTGTGTGTGTGTGTGTGTGTCCTCCTACCTCTCGCTGGCGGCTCGCGGACCAGCGCCGTGACGCGCCGCTGCAGCCTCCCCACGCGACCCTCCAGCGCGCCGGAGCGTTGGCACGCGGACCCCAGCTGGCCCTCCAGCTCCTGCAGGAGGTCCAGCGCGTGCCGGGACAGGTCCGCGAGCTGCCGCAGCACGGAGCCCAGGCTGAAGGCGCGCACGTCCGCGAGCTCCTCGAAGCCCTGCGGCGCGCGCCGGCGGCACACGTCCTTCGGAAGTATCGTCCGCTTGCAGAAAGGCATGGTGTACTCCCCAAAACAAT
>NC_136591.1:39307247-39389747 GCF_910589615.1 Taurulus bubalis | reverse complement strand
GGGAAAGGAGAGATGGAGGGGGAAAGGAGAGATGGAGGGGGAAAGGAGAGATGGAGGAAGGAAAGGAGAGATGGAGGAAGGAAAGGAGAGATGGAGGGGGAAAGGAGAGATGGAGGAAGGAAAGGAGAGATGGAGGAAGGAAAGGAGAGATGGAGGGGGAAAGGAGAGATGGAGGAAGGAAAGGAGAGATGGAGGAAGGAAAGGAGAGATGGAGGGGGAAAGGAGAGATGGAGGGGGAAAGGAGAGATGGAGGAAGGAAAGGAGAGATGGAGGGGGAAAGGAGAGATGGAGGGGGAAAGGAGAGATGGAGGGGGAAAGAAGAGATGGAGGGGGAAAGGAGAGATGGAGGGGGAAAGGAGAGATGGAGGGGGAAAGGAGAGATGGAGGAAGGAAAGGAGAGATGGAGGAAGGAAAGGAGAGATGGAGGGGGAAAGGAGAGATGGAGGAAGGAAAGGAGAGATGGAGGAAGGAAAGGAGAGATGGAGAGGAAAGCAAAAGTAGGAAAGAGAGATGTAAATAAATAAATAACAAGGAGACAGAAGGTAGAAAAAGGATTACAAAGAGGAGATAGAGAAAGGAAAGAGGATTTAAGGGAACAGATGGAGGAGAGGATGGAGGGATTAAGGAGGAAGGGAAGGAGGGAGGATGGACCGCCTCCAGGTGGAAGACAGGTTCTATTATTATATATTATGTTGGATTGTTGCTTAAGATGTATTAAAATAAACTTATTTAATATATACAAGAAGTGTCCCTTTAAAGGAACATACACTAAATTACTCCTCATGGACAATTAATATTAAATGATCTTTTATTAATGTAATATCTAGTTAAAATAAAAACTCTTCAGAAAGAGAAACTGTCTCTCAGATTGACGTTTTTAAAGAAACATTCTGGGTTTTTATTCAGATTGTGGCGTCGTTCCTTAAACAAGACATGGTTTATGGAATAAAAACCTTATATACACAGGATGAAGTGTCCCTTTAACAGACAACACATGCAATTACTTTTCATTCATTTATTATCTGGTTAAAATAAAAATGCCTCAAATTCACATTTTTAATGAAAAATTATTTAATTTCATTCAGATTGTGGCAGTATTTTAAAAATATGACGATTTATAAAAAATAAAAACGTATTTCATACAAGATGGAGTGCATGAATATTCTTAATTGTTTTTAGATCTTTTCTTCTGCGTTGTTTTGATGCTTTCATCGACTTTGAATAAACTTGCCTTTAATAGACATTAAACCAAATTAACTTTTATTTATTCATTTAATATCTAATATTTTTTAAGACATTTATACAAAATAAAAAAATATTTCATACAAGATGAAGTGCAACTTTTTGAAGTTCAATGAATGTTTAATAGTTTAAATCTTGTGCGTGTTGTTTTGATGCTTTATTAGAAGCACTTTGAGTCGAGTTGAAGTAATGAGATACAAATAAACTTTAATAACGGGGAACTAAATTACTCCTATGGAAAATAAAGCCCAAATTATCTTTTTATTCATTTAATATCTAGTTAAAATAAACACTTCAGAAAAACGAAAACTGCCTTAAAGATTAACATTCATGAAAAAGTATTTTCAGTCAGACTGCGGCACCATTTTAAATAAAGACATTTATAAAAACTTATTTAATTTATATAAAATAGTATCCCTTTAAAAGACAATAAATGAAATTAATCCTAATTTTTTTTATTTATTCCTTTAATATCTAGTTAAAATAAACGAAAAAGTCTCCAAAAAAAAAAAAAAAGTACGTTCTTAATGAAACAGTTTGGGTTTTCATTCAGATTGTGGCACCAAAAGATAAAGTCAGTGAGTTTCCAGCTGCATTAACATCACCGCCATACACACAACCTTAAAAACAGTTAACTTTCTAGTTTAAAACGGAATACAACCTTAAATGTGAAGTGAGTTTTGATTAAAACGGAACATTTATCAGGACATCCTGTAACCGATGAGCAGGTCACGGACATTAAAGAAAAGGTCACGGACATTAAAGAAAAGGTCACGGACATTAAAGAAAAGGTCACGGACATTAAAGAAAAGGTCACGGACATAGAATAAAGAGCAGAGGCTCCGTGTTTAGTAAATATCGTTTATTGAGTGATCCTCTAGCTGCTGCCCTGCTTGGCCGCCAGCCTCTTGTCTCGCTCCTCAGCGATGGTCAGACGGATCCCCTTTCCTCGGGGCAGGGACACCCACGGCTTGTTGCCCTGAAACATACATTAATATTAATATTAATATTAATATTACAGCCAGTCACATCTCAGGAACAATAGAAACCGGTTCTCTCCCTACGGAGCATTTTCTATTTAATTAAGAACTTCTGTGTGACATAAGCGGCTTTCTTTCGGAGAAATTTTAAAAATAAATATGAATTAATTCATTTCACCAATGTGTACACTTGTCATTCAGATTGTTGGATAAAACAGAATTTGAAGACGCCTCTGGAGGGAAAGCTGCACAAACTGCAGCCCTTAATTCATCTTTAAATTCGCCATGTACATATTTATACAGGTAGTTTATTTTGAAATCTAGTAAAGATTAATGTACATTTTAATAAAGATTTATTTTACATTAATTGAATCATTTAAAAACATTTTCTGAACCAAAACGTGTGACGTTTATTAGAATAAAAATAAAAATGTGTCTTCAAACTTCTATAATTAATGAATGTTTGGTTTTATTTTGGTAATTCAGTCAGACTTCCTGCTTTGCGTTACACATTTCAGACCCAACAGCACTTTACTACTGATGTCATTACTTGTAGTGTAAACACTTCCTCACACGGCGATTAGCTTTTACTTCTAAAGGGATGGAGCACATTATTAAACATTTATGCACCATCCTTTATTTAAATACGGCACAAGGAGTACTGATGCGTTTTACATAAATAATCCTTCTCAATTACCACTAATACTGTGTACTTCTGCCTTTTTTTCATTTAAAAAGATGATCACGCTCGATAAAACGGGCGTCTGCATACAAAAAAAGACGAAACAAGCGGTGGATCTGGAGTTAGCTTACAGCTACTTCCTGGTATTTTACTTTGGCGGTCATTACAAAACAAATTGTGCTCTTTTTACCGCTTTTATTTGCACTTTTTACCGTGTTCGGAGCATTTCATACACGACATACAAGCGTACGTCACCTCTCTTCTACCAACGCATTTTATTATATTTCACACATAAAAACTATTTTCTAGTCGAGGAGCTCAGAACTTCTTAGAGGATTGGTCGGGTTTTTTCACTGCTGATCAAAACCAAAATGATCATCATCGCTCCATCTGAGTTAAATATATACATACACACACACACACAAAAAAGTCTAATTTCCCCGTTATGAGAAATCTAAACGCTCCTCCTCTTCCTCACCTTGCCGATGATGAAGATGTTGGAGAGCCGGGTGGCGAAGTTGTTTCCTGTGCTGTCCTTGACGTGCACCACGTCGAAGGAGCCGGGGTGGCGCTCCCGGTTGGTGATGATGCCGATGCGCCCCAAGTTAGCGCCGCCGGTCACCATGCACAGGTTACCTGGGGGACAGGTGAGAGGTTACGCAAGACCATGAAGGCTCGTTCTAATAGAGCGTCTGCAGCGTGAGGGGAACCTACTGGTGTCAAACTTGATGAAGTCGGTGATCTTGCCGGTGTCCAGGTCGATGCGGATGGTGTCGTTGACCTTGATCAGGGGGTCGGGGTAGCGGATGGTGCGAGCGTCATGGGTCACCAGGTGAGGGATCCCCTTGGTGCCGATCATCAGCTTCTTCACCTTGCACAGCTTGTACTGCGGAGGAAGAGGAGGAGCGTTAGGGACCGGAGGAGGAAGAGGAGCGGGAGGGACCGGACGAAGAGGAGGAGCGGGAGGGACCGGACGAAGAGGAGGAGCGGGAGGGACCGGGCGAGGAGGAGGAGCGGGAGGGACCGGACGAAGAGGAGGAGCGGGAGGGACCGGACGAGGAGGAGGAGGAGCGGGAGGGACCGGACGAAGAGGAGGAGCGGGAGGGACCGGATGAAGAGGAGGAGCGGGAGGGACCGGACGAGGAGGAGGGACCGGACGAGGAAGAGGAGGAGCGTGAGGGACCGGACGAGGAGGAGGGACCGGACGAAGAGGAGGAGCGGGAGGGACCGGACGAGGAGGAGGGACCGGACGAGGAAGAGGAGGAGCGTGAGGGACCGGACGAGGAGGAGGGACCGGACGAGGAAGAGGAGGAGCGTGAGGGACCGGACGAAGAGGAGGGACCGGACGAAGAGGAGGAGCGGGAGGGACCGGACGAAGAGGAGGAGCGGGAGGGACCGGACGAAGAGGAGGAGCGGAAGGGACCGGACGAGGAGGAGGGACCGGACGAGGAAGAGGAGGAGCGTGAGGGACCGGACGAGGAAGAGGAGGAGCGTGAGGGACCGGACGAAGAGGAGGGACCGGACGAGGAAGAGGAGGAGCGTGAGGGACCGGACGAGGAAGAGGAGGAGCGTGAGGGACCGGACGAAGAGGAGGAGCGGGAGGGACCGGACGAGGAGGAGGAGCGTGAGGGACCGGACGAAGAGGAGGAGCGGGAGGGACCGGACGAAGAGGAGGAGCGGGAGGGACCGGACGAGGAAGAGGAGGAGCGTGAGGGACCGGACGAGGAGGAGGGACCGGACGAGGAAGAGGAGGAGCGTGAGGGACCGGACGAAGAGGAGGAGCGGGAGGGACCGGAAGAGGAAGAGGAGGAGCGGGAGGGACCGGAAGACGAAGAGGAGGAGCGTTAGGGACCGGAGGAGGAAGAGGAGCGGGAGGGACCGGACGAAGAGGAGGAGCGTGAGGGACCGGACGAGGAGGAGGGACCGGACGAGGAAGAGGAGGAGCGTGAGGGACCGGACGAGGAGGAGGGACCGGACGAGGAAGAGGAGGAGCGTGAGGGACCGGACGAAGAGGAGGGACCGGACGAAGAGGAGGAGCGGGAGGGACCGGACGAAGAGGAGGAGCGGGAGGGACCGGACGAAGAGGAGGAGCGGGAGGGACCGGACGAGGAGGAGGGACCGGACGAGGAAGAGGAGGAGCGTGAGGGACCGGACGAGGAAGAGGAGGAGCGTGAGGGACCGGACGAAGAGGAGGGACCGGACGAGGAAGAGGAGGAGCGTGAGGGACCGGACGAGGAAGAGGAGGAGCGTGAGGGACCGGACGAAGAGGAGGAGCGGGAGGGACCGGACGAGGAGGAGGAGCGTGAGGGACCGGACGAAGAGGAGGAGCGGGAGGGACCGGACGAAGAGGAGGAGCGGGAGGGACCGGACGAGGAAGAGGAGGAGCGTGAGGGACCGGACGAGGAGGAGGGACCGGACGAGGAAGAGGAGGAGCGTGAGGGACCGGACGAAGAGGAGGAGCGGGAGGGACCGGAAGAGGAAGAGGAGGAGCGGGAGGGACCGGAAGACGAAGAGGAGGAGCGTTAGGGACCGGAGGAGGAAGAGGAGCGGGAGGGACCGGACGAAGAGGAGGAGCGTGAGGGACCGGAGGAGGAAGAGGAGCGTGAGGGACCGGAGGAGGAAGAGGAGCGTGAGGGACCGGAGGAGGAAGAGGAGCGTGAGGGACCGGACGAGGAAGAGGAGCGTGAGGGACCGGAGGAGGAAGAGGAGCGTGAGGGACCGGACGAGGAAGAGGAGGAGCGGGAGGGACCGGACGAGGAAGAGGAGCGGGAGGGACCGGACGAGGAGGAGGAGGAGGAGCGGGAGGGACCGGACGAGGAAGAGGAGCGGGAGGGACCGGACGAGGAAGAGGAGGAGCGGGAGGGACCGGACGAGGAAGAGGAGGAGCGGGAGGGACCGGACGAGGAAGAGGAGGAGCGGGAGGGACTGGACGAGGAAGAGGAGGAGCGGGAGGGACCGGACGAGGAAGAGGAGGAGCGGGAGGGACCGGACGAGGAAGAGGAGGAGCGGGAGGGACCGGACGAGGAAGAGGAGGAGCGGGAGGGACCGGACGAGGAAGAAGAGGAGGGACCGGACGAGGAAGAAGAGGAGGGACCGGACGAGGAAGAGGAGGAGGGACCGGACGAGGAAGAGGAGGAGGGACCGGACGAGGAAGAGGAGGAGCGACTGGACGAGGAAGAGGAGGAGCGACCGGACGAGGAAGAGGAGGAGCGACCGGACGAGGAAGAGGAGCGACCGGACGAGGAGCGACCACACGAGGAAGAGGAGGAGCGACCACACGAGGAAGAGGAGGAGCGACCACACGAGGAAGAGGAGGAGGGACCACACGAGGAAGGGGAGCGTTAGGAGACGGACGAGGAAGAGGAGGAACCGGAGGAAGAGCGCGAGGAAGAGGAGCGCTAGGGGAACACGCATGATTGTGCATTGTTGGAAAAAAAGTATGTCCTAGTCGAGGAGCTCAGAACTTCTTAGAGGATTGGTAGGTTTTATTTCATTGCTGATCAAAACCAAAAATATCATCATTGCTCCGTCTGAAGTTACACATTAATATATTCTGTGAAAAGTCTAGTAGATATATTTATATTGAACTATTTACATCCTCTCTTCAACAGCTCCGTCAGTCACATGACTGTTGGTCTCGGATGAACCGATCACCAGAATGTTATTATTATATATTTGGGGTGAAATTGTAATCTTTGTTTTTGCTGCTTTGTCTGATGTTAGCGTTTGTTGCACATGGTGCGTTCAAGGACCGTCGGAAAAGAGTAAAATAAATCCTTAAAGCCCGTTTCGCGTGCCAATTACACGTTCACAACCGTCTAAATCCCAAAAACCTGCAGCAGGAAGCTGAATTACTGACAGCGTTCCTACCTTGGCCTCCTCGGCGGTGATGCGGTGGACGGTGAAGCGTCCCTTCACGTCGTAGATCAGACGGAAGTGCTCTCCGGTCTTCTCGATGCTGATCACATCTGGAAAAGAAGAAAAGTCTTAGCACCTAAAATCACAGTCAAAAAACATTGAATGCTTTGGAAATTGACTTTAAAAGCCGACATCTTTTTTCTTATGGTCCGTTTATCCGCTGTCAAAACCACAAACACCAATACTGAAGACTTCCCACCTCGTCTCATGACCCAACACCAGTTTACTGCCATCTTGTCGAGCCAATTCAAACCATTTAACGCCTACTAACTCTTTTCATTTGAACTCACAGCGGTTTAACAATATGCAAATTACACCAACACAACATCTCGTCTTATTTGACAACTTTCAGCCCACGCTAATTATTGATTTTCTCCTCGAGCTACCAGTTTATTATACTGGGATAGAAACTCACCACCACAGAACAGAGGAAACCAAAAGCACTCTCACATTCAGAAAATGTTCTGTATCAGAGTTCAACGGATCAATTAATCCAAGACAAAAACTGGATGTGCAGCCAAATGTGGAGGAAAAATCATCATTTGGTTAATTTTTCATTCCACAAGCGTCATAAAACACTGAAAGTTACAAGTATATATATGAGAAAGCATAATTGTTATCAATGGGTTATATAATAAAGTACGTTATACTACTTCCTAGATGCATTTAAAAAGAGGCTGTAGTGCAGTGTGTGAAGTAGGAGCGGTCATCGTGCTGCGACGGCGTCCCTTGGATTTACAAATTAAAAAACGCCACACCTCCATGTGGCGGCTGTTTGAGACGTTAAACATCTGCTGAAGACCCGATGACACTCAGGTTGTTTCCGTCTTGGATAAACACAACGACTGTGAAAAGTTTAAACTACTCCAGTGAAGTGTGGAGAGATTCTTCATACAAAATGCACTGGAAATGTTATTTAAAAAGAGCTTTTCACGCCAAAGAAACGGACAGTGAAGCTGAATTATTTTAAACTTCTACCAAAATAACGGACTGCAAACCATCCCCTCTTTGGTCTAAATGGCTGTTTGCCTGAATATGGACCGACAGATTTCCTCAGAGGAAAATCAACGACACAAACCGAGCGAGGGAAAGTGAACACTCACATTTAGTTGACAAAAATAGAAGCAACGTAACGTCAAAGTCCCACATTTGACCTCCAATAACGAGTTAAAGACGCAACAAGTGTCGGGAGTTGGAGCTCAGAACTTCTTAGAGGAATTGGTCGTGTAGTTTCAGCTCATTGCTGATCAAAACCAAAATGGTCATCACCGGTCCTCCTTCCTCCTGAAAGCTAAGTCCTACATCTAAAAAAAGGCCGATCTGGTGGACTCACCCATGAACCCGGCGGGGTAGGTGATGTCGGTGCGGACTTTGCCGTCGATCTTGATGAACCTCTGCATGCAGATCTTCTTCACCTCGTCCCCGGTCAGGGCGTACTTCAGGCGGTTCCTCAGGAAGATGATGAGCGGCAGGCACTCCCTCAGCTTGTGGGGACCGGTGGAAGGACGAGGAGCCTGAGGACGACGACAACAAGCGTAAGAAGACTATATAACACTTATATATCAATTATTTACATCCTGGTTTCGGAAGTAGCGCCTATTAAGATATTTTAAAGCATGTGGATATGACAACAGTGATCCATATACTGTGTATAGAACAAATAGATCTAGTAGTTGAGGATTCATGTCCATTCTGTATGATTTTAAAAGGTATATTTTGAAGGAAAAAAAGACAGTAGTAGAAATAATAGCCATCACTCCGGTTTTAACGAATAAAAAAAATGCATTAAAGTGAACCTTAGATGTCAACATACATCCTATTATAAAGCCAACATGGCCGCCGTCTGTGTCATAGAACAAACCCGTGCTTTTTTACATTTTAATTAAGTTATATTTGAAAATAAAAACGGTATTTCTAAAATGTCATCATTTGAATGAAACTAGTAGCTATTTTTTCTTACAAGTTGCACATATATTCCTAAAGTTTGCAGCCAGTAGAGACACACAAACTTAATTCAGCAGCAAACTGGTGTATTTACTTCTAGTTATTGGACAGAAATACTAGTTAGTGTACTGACTCAGTCTTTCACTGACTCCTGGTCACTAACATAAGCGTTCATGTCCAAGTGAAGCATACATCTATTATTGTAGTCCTGGAAATGAAGCTGAGGTGCTTTTGCAAATAGATAAATAAAGATATGTTCTGGCACATATTAGAAAAAATAGACAATAAAGTCAAAGTGAGCAAACTTCCTGCCCATCTAAAGCATTTCACACGTGACTCCATTCATGCAAAACGACCATACAACATTTCAAAGACAAAAAACAAACTACACAGCATTAAAAAAAAAAAAAAAGGATAAAATACCCCAAAAAGACAATTACTTACAAAAACTCCAGTGAGCTTGTCAAGCATCCAGTGCTTGGGCGCTGCGACGCGCTTCAGGTGCTTCTTCGGTCCTCTTGCCTGGAGAGAGAGGGGGGAAACCGGGTAAGTCACGGGGCAACAGCGGGGGAAACGTGGAGGTATTTATAGCGTTTAGGCCCCCCGGAAAAGAGACGCGCGGGTCGGCTAGCGTGGCGCAGGACAGGGCGCCGCTTAGCTGCGGCCTAGCTAAACGAACGCTAACACACATTTACTTATACATCATTTAACTGTTATACACATTCTGCGACACACAATGTACACAAGTCTGATCACGCCGCGAACGTAAATGTGACGCTTCAGCCATTTAACAGTTTTTAACCGTTAATTTAGCAAGCTAAAAAAAAAAAAAAAGATGGCCCCGGTCAAAGCTAACAAGTGGGTTGAGATCCTTTTCTTAAATCGTGAGTTAAAGACCGAGAATCCATACTTGTGGTTACCATTTAGACGTTGATAATTTAATAAGAAGCAGGATTTCAACCCAGCACGTGTATGTTTGCGATATTACGACAGCAGAAAGTGATGTTTAGTGATTAATTCAGAGAGGAATCGCGAGGAGGAACAGCTCACCATGTTGGAGTCTGCGCGGAAAAGGACCTGCCGGCTTCCGGTTTAGGAGGATAAGGCCGACTACGGCAGACGGGGACGGACAAAAGTACGGAAAGTCGCGATATCACAACTGCAATTCTTATCATTCAGTTTGTGGACTATAAATATGTTTTATCAAGCCTATACTCAGTGAAGGTAGCAGTTTTTTATTTAATACTTCATATACGGCTGAGGATATATATAATACATATAATATGTATATATACATATATATATATATATATATATATATATATATTATATATATATATATATATATATAAAATGTATATATATACTAATTTTAATATATATAATATGTATATAAAATGCACATATAATATATATAATAACAATATATATATAATATATATATTTGTGCATTATTATATATATACACATATATATATATATATATATATATATATATATATATATATATATATATTTGTGCATATATATAATGTATGCATATTATATATATTTTCTATATGCATATTATATTATATATATATATATATGTATATGTATTCTATATACATATTATATATATATATTATGCATTTTATATACATATTATATATATTATATTAGTATATATATACATTTTATATATATATATATAATATATATACATATTATATATATTATATATATATATATATATATATATATATATATATATATATATATATATCTACATATATATACATTTTATATATATTATAATTATTATATATTAGTTCTGGGCAAAGATGAACAAATGAGTAAAAATTAGTGTATTGCACGCTTTTATTTTAAAGTAATGTTATCAGAACAATATAACAGGCACTCACTCTGGAGCAACAGCAAGTTAACAACAGTATATACATCAGTTTTCTTTTTTTTAATGAACAGGTACCAGAAGAAACATTTGTCTTTTATCAGGGAACAACATAACCAGTCTGTTCAGTATAAGTGTCCCTGTGAGGGACAAGCCACTCCTTTTTTGGCCATGTCCTTGTTGCAGTTTTGCATGTGTCTGTCATGACATTGTTAACGCACTGTTCTGCAGAGACACTGTGACAGACACTGAGACAGAGACACTGAGACACTGAGACAGAGACACTGAGACACTGAGACACTGAGACACAGACAGAGACACTGAGACACAGACAGAGACACTGAGACACAGACAGAGACACTGAGACAGAGACACTGTGACAGACACTGAGACACAGACAGAGACACTGAGACACTGAGACACTGAGACACTGAGACACTGAGACAGAGACACTGAGACACAGACACTGAGACACTGAGACATTTGCCTCTACGTCAAGACGAGGCCCATTTTACCCAATCAACTGAGAGTAATTTCCAGTATGCAAACACTCATTTGACTGATGCAAATGTGTGTGTGTGTGCTCGGTAGTGTCGTGGTTTAGAAAAGTTCAGAGTTTGCTCCGTGTGCATGTGGAGGACAACCTGAAGGAAACAAGTCTGTATTTCGGTCCTCTTAATGAAGAAATGAAGCAGCAACATAGTGAACTCTTCAGGGTCAAACCTCTGATGACCTCCTGACCTCCTGACCTCCTGACCTCCTGCAGCGTGGAGAGACTTTTGGGATTAAAACGCGTCTCATCAATGAACGATGAGACCTTCCTGTTTATTGGACGTAAGAGGACATCGTCTCCGTCACACACGGTGAGACGAGCCGCTGCTTTGACGTCCATCCACGGGTCTCTTTAATGGGGAAACTTTAACACTTATATTGGATTGAATATTTATTAAATAACACATTTTAAAGGATATTTTAAATAATAGATTTTTTTCAAACATTTTAACAACAACAACAACAAAATCTCGTACACCCTGGAGTGCCTTCACGTACCCCCATTTGAGAACCACTGCTCTAAACATCATGGAGGGGGAAAGTGACGGAGAAAAGACGGACAGAAGCAGCGAACCCTGAGGTCAGAGCGTAGAACCTTGAGGTCAGAGTGTAGAACCTTGAGGTCAGAGCGTAGAACCCCGAGGTCAGAGCGTAGAACCTTGAGGTCAGAGTGTAGAACCCTGAGGTCAGAGCGTAGAACCCCAAGGTCAGAGGGTAGAACCTTGAGGTCACAGTGTAGAACCCTGAGGTCAGAGCGTAGAACCCTGAGGTCAGATTGTAGAACCTTGAGGTCAGAGCGTAGAACCTTGAGGTCAGATTGTAGAACCTTGAGGTCAGATTGTAGAACCCTAAGGTCAGAGCGTAGAAGCCTGAGGTCAGAGCGTAGAACCCTGAGGTCAGAGCGTAGAACCCCGAGGTCAGAGTGTAGAACCCTGAGGTCAGAGTGTAGAACCTTGAGGTCAGATTGTAGAACCCTAAGGTCAGAGTGTAGAACCTTGAGGTCAGAGTGTAGAACCCTGAGGTCAGAGCGTAGAAGCCTGAGGTCAGAGCGTAGAACCCTGAGGTCAGATTGTAGAACCCTAAGGTCAGAGTGTAGAACCTTGAGGTCAGATTGTAGAACCCTGAGGTCAGAGCGTAGAACCTTGAGGTCAGATTGTAGAACCCTAAGGTCAGAGTGTAGAACCTTGAGGTCAGAGTGTAGAACCCTGAGGTCAGAGCGTAGAAGCCTGAGGTCAGAGCGTAGAACCCTGAGGTCAGAGCGTAGAACCCCGAGGTCAGAGTGTAGAACCTTGAGGTCAGAGTGTAGAACCTTGAGGTCACAGTGTAGAACCCTGAGGTCAGAGCGTAGAACCTTGAGGTCACAGTGTAGAACCCTGAGGTCAGAGTGTAGAACCCTGAGGTCAGATTGTAGAACCTTGAGGTCAGATTGTAGAACCTTGAGGTCAGATTGTAGAACCCTAAGGTCAGAGCGTAGAAGCCTGAGGTCAGAGCGTAGAACCCTGAGGTCAGAGCGTAGAACCCCGAGGTCAGAGTGTAGAACCCTGAGGTCAGAGTGTAGAACCTTGAGGTCAGATTGTAGAACCTTGAGGTCAGATTGTAGAACCCTAAGGTCAGAGTGTAGAACCTTGAGGTCAGAGTGTAGAACCCTGAGGTCAGAGCGTAGAAGCCTGAGGTCAGAGCGTAGAACCCTGAGGTCAGAGCGTAGAACCCCGAGGTCAGAGTGTAGAACCTTGAGGTCAGAGTGTAGAACCCTGAGGTCAGAGCGTAGAACCTTGAGGTCAGAGTGTAGAACCTTGAGGTCAGAGTGTAGAACCTTGAGGTCAGAGCGTAGAACCCTGAGGTCAGAGCGTAGAACCCCGAGGTCAGAGTGTAGAACCCTGAGGTCAGATTGTAGAACCTTGAGGTCAGATTGTAGAACCCTAAGGTCAGAGCGTAGAACCCTGAGGTCAGAGTGTAGAACCCTGAGGTCAGATTGTAGAACCTTGAGGTCAGAGTGTAGAACCTTGAGGTCAGAGTGTAGAACCTTGAGGTCAGAGTGTAGAACCCTGAGGTCAGAGTGTAGAACCTTGAGGTCAGAGTGTAGAACCTTGAGGTCAGAGTGTAGAACCCTGAGGTCAGAGTGTAGAACCCTGAGGTCAGAGCGTAGAACCCTGAGGTCAGAGTGTAGAACCCTGAGGTCAGAGCGTAGAACCCTGAGGTCAGATTGTAGAACCCTGAGGTCAGAAGGACTAGGAGCAGGAGGTGAAGGGCTTCAACAGGGGACTCCAAGCTGGAGACCATGCCGATGGCCGTCCTCCCTCTGCCTGTGGCGTCGTACACAGAAAACCAACAGGTGGGAAAAGGTACCGCACATGCAGTCTCCATGGGTTACAAGTCCTTTTTAACGCCAATTTAATGGCAAAGATTGCGAATGGTTTGCATTCAACTAAATACTGAATATCTCCTAAACCACAAGGTCTATTTGAATAAATAAAAAAAATGTAATATACAGAAAACCCTGGTGAACATATATAATACGTTCATATATGTGTTAGTGGTATATTAGTTTATGATAGTACACAGAAAAGGAAAGAAGAAAAATATATATAAAAGAAAAATAAACTAAAATTTGTTTATTTACATCGTAACTATATTAATACATTTTGATTCAATATACAACATATATGTTAGGAGTATATGTGCGAAGTTTGGGTTTGATTGAGTGAAGTTAAGTATTTTTAATAATTTTTTTAGTTCAGGATTTTCAAGCGATCGTGTCGAACTCGGCCAACACTGAAAGTTCCCACTCTCTGCCTGGTCCCTGAACGGTCCTCGCTTCACTCTAGCCATGTGCTGCCGACTGAGAGGAAGCTAGAGGATCCAAACAAGGCCTGATACATCTTATTTCAGCCATAAGTAAGTCCATTTTTTATTTTGTATTGCTTTATAACACCAGAGGCCCCATTTGGACTGGTTGGGCTTGGGAGATCGACTCTGGGGTTCAGAAGGTGAAGATGAAGTGAATATAGAGCAAAGCATTGTTAATCTGCTGTTACTATCCTCCAGAAGCCCAGATCCTCCACCAACTCCTGCCAGGTGGTCCGGAAGCTGGAGAGGACGCCCTCGCTGCTCTGCAGGTTACAGCTGTGACTTTAGACCACCAGGCTCTTTAAAGGTAACTGATGATCACTTTTACTGTTATCTGTGTGCTTTTTGCTCCATCCGTCGTCTGGACCAGGGTCAGGACCTTCATCTCTGTCTGTGAGGTAATGATTCACTTCTGTACATCCATCTTTTCCTGTCTGTGTTTTAGGAGTGAACATAGATGAAGTTCTATCCGGTTCTACTACCAACACTCATTGCTTCACATTGTTCTCCTCACATGAAATGTATGAAATGTAAAATGTTACGTTTTAAATGAAGTTCATATTACTGTGGGTTTGATTTTAAATATCTTTATTACAGAAAAAACACTTCAATCACTTTAACCACCTCAACTGTGCAATATAATACATGTTATTCTGTCCGTATATATAATATTGTTATTGCGCATTCCTTACTGTTTTTATTACTGTTTACTGTTTATTTATATTAATTTTACTATGTCTCCTGTGTGCACTTTACCTGTTTGCTGCTGTAATCCTGCAAATGTCCTCACTGCGGGACTAATGGAGGAATGTCTAACATAATCTAGAGCAATAATAACTAATGTCAGTGTAAATAATGCTTCATCGAGTTTAATCAATCTTCTGTCCTCTTCCTACTGGCTGATATTGTTATGACGCACAATGCACTTATTTAAAGTTAATGATGACCCATATGGTAGCAGAGACAAATAAATTAATACATCTTTTTGGGGCTTGTGTGTATCAACTAATATTAATAAACAAGGACAATAATCATGTAAAACCCCTCTACTGCAAACCAGAACAATAGCAGCAGTTACAGCATAACGCCACTAGGGGGCAGCCATTCTCAGCTATTTCTTTACACAACTAAATAGTCCACCCACATCAGAATCAGAATAAAGAACCATTTATTGCCATGTATGTTTTCACATACAAGGGATTTATCCTGGTGGGAGGTGCATGACATCTAACAATAACAACAATAAACATTTAACGATAAAAAAGTGCAATGATGGGAGGAATACAATTAAATCAAGTTAATCAAATCAAGTAAGAGAGGCCCGTTTAGTTCGTTCACCCTTTATTGTCGTCGTAAACAGGGAAAGCTGGGAGAGCTTGTCCTGCAGCAGAGACGGGATGCCTACAGACCTGTTGGCCCTGTAGGCGAACTGCAGGGGGTCCAGAAGTCATAAAATAAAGTCATAAAATCATATTTGTATATACATATACCGTAAAAGTCGGGTTACAAGCCGCTCTTACCTCCGGTCAGTGTCCCGCTGTAGCAAGCTAGGAGCAGCGCTAGCTAACGCTGCTGCTAGCTCCCCGCTCCTACTGCTAGCTCCCCGCTGCTGCTGCTACCGGCCACTGCTGGTGATAATGCCCGCGTCCCCTCTGCCCAAGTCGGGTGTCGAGCCGGGGATGGTCCCGCTACCTTCGGTGGTTGTCGGGGAGCTAGCTAGCGGAGAGCTAGCGGAGAGCTAGCGGAAGTTAGCGGGGGAACTAGCATGAGCGCCAGCTGCCTACAGCGGGGAGCAAACAGGGACACTGACCGAAGGTAGTAGCGGCGTGTAACCCAACTTTTACGGTATGTATAAAAATAAGTATATATATATATATATATTTATATATATATCCAACGTTATACCAGCTGGTGCAGTCTGCCATGTAGAGTTAGCTCAGAAAATGCTCTCTCTCTCTCTCTCTCTCTCTCTCTCTCTCTCTCTCTCTCTCTCTCTCTCTCTCTCTCTCTCTCACACACACACACACACACACTTGTTCGCAGCCCCATGTATAAAGTTGTACACATTTAAAACTTCAAACCATAAAGCAGGTGTTTGTTATGGAACCATCTCTGTCCTGCTTCATGTGCCCGTCCCCCCACGTGAACCACACCTTCCAGACTAAACAATGCTTATCTTCTCACTTTCCCCCTAAATACACCTTTATTTGACCGGGAACATCAAAGTAAGGGTTTCTTTCATGTCTCTCCTTATAAATATGGTACTATTGTGTGTTTATTTTGTGTTGCAGGAAACCCCCACCAGGCTGATGTTGAGGCCCAGGTGTCCAGACGACCGTCCAGGGAGAGGATTCAGTTCAATACAGTAAAGTCAGTCATGGACTTTTTATTGTACTACAATTACTTTTTTCAGTTCAAATTATTTTTATACATTTCCCCCTTGACCTGAATATTTTATTGCTTCCAGTGCTTGAATTTGACTGTTTACTGTCAAATTACTTTAAAACATGTTTACATTGTCATAGTAACTTGAAGAAAAAGGAACATTTAAATTGTTATATGTTCAAGAATACCATAAAAAAATATTGTTGTTTACAAACTAAAAACAAAATGTAAATGTTTTATTTAAAATGTTGAAATATTAAAATAAATGACTTTTGTTGAAAAAAACTGTCTTCATTTTACAGTATTCATTTACAGTATTAAAATGAATACAGTGATGCATGTTACAGTAAACTAGGATTTGCTGTAAACTCTACATGGTTACTGTGATGAGTACATGACGGTACTGGGATTATTACTGTAAAAATGACTACAGTATTCCATAGGTACTGTGATTCATTTTACAGTAAGCATACTGTGAAATATACTGCAGCTACTTACTTGCTCATTGCTGCCAGCTACTTACTGTATTCTACAGTAATCTTGTTACAGTGTAGCCAGTACTTAGGGGTGCAAACAGGAAGTATCATCTTGCGGTAATTCAGGGTGAGGCTTGCGTGTGTTTTTGTTTGATTATGCATTAGCAGCAATAACAGTGTGCAGATTCATCTGTTAGTATATCTGTGTGCAGTCTTCACGTGGATGTACAGACAGCTATCACTGCATCACTGTGATGCTGAAACTAACTTTAAAGAGAGATTATTCTTAAAACAACAGATCAGATCCCTTTGATAAAGCTGCTTTATGGCTTTCCTCGGGGTTTGCTCGCTCATGCTGCCTTTGTGTACACAAGTAAAAGTACATATCTTCAGGTTTGTTTGCTTAAGCTATCTAACATTAATACACATACATGTTTAAATGTAATGTCATTAGTTTCACTACAATTTGACCAAAGGATGATAACATTTTTATAGATTTGAATCAAATTTATTGGCAAACACACAGGTTATAGTGCAAATATTGGAATTCATAATTTAATAAAAAGTCAAAACCAGTGCAACGCTAATTAACTGTTGAGTTGAGCTCCAGGAGGACTCCTCTGAGTGAGCGGTCTCTGCACCGCTAAGCTTTCATCACCGGGCGGAGGGGAGACAGCAGGGCCCTGTTTCTCGTACCTGGCTAAACAAAGTCAAGCAAATGTCTTAATCTCCAGTTTAAATTAGCAAGATGATTGACATCAGGCTATCTGGGTTTCTTCACGTCTGATCCGCGCTAAATAGGTCTCATTAATTCGATAATAATGGAGCACTGACACCACGATGTTCTAACAGAACAATGGAAAATAAACTCAGAGGAACCTCTTTTTATTCCTCTGCTGAGAAGCAGGAGATGATCATGAAGGCATATGAAGAAGTCAATACCGTAGTCATTCACAGCAAACGCGTTGCGAATATTCAAACGTTTTTGCAACATTGTTGCCGTAAACGCAACTTTAACTCCGCCCCCGCTGCGAGACACAAGCGTCTAAATATATCAGACAAGTTAAATGCATCAGTGTCAATGTATCGGCACATTTTAAGTGCTTCAACACCCAAATCAATCAGATTATATTTATTTAAATGTACTGCTGGCAGTAGTATACAAATTAATATATACTTATGAGGATATATGTACTGTATGTGCATATGAATCATGTACTATATAAGTGTATATACATGTATGTGTAGATTACCATATAACTAGGAGTTTGAATATGTGTATGGGCGGATCAGTATGTATGTATTATTCATAATCAGAAATTCAATCAATTGAAGCAGTGAAAAAAAATAGTGTGTGATTCTCTGTATTCTTATCATGAGATCACCTTAATCATATTCCACAATAATGATATGCATGGTGTACTAATAACACTGTCATATGATTATGAGTGCTTTCAACACATCCATCAGTTTTTTAAGCGCTAAATAAACTTAAGAACAGCACGGCATGCAGCGGCTGATAGTCTGTGGTGTTCAATGTCCGCGGCTCGAGAAGCTCTCATAAATAAATAATTTCTTGCTGGCAAAATCGATATCGCCGCGTACAGAAAGTCATGATGATGTAAAGGATGGATCCTGGCGATCTGAAAGAACTCTCTCCCTATAAAACTAATATAACTAATATCGCTCCTTCATCAATGAGGAAGGGAGCTGCCCTTTTTTGTCCAGTGGGAGTGTCCAGCTTATCCAGTGAAGTTCAGTAAGCCTGCCCGGGAGCAGGTTTACATTTTTTGGCTGTGTTGCTATGGTGATTTATCTAAGCTTGCTTTGAGAAACCGAGAAAGCCTGACCTACGTCATCTTATCCTGACAATTAGCCCGCTAACTCAGAAAGCCAGGTACGAGAAACAGGGCCCTGATCTGCGGGATCCGAACCAACAAAGGGCAGCCACAAGTAAAGCCACAGACAGGACCGCTATGGTGACAGAGCACCCCGAGCTCATCCCAATCTCTCCAGGGTGTTTCTGCGTTGTCAACAGAGGAGACAAGAGAAACAATATATACTTTAACTCTTTAAAAACAGGGTGCGAAAATCCCCCTGCTCCTATTATCAGACAAAAAACAACAACACATTATCTCCAGAACCACATCGTTGTTTAACTTCATTTAAATTGCTACAATACCGCAACACTTGAGAGAAGATACATCTGTGTGAAACATGACTAAAGTAGCCGTTAAGTTTAAGTATTTACGTAAACTCCATTTTTTTAACCGAACGACACAGTTTTTTGACTGAAACTCCTTTAAACAGCCACACGCTGAGTTCTATTAGGATTTTTGTTGCAGATTCCGATTCTTTAGGTCCTAATCTTTCCAAAAGGGTGTCTTATTAGTATGTGGGCTGTTGTTAGGGCACCATAATACAGTTTGAAAAAACGCTCAAGAAAGCATTTTTGGGAAATCTTGCTCATATCTTGCTGGATGTTCATAGTTATGATCAAAATATCTTTTAAAAGTGATTTTTTTGCAGATATAATTTTTCATTATTATGACTTTTTATCTCATAATTATGACTTTTTATCTCATTATTTCGACTTTCTATCTCATGATTTCGACTTTATTATCTCATAATTTCGACTTATTATCTCATAATTATGACTTTTTATCTCATTATTTCGATCTCATTATTATGACATTTTATCTCATTATTATGACTTTTTATCTCATTATTATGACATTTTATCTCATAATTATGACTTTATTATCTCATAATTATGACTTTTTATCTCATTATTTCGACTTTCTATCTCATTATTATGGCATTTTATCTCATTATTATGACTTTTTATCTCATAATTATGACTTTTTATCTCATAATTTCGACTTTATTATTTCATAATTATGACTTTTTATCTCATTATTTCGACTTTCTATCTCATTATTATGACATTTTATGTCATAATTTTGACTTTCTATCTCATAATTATGACTTTTTATCTCATTATTTCGACTTTTTATCTCATTATTATGACATTTTTTCTCATAATTTCGACTTTATTATTTCATAATTATGACTTTTTATCTCATTATTTCGACTTTCTATCTCATTATTATGACATTTTATGTCATAATTTTGACTTTTTATCTCATAATTATGACTTTTTATCTCATTATTTCGACTTTTTATCTCATTATTATGACATTTTATCTCATAATTATGCCTTTTTATCTCATTATTTCGACTTTCTATCTCATTATTATGACTTTTATCTCATTATTTCGACTTTCTATCTCATTATTATGACTTGTTATCTCATAATTATGACTTGTTATCTCTTTTTTTTGTTTCGGAAACGGGCTTCCACTCATGTGCGTGGTAACAGGTGTAACAGGTGTAACAGGCCTATGGTGCACGTGAGGGTGCAGTACTCACACTCTCGGTGGGCGCAGTGGTCTGGTCCGGGTTCCTCTTGGTGACCCTCACCCTCACAGCAGCAGGATCTCCCCTCAGCTCCTCTCCATCTTCACCAATGATGGAGCACACGAAGACGCGTGCGTCCTGCGCCGTCACTTCCCAGAGAGTCAGAGACAAGTCTCCAGTTGAGTAGCACTCCGGTGACACCGACATGTTCCTCCCCTCAAACCCCGTCCCGTCCCGGGGCTGCCCCGAGGAGGCTCGCTCCAGCTCCATCACAAGTTCCCCGTCTGTCGTGCTCCATCTCATGGACTTCACGGGTGTGCGCGCGGTGTGGAAATAGCATTTCAGTCGGAGCTGCTCTCCCTCCGCCGCGGACTCGTCGTCGGGCACAATGACCCGCAGCTGGATCACAGTCCGGACCTCCTCCCCGCAGAAGAACTCGTACAGCCCGTTGTCGTTGTACGTCACCCCGGTTAAGACCACAGAGGACGTGGTGTCGTGTTCAACCCGGTCCTTGTAGTGTCCCTCCGCCTCCCACGCGCCGTTAACTAGAGCGGCCACAGCCACGGTGCCGTCCTGCGTCCTCAGGCTGAAGGAGCCGGGGCAGTTCTCACCTGCCGACAACTTTGCGGAGTCTCCTAATATTATATTTAATTGTTTCGTAGCGGGAGAAAAAAAGATAACGAGCGCAAAGACTAAGAGAAGAGTCATTGTGAGGCGTCGAGGAGAAAAGAACGGACGAGCTGAAGGAGGGAATAAAGGAGGGAATAAAGGAGGGAATAAAGGAGGGAATAAAGGAGGGGATAAAGGAACAAGTGATGGTGAGTCAGATTTACAGTGCAGTCACACCCGTTTGGCCACACGCAAACATTGCACTATTCCTAAGATGTGATGGTTGTATGAGGTTCCTACTTCCAACTTCTTTGTAATGTTGATAAAGAGTGACTTCTTTATTTTTAATTGAATCTGTGAATTATATTAATATAGTGACGTTTGTATAGTAATAATGCTGTCTTATAGCTAATATGGAACGTGCAGGAAACAAGTCCTCTAATGAAGAAATGAAGCTGCAACATAATGAGCTCTTCAGGGTCAAACCTCCGATGACCTCCAGCAGCCTGGAGAGACTTGTTTCTTTATTTCTGGGATTAAAACGTGACATTGAGACATCATTTCCTTCAACATAACATCTTTAGATTCTTTAACACTTTCTACATGTTATGTTTAAACATATTTCCCATATTAAAGGCATATTAAAGTCTTCCATACGAAATAAGCAAAAAGTTCACATCACACGAGACGCACAATGGACACGTCATTAATGTAAAGGTAAAAATGATTTAAAAGCTGCAGAAAACATTTGTTTAAAAATCAAATATATTTTCATTGGATTGCACACATTATATTATCTTTTCCCTCACGTTCAATTATCCAAACACTGATTAAAGAGTGATGTCATGATTTTAAAGCTACGCGTGGAAGTAAGAGAGGCCCGGTTAGTTCATCATCCTTCATTGTCGTAAACAGGAACGCATCATTTTAAAGCACTTGCTCCTCCTCCTCCGACGAGGATTCATATCTGAATCTCACAGCCAGCGACCCAAAGAAAAAGACAAAATGGCCGCCACCAAAACCACCACACTGTCCCGTCTGAGTCTACAAGCGGGAGAACGAGAGGAAAGAAACCAGATTTCAGTTAATGATGCAATGTTTGTCTAATAATGCATGACACATACATTACACTGCACGTGACTCAAGTACTGTAATTAAGTACAGTTTAGTATTCCCACTACATCTCCGAGGTAAATGTACTTTTGTAGTACCTGCCTTTACTGCCTTTCTCTAACAAAGACCACGGCAATAGTGATATGAGTTTACGGATGGTCTACTGGCAGATGCAAAGAGGGTCTGGCTAAGGAACCGGACGGGTCGAGGGATGAAGGGAAGATATGAGATTCAAATGGTGAGAGCTTTTCTTTGATGGATCTGGTCTGATCTGAATCTGAAATGCATCAGTTTCCAATACAACGCGATGTATATATCCTTTAGAAATACTAGACGATAATGATTTCACTTGATTGGTTATAACTGACAATCCCCTCACTAAATTTAAATGTACATTTCAAATGCAGATGGACCCAGCGATGTCACATACTCTTCAATTCAGCTTAAAAACATAAGAAAACAGGGTGAGTGCCCAAGATACAATAGACAACGCTCTAGTTAGTAACCATGCATTGTTGTCAGTCAGTATGTCGAAGTAGAAAGCAGACTTTTGCATTCATTATTTAGTGTTGAAAGTGAGAAATGTGATTACAAACCACCACCAGGAGTCAGGAACATCCCACACTGATGTGTTTCATGTGCTGTAGTGACCCAGATTATAAATATACTTTTCACATGTTTTATAGAGAGAAATTAGCACAACCGGATATTTATACTATAAAATACAATCGATCACAATCGCATTGTTCTGTGATATTATTTTCCCTTTGTCACTAAAAGTGATGAACATGAATACATTAGATAATGAATTGATTCTAATTAAATTGTATTTCATTATCCTTGTCTTGTTTTATGTATTTGTACGATACTGTCTACTGTAAAACAGTGTTCATATATCAATTATGTAAAGACTCGGTCCATGAAGAGAAGTGTATTACTTTTCACATTTAGTTTGTATGCATGCTGTTTATCATGAGTACATCAGGATTCAACTTTGCACAAATACAACCAATGTTATAGTTGGACACTGAAGGAAGCAAACATTCTTGCAAAGATTTAATAATTAAAAAAATGTCACACACATGTTCAGGTTGAACCTCTTCACTGTGAGGCACACCGGTGTGGAGTAATTACATGGAAATGACATGAAAGCAATTAAAAACAACACGTGTGGCTTGCTGCAAAAAATAAAAGTAAATTGCTCTAGAAAATGGTCAAACAGACAGATTTTCAAAGTACAAAACAAACGAAAACAATAAATTGCACAGATTGCAAAGCTCTTGTGATTCTGGGTCTCTGGAATATGAAATGAACCGACTTGTCCTCCACAATGAGACGGCTCCTCCTTTTTATTTGTGCATTGCATCAACAGCACAGTAAAAGTCCAGGGTGTGGATTTGGGAACAAGCTGCAGTTTAATCGATGTTCCCAATAATATCATATTTACATTGCTGTGTTCTATTCCTGTTTAATTATATTAGAACAAGACCAGGTAAAATACTTTACAAGCAAACAATAATCACACAAAAAGACAAGGACGTGGTTTTTCATGTTTTCATCCATTCCACTGGTTCTGTCCATGCAGATGCTTTATTGACCTGGAAGAAAACAAAATATTGAAAAGCTCTTATTTACTGCCAGTGTTGTATTTGACCATTGGTGTCTCCTGGTGGTAGTAATAAATAAATACACTCAAAGTCGTAGTACAAAGTCTGTTGTACGTGTCTGTACCTGCAGCTGTTCCCATCGTCACATTGGAGTAAACGCTCTCCTCTGGTTCATTATTCATTCCTGTTAGAAGCAGCAGATGAATGCATGAAAAGACAATTTTCTCTCCTTTATTTAAACACTGCTGGTGGACAAAAGCATCTCAACTATTGCATGTTATTCTCATATGATAAAATATAAGTACTCACTCTGGCAATCAATATATTTAAGCTCAACCACAGAATATGTGACGTCCAAGATGTACAGAATACTTTTTTTTAATTTAAGGAATTGTCAATCAGTCACTTTATCATCTTGTTGTAGTATTTCTATCATCTCTGTGATAAACACAGTATGTACTGTACCATGTTCAGCTTCTTCAGAGCCTCTCATTGTGTCATAGAGACAAGAATCACCTACAGAGCCGTGAAAATCAAGACACGGTCATATCAGTCATTTCAGTCATGATATGAATTATGTAATCTTTTTAAACAGATAACCAGACATAGAAATGTTTAGGTTAAAGTTAATTATACAATATTAAATGAATGAGGATAAAAGCTGACCATGGAGAAGAGCGGCATACGTATTGTTTTGAGTTTCAACCTGGTTGGTCATGTGGTCTGTAGCTGGGCTCTGATTGGTGCTCTGAGACCTGGTGGAGCCAGAACATGAAGTAAATACAGTGTATTTAATGAGGAGCGTGTAAAGTACTGCTGTTATGTTCAGAATGAGAGAAGAGAGTGTTGTACCAACCTCATGAGGCGGGACTCTGCAAGAAAAAGGCTTTTGCTGTTACATGGTTTTATATTGCAAATTGTTCTATTGTTACAGCAGAACATGTCATTATGTCTGTGAGTCTGACTTCTTAGAGTGTAATACATAATATCAGAAGGAAAATATCTCACCGTTTGACTTTCTGTAGCAACACAGAAACAGCAGCAGGAGAATAATCAGTGAAACTCCACAAACCAGACCAACAACCAACAGCACGGGAAATGGAGAGCTTGCTGCAGCATCTTCAGAATATACATCTAAATACACATTAATCATCAGGTATCAGAACACAAAGAAATAGTTTAAACCAACTTCTAATCCAGTTTTATACTCACATTTTACTGACAACCAACTCTCTGGTGACGTCAAACTCCTAAAACCTTGTGGTGAATCACTTCCTTCACATTTATAAAAACCTTCATCTGACTTTGTAACCTCAGAGATAAACAGCTCCCCGCTGCCATGATTCGGGATGAGTTTGCCATTTTTATAGAAATCCACATTATGAAGAAGCTTTTCTGTCCTCAACCTGCAGCTGAGAGAGACAGAATGTCCCTCAGTCACAGGATGGACAGAGCTCACCAGGATGACATCACCATCTGTAAAAAGATCAAAGAACAGGAAGTTTGGCTCAAAATCATCATCTGGTTGAACAAGCTGACGTACAATGATGAGAACACATTTCATAGTGTTGTATTTGTTATACAGATTCATAAAGTAGCTGAGTGAATACCTGGCATTTTGAAAAATATGTCCCTTTGGAAATGTGCTTGTTACACATAGCTGTAATTAATGCTCGATATGTTTTGAGCCAATATCAATTTAGTGGCAGTGTGTTACAGAATGGTCTAAAATGGGCAAAAACTGGAGGAGCCAAGCTGGAGCCAGATAACTCTCCAGCTGCTCCTGGTTTTAAAACATGGTGGATGTCTATAGTCATAACAATGACACACTAAGATTGTTGAATTGTTTGTTAAAAGAGATATTAAGTTAAACTCATTATGAAGATAAGTTTGGTTAATACTAGTCACCTATAAACATTTTATAATAGAATGTTGAAATATGTTTCTGTTAAAAACTCACTCTGTATAGTGATGTTGGCTGCATTGCTGAACTGTCCTGTTCCAGACTCACACCAGTACACTCCACTAACCCCATCAAGGTCCATGATGCATGTAGATCCAGTCATGTTTCCCCAGAAAGAACAGGATGACAGGCGGCCAAATTCAGAAAACCTCCTCACTCTCCACTCAGTAGAGTTTCCCTCACAGCTCAGTGTCAGTGACTCTTGGCTGAAGTGCTGCATTCTGTCAGGACTCACTGAGAGAGACGCTGCTGAATGAGAATCTGAAGAACACAGAAGGAAACTTAACTAATACTTAACTAACGAGTAGTAACTACCTGAATTATCATGAATTGCAGTATTAAATAAATGCAAGAATGAATAACAATTAAATAATTTTTTCATAATTTACTACCACTTTATAAATGATCTTATTAATCATCTTTAAGTCCTTAATGCTTCATTTACAAAAGGGGAATCCATCATTTATAAAGTATGAAAGCCCAATCATGAAACACATAATAGTCAAGCTTATTAATCAAGAATGAAACATTTATAACTGTGTTCATGAATTGCATACTAATGCTTTATAAATGATGAATGAAGAGTTTATTCATGCTTTACTAATGCTAAATAGTGTGTAGTTATTATTAAAGTAATTGTATAGTTGCATTTTGGAGGGAATTGGTTGATGTAAAAGTAACAGAGTGAACCTTTATGTAAAAGCAACAATATCAAACTAGACAAATACCCCATTACATCTAAAACCTGTATTTAAAGGTTTGGGGGAAAGAGAGAAGGAAACAATTAGTCTGAACAAACCTACCTCCAGAAAAGATGAACTGAGGTTTACTATACTGAGAGTAAAACACTGGATCTCCTCTTGCAGCTCTGCACTCATATCCTGCTGTGGTCGTCTGTCCATGAACAATGTAGGAATCCTGTTCAGTCCCATTGGTGCTACCAGGCAGCAGCTCATAGCTGTAGGTGTGTGACAGTTCAGGAACAAGCTGATACCAGAAGAACCTCCATCCTGCAGATGGATGTTCAACACGGCAGGTCAGAGTTACTGAGTCTCCAGGACTCAGCCATGATGGAGACACAGTGAGGAGAGGCCGAGGTTTATCTGTTGGGAAGACATGTTATGATGAGTCATCAGTGGATTACATGCAGCGCTTGAAACCTGCATCATGTGTTCTGTCTCCAGATGTGTAATACAGGTGTGAAGCTACACTGTCTTTAAATATATTAACATTCACTAAAACACAAATTATGACGGTGCAACAATTTATTGATAAAACACTGCAGGAAGTATTTAATCACTCTGGAACCTGTGTATATTAATAAGGTAAACTGAAGGAAATCAACAGAACCCATGTTTATGTTTCACTTATTAACCACTGAAGTTGTTGGTTAAATTAACTTAACTCTGATTCTCCTTCAAACAAGGAGGCAGCAGGAGTTTCACATCTCTGTCTGTAACACTGTTAGTTCCTTTTTCAGTAAATCAGATTAATTAAATGAAAAATCTTTCAAGGTATCAGTGCTTTATGTTTTTAATATAATTATAATTTAACATTAAGTTGGAGACAGAAGAAGATGTCAAAGTCACTCTTCCTGTAATAAATGACAGGTTCACTAAGTAATGAGTACATTTCCCCTGAAGGAGGCGCCACACTCACCTGCCCTGTTTGATACTTTAATGTTATCACTAATTAATCACTGACTCATTTCTAGAATGTGTTGTCCTGTATTCATTTATCAAAAAGGATACAACACTGCATGGTTTGTCTTATTATTATTATTATTATTATGTAAATATCTCGTACGTCTGAACCATGTCCATCTTGTTCATATCTTTATGTTCCTTTACATAAAGCTCAGGATTACACGGTTATACAGCTGCATAAACAGCATCAGTGGTCAAACTTTAAGGTTCACGAATCTTACACTAGTTAACATTTATACATTATCACTACATTACAATATATTAACACTGTCAGATAGGTTTATTATATCAACAAGGCTCATAAATAAATAAGTACTTTTAGTGAACTTCATGATGGTAAAACTCTGTTCACTTACCTGATACAGTTAGAGAGACTCTATTACTTTCTATAGCTGGTGAGTTCTTGTGAGCCGCAGCACACTGATATTCACCACTGTGTTGTAGAGTTAGAGATGGTAATGTAAATCTCTTATTTTGGATGAAGGAGGGATAACTATCACCAAACCTCCTGAATGAGTACCAGCCAGAGTCTTCTCCTTCTTTCTTGTCACATATGAAGGTAACAGACTCTCCAGTAAAGAAAGTGGACCAGTTTGGCTCAACGGACAGCAAAACATCTAGAAACAAACTTCTTTTTGTATTCATCATAAATGAACTAAACAGGACACATAAATATAACGTGATAAAAAGTGACAATAAGTGGAGAATTGTCTTGAGTGAATACATAAAAAGAAAGAAAGTTGTATAAAAACCTTGAGCGTGTCCACAGTAGAGGAGTATATTCATCACTGAAATAAAGATAGAAACTTCATGAAACTGACAGAAACTATTAACTTCAGGTACTTAACAAGTTGTGTCTATAAAACTATGATTTAAACAGAAAGTACTCACAGAAAAGCCCCAGCACACAAACTAAAGTGAGTCCCATCTTCACATCCACACTCACTCTGTCACTCTGCTTCTGAGAAATGATTTTACTTTGTGTGAAGAGAAAAGGAGAAACGTATGACGCAAATGTGACGAATCAGGAAATGCAGAGAAAAAGAAGACGAATTTCATAAATAAATTGGATCTGAAGTTTTAACTTCTGCTTCTGAGTTCACAGCGTCTGCTTCCTTCCCTTTTACACAAAGCTCAAACAACCAGACTGTTGTGACACAACATGTGTTCATGCTCATAAGGCAGAAGATCAGTTCATTTAAATCACCTGATAATGGAAATATATTTCAATCTTCTTTCAACATAAATTATATCAGCAAAGAGTCAGTAATCATTGATGTTACTGTAAAGGCAGCTGTTTTTAAATACAGCTGCAATGTAGTTACCTCATTTGTGTGAGACGAAGAGAAGATGGAGGGAGAATTTCACACACAATTTAGTTCATAATCTGCAGCATCAGGAATATATCAATAACTCATAATCAAACCCCTTAAATCATGCAGTTTCTCTATTTCTGACTGCAACTGAAAATATTCTATTTCTAAGTAAATTATATGACCTTATATTTAGATTTCAATTCATAATCTGACTTTGTTTGACTATATTGATTATCTAGTGCTGTGTGACATAATTCAAGTAACTTTTTTCACCAAAAATGTGTCCAGAAAAATAAGTTCAACCGTCTCAAAGTCTGTGTTTACTTTGTTATTGTCATCTTTGCATCTTTGCGTTATTTGCATCAAAACATACAAATCAATTGGTGCTTTGATTATGTATTATAAGCAAAATGTTTGGAAGGGAAACAGGTCATGATTCCCTCTATTATATATTTCTGTAAAAATATATCCTTCAAATAAAGTTTGCCAAAAATGTAATTTGACCACCTGATGCGAAGGTTTACTGAATAGAGCTTGTGAATGCAGGACAACCCCGCTCCACCCGCTTTATCTTAAAAGATGCTGGAGTAGCAAAAAGTTGACCGGTGATGTAACAAACAAATCTCATTCCAATCACTGCATGAGAACACCTGTGCACACCTGGGCGGTAGAGGCTCCGCCTCCTGTGAACGCCAGCTTGAAAGAGCTGAATGTAGCACTGAGGGGTTTACTAGTGGACAAAGCAACACAAAAGGGGTTGAACCCCTCTGGTGGATACATTTCTGTGGTACTATAGTTGTAGTCGTGTAGTATGTTTAGGATGTTAGTATTCTGTCACACACAGTGGCAGAAACTCCAACAACAAAGCCCACATGCTTGTATCTTTGCGAGATACATGTATGTATCTACTGTATATGAGAGGGGAAACACAGGTGTAGGGCACAAACAATCAGGGGACACACATGGGAGTGTCTGAGGGCAGGTGAAGGGAATGAAAACAATCAGGGGACACACACACACAATTAACAGGGTGTTACATGAACTGTCTTTATGACGCACTTCCACAGAATCGTTGTGGTTCTGTGCAACTGAGCCTCTTCTTGCAAGAATAAATACTTTAAAGATAAGTTTAGTTTTTTTGTCATTTCATCATTCGGCTTTGATTTTTGATGAAAACTGAATAGTCTGTGTTTGGTATTTGTATAGCAGAGTAAATAAATCCAGCTGTCTGGCTCATGACTACTTAAACATGAATATGGTCTTTTCATGTTATAATCTTTTCCACTCATGTTTTCTTGATGATGCACTTCTCTTCATGGATCTGAAACTAAACCACAAAAAAGATTTGGAAACAGAGAGAGGAAGAGATAAGCGCTCTATTTAACATTTCACATCATTCATATTTCAGAGTTTTCTTAATAAAGCAGCATTGACAATTTAATATTGTCAAGTTTGTTCCCATCGGCCTCTTAATGAACAAGCATCTTTAGTTTCCTCAAATTGTTTTCAAACACACAAGTTCACACACTCAACTTCCTCTTTAAACAAACAAAGATGACTTGCTGCAAAAGGCACATTTACACCACATTCACAAGTTGTTCAGGTGGCAGAAGTCGACAAAAAGAAGTTATCAGCATGCTGTATATCTCTACTTCACAATATGCAACTTGATATATATTTAAATAACATTCTCTTCTACTAAGATGTCTATGAACTTGGTTTTTATTTGTGTAAGTTGGGCCTTTATTGCTATTGGAAAGAAATACTTAATTGCAGGAATCTATCCACTATGGACCAATGTCCTAAGTAATTCATAATGATTCTCTTTTATAAAAATATAATATATATAATATGCTGCAGTTTCAAACTTCGCTCAAAGTGTAAAAGCTACAAAAGCCTTTCAGAAGCAGAGTGACAGAGTGAGAGTGGATGTGAGGATGGGACTCACTTTAGTTTGTGTGCTGGGGCTTTTCTGTGAGTACTTTCTGTTTAAATCATAGTTTTATAGAGAACAGTTTTTTAATGGCTGAAGTTGATAGTTTCTGTCAGTTCAATGATGAAGTTTCTAACTTTATTTTAGTGATGAATATACTCCTCTACTGTGGACACGCTCAAGGTAATTATGCACTTTTTTTGTATTCACTCAAGACAATTCTCCACCTATTGTCACTCTCTAACTCTAACACATCCTATGTGTCCTGTCTAGTTCATTCATGATGAATGAATGTCACTCTTTGTGTTTGTTTCTAGATGTTTTGCTGTCCGTTGAGCCAAACTGGTCCACTTTCTTTACTGGAGAGTCTGTTACCTTCATATGGGACATGAAGGAAGGAGAAGACACTGACTGGTACTCAATCAGGAGGGATGGTCAGACGTTTCTCTGCTTCTTCCCAGATCAGAGATATACATCACCACCTCTAACTCCAGAGGAAAGCGGTGAATATCAGTGTGTTGGTGATCACAAATATAATATTGTTGGAGAAAAACTCTAAACTCTAAATATATGATGTTTTAGGGCCTGTGACTCCTGGGTGAACTTTCCCTAAGCAAGCTCAGCTTAGTGATCTGCTATATCTGTATGTTCCGGACTGAAGACAATACACATCATTGTTGTTCTTATGGCTTAAAACATATCTATGGGATGACGGGAGGAACATTTATACATTATCGCTAGTCACTACATCATATTAGGATTGTCAAGCATTACGTCGCATTTCTGACTCTGTTCCTTCTTTGCAAAGAATACATGTCCTGATTAATGATTTTACAACTGGTGTCGAGAAACAATTTTTCTAACATAAATAATATAATGTAGTGACTAGTGATAATGTCCATCCATCCATCCATCCATTATCAGCCGCTTATCCGGGGTCGGGTCGCGGTGGCAGCAGGTTCAACAGGCCGACCCAGGCTTCCCTCTCACCCGCAACACTTTACAGCTCATTCTGGGGTATACTTGAACTCCTTCGCTTGGGGTAGGCAGTTTGTCCCCACCTGGAGGGAGCAATCCCCCGGTTTCCGGCAGAGCACCATGGCCTCAGATTTGGAGGCGCTAACTCTCATCCCTGCCGCTTCACACTCGGCTGCAAAACGCCCCAGTGAATGCTGGAGGTCACAATCCGAGGAGGCAAACAGGACCACATCATCCGCGAACAGCAGAGAGGCGATCCCGAGACTCCCGAACCGGATCCTCTCCGCCCCCTGGCTGCACCTAGATATCCTGTCCATGAAGGCCACGAACAGGACCGGTGATAAAGGGCAGCCCTGGCGGAGGCCAACACCCACCGGGAACGTGTCTGACTTACTACCGAGGATACGGACACAGCTCCTACTGCAGGCGTACAGAGACCGGACGGCCCGTGCCAACGGGTCCGGCACCCCATACTCCCGCAGCACCCCCCACAAAGACCGCCGAGGTACCCGGTTGAAAGCCTTCTCAATGTCTACAAAGCACATGTAGACTGGTTGGGCAAACTCCCAGGACCCCTCCAGTAGTCTTGCGAGGGTAAAGAGCTGGTCCACTGTTCCACGACCGGGACGGAATCCGCACTGCTCGTCTTGAATCTGAGGTTCGACAAGCGGTCGGAGCCTCCTTTCCAGCACCCTGGCATAAGCTTTTCCCGGGAGGCTGAGCAGTGTGATGCCACGATAGTTTGAGCACACTCTCCGGTCCCCCTTCTTGAAGATGGGAACCACCACCCCGGTCTGCCAGTCCATGGGCACTGTTCCCGACCCCCATGCGACACTGAAAAGGCGTGTCAACCAAGACAGCCCAACAATGTCCAGCGCTTTCAGCATCTCAGGGCGGATCTCATCCACCCCTGGCGCCTTGCCACCAAGGAGCTTTTTGACTACCTTAGCGACCTCTGCCAGGGATATGGGAGAAACCACCCCAAAGACTTCCGGCGCTGCCCCCTCTCCGGGGGACATGTTAGCCGGGTTTAGGAGTTCCTCAAAGTGCTCTTTCCACCGACCGACGATGTCCGCAGTCCGGGTCAGCAGTTCCCCCCCCTCCCCCCTGCTGAGAACAGCCTGGGGTAGGCCCTGCTTTCCCTTCCTGAGCCGTCGGATGGTTTGCCAGAACTTCCTTGAGGCCAACCGAAAGTCCTTCTCCATGGCCTCCCCGAACTCCTCCCATGCCCGAGTTTTAGCATCCGCGACCATCGCAGCTGCAGCCCTTCTGGCCTGCCGGTACCCGTCAGCTGCTTCAGGAGACCCCTGGACCAGCCAGGCCCGAAAGGCCTCCTTCTTCAGTTTGACGGCTTCCCTCACCCCCGGTGTCCACCACCGGGTTCTCGAGTTGCCGCCACGACAGGCACCGATGACCTTCCGACCACAGCTCCGAGCAGCCGCGTCCACAATAGAGGCTTTGAACATGGTCCACTCGGATTCCATGTCCCCAGCCTCCCAATATTTTATTTTGAGTTGCTCATAATTTCAAGGATGTTTCCTTGAAATAACAAATGTAATTTGGCACTTATTCTAAGGAGAAATAGATCATTTATACGCCTCCAATTACGGTAATTAATTCCACCAAAATGCTACAATAGCAATATAGCGTCTAGAGTGTTTTATTTAAGTAGTAATTAGGAATAAAGCTTCCAATAATAAATGAATAACAAATGGCATCTCACTTGGTTTTAAATGGAGCACTCCAACACAGTTTTTAAACTCTGCAGAAATAATGAAGATAAAGTCAGAATTTTGTTAATTTGTTGTTATTTTCTTAAAATAAATGAATTAATAACAGAGATATGAAACAAACTGAGACGTGGATGTAAGCATTCTTGGTGAGGGACGTTGGGTGCACTGTAGCACAATAGCAGCAGTTACAGCATGTCGCCACTAGAGGGCATCCGTTCCCAGCTATTTCTTTACATGACAAAATATTCCACCCACATCAGAATCAGAATCATTTATTGCCATGTATGTTTTTCACATACATGGCATTTATCCTGGGGGGAGGTGCATGACATCTAACAATAACAACAATAAACATTTAACGATAAAAAAAGTGCAATGATGGGAGGAATACAATTAAATCAAATTAATCAAATTAAGTAAGAGAGGCCTGTATAGTTCATCATCCTTTATTGCCGTAAACAGGAATGCACAATTGTCAAAACAGTTGCATCTCCATCTTGATGTCATCTGACTTCAACTTGAGGGCGACAAGGATTCACATCTGAGCCAGCGGCCCAAAGAAAAAGACAAAATGGCCGTCACCAAAACCACCGCCGCCACTGCTGTGATGTCGCGAGCGGCCCAAGTCCCGTCTGAGTCTACAAGCGGGAGAACGAGAGGAAAGAAACCAGATTTCAGTTAGACGTAATGCAATGTTTGTCAAATGGCTAGATGCCTACGCAGGCATGTAGCATGTAGCACGTAGCATGAAGCATGTAGCATGTAACATGTAGTGATTGGCTGAGTTTGGCCGTTGTCTTCGTTCCCAAACTATGTGACCCGTAACACCATAGATGTTACTATAGTTAATAATATAAAAATGAAAAAATAAATAAAACTAATTTATTTAAGAGATGTGTTCTAATACCACTCAGTAATAGTCAACACAACAACCTTTTATTTATTTATAAGATTCTCTTGAGGTTAATTTTACCATTTGAGAACACTGTAGAGCAAGGGGTGCTCTCATGAACAAGCAGAGATGTGGCTTCTGATGTAAATGATGACATAGAGGCAGAAGTGTTTCCAGAAAGCACAGACGCACGCCCCCTCATTTTCATGTACTTCCCCTTTCTCATCTCCATGTAAATTCATCTTTTTAACAGCATTTTCCAGCTGATCCACAAGGCTCAGCTGGAAAAAAAGACTTTATTTATCTGAAGAAGTAGGAAAACATTTTCAACACATGAAGGAAAACTTCCTCCTTCAGTTCATCTCAAACATTCAACATCAACACATCTGGAGATACTTTTACCTGAAAGGGGACGAAACACTGTCACCTGAAAAAGAACTGAAGCTGTCAGACAAATGTAGTGAAAGTACAACATGCACCTCTGAGGTGTAGTACAGTAAAAGTACAATATGCACCTCTGAGGTGTAGTACAGTAAAAGTACAATATGCACCTCTGAGGTGTAGTACAGTAAAAGTACAATATGCACCTCTGAGGTGTAGTACAGTAAAAAGTACAATATGTACCTCTGAGGTGTAGTACAGTAAAAAGTACAATATGCACCTCTGAGGTGTAGTACAGTAAAAAGTACAATATGCACCTCTGAGGTGTAGTACAGTAAAAAGTACAATATGTACCTCTGAGGTGTAGTACAGTAAAAAGTACAATATGTACCTCTGAGGTGTAGTACAGTAAAAGTACAACATGTACCTCTGAGGTGTAGTACAGTAAAAGTACAATATTTACCTGGAGGAGAAGTATAAAGCATCTTCAATGGAAGTACTCAAGTAAAATAAAAGTACCTTAAATGTATACTAGTTGCAGAAATGTACTTGGTTATATACTATATGAACATTTAACAACTAAAATAGAGCAGATACAAACTAGATGTTTAGATCACAGTATCTAAACATCTAGTTCTCAGTAAATACTGAACATTTAAAGTCTTCTGGGTTTGCAGTACTTTATTATTTCAGTCACCAGGTGGCTTCACTTCACTTCCACCTGAGGAGGAAGAGAAGAGACATAATAAAATCACCTCACTGATAGTTACTCAAAACTGCAGTGAAGAAATGGAAGTACATTTAGATTCGTCTATTCAACATGAAAGCACAGCAACTCTTTGCAAGCGTCTGAAAAGGGATGCTGGAAACTGCAGCCTTTTATAAAGTAGTCAAACCACATATTCAAAAAGACACAAACCACATGCTCTTTTATAAAGTAGTCAAACCACATATTCAAAAAGACACAAACCACATGCTCCTAAACACACACATACGTCACATGGGAGGGAAGACACATCTAAATAGTGAAACTCTTCAATCCTCCAGAGGTTCATTCATCTTCGACTCCTCGCTGCTCGTCCTCAGAAGAATTCACACAAACTGGAGAATTTGTCTCTTTATTTCTTTACGACTGAAGACGTCTACGAGGTAATGCATGATGAATAATGTAGTTATTATCATATGCATCATGAACAGATTCATATGTAAAGGGTTGGTGCTGTCGCTGAGCCGCGGACTAAGATGTTAAAGATGATAATGAGACGATACAGTTCTCACGCGCATCTCCAGCAGTAATCATTACATATTAAAAGTTATGGGATGCAAGAAATGAAAAGGTGCAAAGTTAATATATGTGTGTGTAGTTTCATCATAATACATTTAAAATACACTACTATGGCATGCTTTTATTATTGAACCATTTAAAATAAACTAAATGTTTACAAACACCAGTAGTGTTAAGCTGTAGAAATAATAAAAAAACTTTTGTCCCGAAATGTTTATGTTCTCAAATGTCAAAATAAAAGTCCCATCTTTACGGTTGCGTCAGCACGGACTTTGAAAAATTCAACAATGTATTCGAAATAATTGTATGACAAGGTTTTGGGGGGTTAAATATAATTTTTATTCAGTTCTGGATTTAAAAAAAATAAGCATATAATAATAAAATATATAATAATAATATATAATAATAATATAATATAATAATAAAACATATTTTTTCATTTTTCACTTGCATATTTAATATTTTATATGTTCATATTGTGAGGGCTGGAGACTGAAGTGATGTGATGTGACTCTTGTCCTCTGTCTCCTCTCACAGGGACAAGATGCTCTTCCTCCTCTTCATCCTCACCTCCTGTGTCTGTGGTGAGTTTACTTGTGTATTTGTAAAGCCCTCCAGCTCTGAAGCATCACTGAACCCTCCACAGAGACCTGTAGATGAGTTTAAAGGCTGCATGTTAAAGCTGTCAGCTGGTCTGCTCCTCCCTCTCCCTCTCTGTCTCCTCAACAGGATCCTTTGTAGTGAATGTGACACAGAGCTCCTATCAGGCAGAGGAGAACCACAGCATCACACTGGAATGGAGGTTCACCACCAACACTGGCAGCTCCCCCAACCCCCTGGATGTCCTCTGTGAGCTGTTAACTCTTGTCAGAGCCTTCGTCCTGCTTCATGTGCATGAAGGAGTCGAGGTCCCAGAGTCTCAGGATGAACTCTTTGCAGGACGAGTCCAGTGGGACAAAGACGTCCTCAGAGAAGGACGAGTCAGACTTCATGTGTCCAGACTCAGGACCGCTGACTCGGGTCTTTACCTGTGTGACGTGTTCACCAGTTATGGGACAAACTCTGGGGAATGTCGGCTTTATGTCTCTGGTAGGTTGATCCAGTAGAACTCGTTCAATCCAGCAGCTTTATTTATTTTTCTTTTCAGTGAAAGTTGTTTCTCTTCACTGAAAGAAACAGATGTGTTTGGTCTCTTTGCAGCAGCGAGGGATCGACCAGAACCTGAGACGACATCTTCAGCGACAGAAAGTCCACAGCCAGAGAGTCGGGGACGGATCGTCCTCTACTGTTTACTGGGACTGACGGCTGCAGCTCTTCTGGCTCTTTTACTATTTGAAATGATATTAGTAATAATATATACTGTTAAGAGAAAAAAGCCCATTGCAGACGTATAGGTGTTAAAGAAACAACCCATGAGGACCAACAGGTCTCTGTCTGGAGGAACTCATTGAACAAGTCATCAACTGATCCAAGACCTGAGTCATAAAACAAGAGTTTAGAGTTTATATTACTGTGGGTTTGATTTTAAATATATTTATTTCAGAAAAAAAATACTCAACTGTGCAATATAAATACATGTTATTCTGTCTGTACATATAATATTGTTATTCTGCATTGTTTACTGTTTTATTTCTGTTTTACTGTTTATTTATGTGTGTGTATGTGTGTGTCTATGTATGTATGTATGTATGTATATATATATATATATATATATATATATATATATATATATATATGTATAGATATAGATATATGTTTTATTATACCTCTTGTGTGCACTTTACTTGTTTGCTGCTGTAATCCTGCAAATGTCATCACTGCAGGACTAATACAGGAATATGTAATATAATCTACAGCAATGATAACTAATGTCAGTGTAAATTATGCTTTACATGAAGTTTAATCAATCTTCTGTCCTCTTCCTACTGACTGATATTGTTATGATGCACAATTCACTTATTTAAAGTTACTGATGTGTTCATATTGTAAATAAATCCCTGTTATGACATTGTTATGACAATAAAGTTACTACAAAACTCTTATTGTGTGTTTCTGAGCCCCAGATTCTGTGTATAAACTAATGTTACTGCAGCAGGTGTCTGACAGTCTGCTCCACTCAGTCCTGGTACTTGTGTGTATCAACTAATATTAATAAACAAGGAAAAGTATTATTTAAAACCCCTCCAGTGCAAAATTAGCACTAGCAGCAGTTACAGCATGTCACCACTAGAAGGCAGCCGTTCTCAGCTATTTCTTTACACAACTAAATATTCCATTGTATCAGCAAATCACTCATCCACCCAGAATCAGAACCATTTATTGCCATGTATGTTTTCACATACAAGGAATTTCTCCTGGCAGGAAGTGCATGACATTTAACAATAACAACAATAAACATTAAGGGATAATAAAAGTGCAATAATGGGAGGAATATTTACAATTAAATCTACAGTAGAATATACGATTAAAATAAAGTACACAGACAACAGATGGCAGTACTTAGGTGAAATGTACGTGTAATGTGAAGTGTAAAGTAAAGTGGCAAATTACAGCCGATCACCCTCTCCGCAAAGCGGATGATGCGCTGCAGCCTGGCCTTGTCCTTGGCAGTGGCTGCAGCGTACCAGACGGTGATGGAGGAGCGGAGGACGACTCAACGATGGCAGTGTAGAAGTGCACCATCATTTTCTTTGGCAGGTTGAATTTCTTCAGCTGCCTCAGGAAGAACATCCTCTGCTGGGCCTTCTTTGTGATGGAGCTGATGTTCAGCTCCCACTCGAGGTCCTGGGTTAGGATGGAGCCCAGATGCCCAGAGAGTCCAGATGCTGCAGGATGTAGTGGAGGGCCATGTTGACAGCATCGTCTACGGACCTGTTGGCCCTGTAGGCGAACTGCAGAGGGTCCAGGAGTGGGTCAGTCAGGGTTTTGAGGTGGGACAGGACCAGGCGCTCAAAATCCTGTGATCCTGGGTTTTTTGGGAACGGGATGAGGCCTTGAAGAAGGCTGGTACGTGACATGTCTCCAAGGACGTGTTGAAGATGTCTGTAAACACCGGAGACAGCTGATCTGGGTCATGTCGGTTTCTCAAAGGCTGATCCGCGCACAAACAGTCTCGCTAATTCGAGCCAGACGGCAGTCATCAGGATAATTGTGCGTGCCCGTCCTACTTCAAAAGGGAGAAGCGTTGAATACCGAAACCATGATTTATAACAGTACAATGTCAAATAAACTCAAAGGAAGAGCCTCTTGCTGGATCATTTATAGTTTCTCTAATCGTCACTGGAATAATAATCTAATCTAATCTGTAACACCTACAGTACACTTGTTTATAGTACCGTTATCTGTGCACTTTATTTTGTATTCTATTGTACATGTAATGTGTCTCTATTTCTGCACTGTGTTGATTGTTGTTGTTCGTCTGATGTATGCACCACCCGCCAAGACAAATTCTTTTCTATGTGTAACACGTCTGGCAAATAAATGGTTCTGACTGTGAAGTGTGACATGTCCGGCCGGTTCAGAAACATAAACCAGCCCTAGACTCTGTCTGAGAAAGATGTGAAATGGCATCTCACTTGGTTTTAAATGGAGCGCTCCAACACCGTTTTAAAACTCTGCAGAAATAACGAAGATAAAGTCAGAATTTTTTTTTTTTGTTGCTATTTTCTTAAAATAAATGAAGTAATAACAGAGTTATGAAAGGAACTGAGACGTGGATGTAAGTATTCTTGGTGAGGAACGTTGGGTGCACTGACCACCGCGGGCCAGCAGGTGGAAACCTTGTACAATAATGTCGCCGGACCAACTGTTTATTATATATTTTGACTATTAAACAGCTTTTATTGAACATATTTGCAGCCGTTTTTCTGTAAACCAGACCTCAACCTGGAACTATATTGTTATACCTTCTATTTATAGCACATGTTAAACCTTTAAAATGTTCTGCTGTTTCAATGAAAAACATTCACACCAGTTCAGTTTTCATTTTATTTATTTATCCCCCAAAACTCAGAGCAGTAACAAAAATACAAGCTTTTTAATTTTTTTATATGATCTCAGTCATTTACATATTCATATAGATGTACAAGTGAGAGCCGGTGAGCAAAAGTGCTTTAAAAATCATCTTTGAATAATATTCATTTAATTAGGAAAAGAACAAAAAGAACAAAATCAGACGTAAATCAACAGGTTTAAAAGAAAGTGATGAAATCAAACACACAAATCAGTGCAGAGAGCAGAGTCTTCATCGCCGTGCAGAGAGCAGAGTCTTCATCACCTTGTGACGTCGACCTTTAACGCATACATCACGGCTCATGTCCAAGGTTTTCACAGGCCTTGATGTGCTGGAACGTTTGTCATGACCCTGAAGGCCCCTGAAGGCCACGCGGCCCCCGGGGGCCACGGCCCAGTGCGCAACAAATCACCGCCGTCACCGGGAGACTGTAAATCCTCCTCACCGGCTGACGGCCTCCGAAAAGCAACAAATCCATGGAGAAGTTTTACTTTAAATCCTGTAGAATAATATCAACAGACCGACCTTAGAGCTGCTGTTTAGTCTCTTTGTGTTGTTTTGTGTGTCTTTGTGTTGTTTTGTGTCTCTTTGCAGTTGTTTTGTGTCTCTTTGTAGTTGTTTAGTCTCTTTGTGTTGTTTTGTGTCTCTTTGCGGTTGTTTTGTGTCTCTTTGTGTTGTTTTGTGTGTCTTTGCGGTTGTTTTGTGTCTCTTTGTGGACAATTTCAGTCTCTTTGTAGTTATTTTGAATGTCTTTGTGGTCATTTTGTGTCTCTCAGTAGTTGCTTTGTGTCTTTTTGTGGTAATTGTGTACCTCTGTACATTTTGTGTCTCGTTGTGGTCATTTTGTGTCTTTTTTTTAAACTTTATTTGTCTTTGTGGTCTTTTTGTGTCACTTTGTAATTGTTTTGGTCCTTTTTGTCGTTGTTTGGTGTCTCTTTTCAGCTGTTTTGGTGTCTTTGTGGTCATTTTGTGGAAATGTGTAGTCATGTTGTGTCTCTTTTTTGCTTTTTTGCATCTCTGTAGTTCTTTTGGTCTCTTTGTAGTCTTCTTGTGTCTCTTAGTTGTGTTATGATTCCTGGTTCCTGTGTTTCTCATCGACATGTTGTTGATGCTATGTGGCATTTCGAAGCTAAACTAAAAACAAAAAGTTAAGTTTTTTGTCATCGGACCCTGTGAGATAGCTGTGAGGTATACTTTGGTTCAAAAGGTCTCAGCCGGGGATAATCTGCAATACTCGGGCGTCGAGGAGACGAGGAAATGAAAACGATTCAGACGTCAACCAGGCAGCTTCTCAGAGGAGGAGGAAGAGGAGGAAGAGGATGTCCCTCTGCTCCACAGCAACAACATTAACTCAGCTGGGATCAAGGCTGGACCACGAAACAACACACACACACACACACACACACACACACACACACACATGGAACTGTAAATGGAAACAAACACGAGTCTTCTTCAATGTGAAGAATGTTATTTCGACCCACTTAGGCGAGCAGACGGGTCGCGAAACAAGAACCAGCGCTTCGGCCTTCTGGATTTGGAGGCGATGAGAAGCGTCTCTTTCTCTTTTACGGCTAAGTCCTTCTCAAGGAGAGGATTGCTGTCAGACTGCTCCTTCGTCAGCCTCTCATTAATCACCGCTTCTCGCTTTTCGTTTAAGACAGAGAAAAGGGGGAAGTTGAGTTACTTGAGCGAGACCCGAGTCGACATCAAACCGCCGGGCATGAGGCGGCGTGTGCGACTGTAAGCCGACCCGTCTGTCTCTAAATAAATGAACAAGGCCCGGCGTGTCTTTCCCTCCGCCGTGTGTTCTTCCTGCCACTCACACGGTTCCCTCTGCAGAACCCCAGACCTGCAGAACCCCAGACCCCTAGACCTGCAGAACCCCAGACCTCCAGAACCCCAGACCCCTAGACCTGCAGAACCCCAGACCTCCAGAACCCCAGACCCCTAGACCTGCAGAACCCCAGACCTCCAGAACCCCAGACCCCTAGACCTCCAGAACCTCAGACCTCTAGACCTGCAGAACCCCAGACCTCCAGAACCTCAGACCCCTAGACCTCCAGAACCTCAGACCTCTAGACCTGCAGAACCCCAGACCTCCAGAACCTCAGACCCCTAGACCTCCAGAACCTCAGACCTCTAGACCTGCAGAACCCCAGACCTCCAGAACCTCAGACCCCTAGACCTCCAGAACCTCAGACCTCTAGACCTGCAGAACCCCAGACCTCCAGAACCTCAGACCCCTAGACCTCCAGAACCTCAGACCTCTAGACCTGCAGAACCCCAGACCTCCAGAACCTCAGACCCCTAGACCTGCAGAACCTCAGACCCCTAGACCTGCAGAACCCCAGACCCCTAGACCTGCAGAACCCCAGACCCCTAGACCTGCAGAACCCCAGACCCCTAGACCTGCAGAACCCCATACCCCTAGACCTGCAGAACCCCATACCTCTAGACCTGCATAACCCCAGACCCCTAGACCTGCAGAACCTCAGACCCCTAGACCTGCAGAACCTCAGACCTCTAGACCTGCAGAACCTCAGACCTCTAGACCTGCAGAACCTCAGACCTCTAGACCTGCAGAACCTCAGACCCCTAGACCTGCAGACCCTCTTGTCTCTTTTCAAACGACCCCAATAACCCATGAAGTCTGCGTGTAACTGAACAAGTGCCTGTTTCATTGCTGCTCCTCCCGTTTCCATGCTGTAACACCATCCCCATGTGTGTGTGTGTGTGTGTGTGTGTGTGTGTGTGCGCTGCATGGTTTGCCGCGTGTGTACGTACGCATGTGTGCAGGTGTGTTGTTTCTCCAGGAGGAGACCCACAATGCTCGGGATGACTGACACGCCGGGTCGAGGTGGAAAGGCCTTTGTTGCCGCCGCCGCACAGTTCAAATCCCCCGTCTCCTCTTACCGCAGCAGGTGTACAGGTCAGAGCCCCCATGCAGACTTGCAATCATCTACAGAAGCAGCTCTTATAGGTGTGTGTGTGTGTGTGTGTGTGTGTGTGTGGCAAATTAATTAATTAACGCCTGCGAGCTGGAGGGTTGACATTATGGACTCAACAAGCCCTATTAGAGGACGTGTCAATGAAAAATATCATGAATTGGGTTGCAATATCCAATATGGCCGCCAGAGGCCAAACGCTCTCTACGCTTTCTCTGCCTTCAAGACATGAAGCAGGGAAAAACGAACAGTCGTCTGGTAGCTAATGAGCAGTAACAGCATCTGAAAGGCTTCCTTTGGTTCGACTCCAACCAATAAAGCTCTGTGTGTGTGTGTGTGTGTGTTCGGGTCAAAGGTCGACCTGCTAAGTGTGCAAACAGCCTACGGGTCCACCGACGACACAAACCGGTGTGTGTGGTGTGTGTGTGTGTTTTTGGGCGCTGAACAAACTTGTTTTGTCGCAAACATCAAAGCGGTAAAACTTGATCTGTTGGGTCGCGTCCCTCTAACGAGCTCGTATCCTCCACAAGACCAAGACCTGGGTGGTTTTAATGGGGCTGAAACCATTTCCTCCATTCAGGTCCCAAGCTCCCCTTCCTCTTTTGATCTAATTCATTACGTCCAGAATAGAGCCGGCTAGAGACGCGCCACAGAAGCTCCTTGTCCAGAAGTCCAGATGCTTATCAGCCACTGGCTTAAATAACATGTTCTGTGAATACGTCTGGTTGAACTTAATTCAAACACACACACACACACACACACACACACACACAGAAAGAAAAGTACATTGAGATAACCGGTTCTCAGACAATCGGTTCCTTTGTGAGTCTCTTCCCCGTGAGACCGCGAGGCTGAAGCGTCGGCCGTTATTAAGAGTACAGGAAACGGGCCGTTTGTTTTCCCGCTTCTTTCCTTTTCCAGAAGGTCCGACAGGTGTGTCGATGCCACGCAGGTGAGGAAAGATCCCCGACCCGCCCGCCGGATCGTCAAGGAAAGAGTCCTTTTTCTGTTTCTGTGCGTTTCTTTTTACTTACAAATTAAAACAAGTGTGCGATGAGACTCTTTAATCCCAGCGGGTCGGTTCCATCCTCTTCGTCTTCGTCTTCGTCGCTCAGCGTCTCTTCGGAGGAAGCGAGAACAGACCAGAGGAGAGGCGGCCTTCTCTCTCTTCGTCAAAACAATCGTGTCTCGGTAGTTTATTCCCTCTCGGGGGTCGCGGGGGTCAACACCCGACCGGCACGTCCGACATGAAGTCGAACTCGTTCTGTCCGAGCCAGAGCTCCGGCAGCTCGTTGGCCCGGTCCAGACCGAGCTCCACCACGAGCGACATGAGCACCTCCTCGTCCACGGGGTCAAAGTCGATGATGCCGCCAGCGCCGCAGCCTTGGTTCCCCACGCCGCCGCTGCTGCTGCCGCCGCCGCTGCCGCCGCCGCCCGCACCGCCTCCGCCGCCTCCGCCGCCGCCGCCGCCGCCGGCCCCGAGCAGCTGGCTCCCCAGAGGCGAGGCCCCGAAGCCCCTCTGAGGGCCGCCGGGCGCCGCCGGGTGTCCCGCCGACCCCCCGGCGAGGTTCTGGTAGTGCGAGTTGAGCTTCTGCAGCTGCATGCTGGCGAGGAGGTGCGGCGCCGTCTGCAGGCAGAAGGGCGGCGGTTTGGCGAGCGGGGCCGACGCCGGCGTCGCCTCAAGGCCGGCGGGGGACGGGGAGAACGGCGCCGCCGAGGTCTTGGAGGACGGGTAGTGGAGCAGGGAGCTGAGGGGAGAGGAGGAGGAGGAGGAGGAGAGGTCCTTCATCGCGGCAGGGAACAGCAGCGAGGTCATCACCGGGGAAACGCCAGAGCCTGCAAGGCAAGAAGAAGGGAGAATTACGCAATGTCACCGGGCCAAGACTAAACTGAGACGATTCAGAAGCAGATCAAAGGTCCTCACAGTCGCCTTCTAACCCTTCTAACACAGAGATAATAATAATAATAATAATAATAATAATAATAATAATAATAATAATAATAATAATAATAACTGAAGAGGTCCTCAAATTATTCCCTGGCAAACACGCGGCCGCTTTCAGACTTCAGAGCAGCACAACGAGCCGAGCCTGGTGACTGGACGGCCGCATGACTGTGTGTGTGTGTGTGTGTGTGTGTGTGTGTGTGTGTGTGTGTGTGTGTGTGTGTGTGTGTGTGTGTGTGTGCGTGCGTCTGTGAATGAATGGAGCTCCCAACACAACAGAGCCTTTGAGGATCTCAAAGAGTGATTGGGTCACATGGCGGGATAAATACATATGGGCTCCTGAGAACAGAGCATATGCCTGGCCGTGTGTGTGCGTGTGTGTGTGTGTGTGTGTGTGTGTGTGTGTGTGTGTGTGACTGAAAACCCTCTCTCAAGAAAACCTCACGTTAACGTCCTGAGCTGGTTTGTATTACATGCAGTTCAAACAGCGTGTGCTTTAACACACACACACACACACACACACACACACACACACACACACACACACACACACACACACACACACAGCCCCTCCTCCAGCTCGTATTTAGCGAGGACATAATTGCGACGGCAGCATGCAGCTGCACTCACTGATAGAGTTAATACACAAAGATACACAACAGCTGTCAATGAAAAGTGTGTGTGTGTGTGTGTGTGTGTGTGTGTGTGTGTGTGTGTGTGTGTGTGTGTTCATTATTCATTGGCTGATTGCTGTCAGGCTCATGGTGCGTCTGCTCAGCAGCTTTCCAGCACATTGAGTCCCGGAGCCGACAAACAAAAACAGGAACATAAAACATTCTTTCTTCTTCTTCTTGAGGCGCAGAAGTAAACAGCTTCATTCTTTTAAAGATTTGGATTCCTAAAAGACTAAATATAAACATGTTTTTGTTGAATTGGATGCAGCATTCAGTAAATACCCCTCTGGTGGAGCTTGAAGCCTTTAAGTGTCTTCAAAAAAAGCCTAAAAATAAGACTTGTTAAGGGCGTGTGTGTGTCATGAACGTCTTTCAGGGGATTTTTCTGCAATAATAAAAATTTGGCGGTTTGTGAGATCACGCCTTAAAGTCATGTCCAGGCAGGTTTAATAAGCCACACCCACAATGCTTTGTGGTTTAAAATAACTCATGTTATCATAATAATAATAACGTCGTCCCTGCAGCTCTCATGTAAAGACGTTTATTCCTCCAAGATGCGTCCAATCTGTGTGTTTTTTGAATCTACATTGTTGAGAAACTACGCGCTTCCAGGGCCTCTGGGTTCACCGATGTCACTAATCAAGAGGCATTGTGGGTAATTGAAGCAGAGCAGCTTGGCTGTTTGGTTCTTACGTCTTTTAGAGCAGAATGCACCTTTATAAGTTCATGAAAACACTTCAGGAGACTTCAATAAGTCCATCTCTCTCCATGTTCCTCACACACATTTTATGGGTTTTATGGGTTTTATGAAGTCTCAATCAATACTGAGACTCAGCTGATGATTGTTGTTGTGTTGATTAATAAGATTATAAATACATTTATAAATAGGAATATAGTGGTAGACCTACTGATGTAAAACTAGAGGAAATATCCACATTTGAGAGGCTGGAATTAGCTTTTTCTGTTCATAAATATGAACGAAACTTTTTTTTTAAAGGTGCCATAAAGTGCATTAAGATAACCTGAAACTCATATTTATCCCATTATGAGAATATATGAGGGGAAACAAGATGAATTAATTTGATTTATTGTTTGAGCCATTTACAAATATTCTCAGATTCCAGCTTTTAATGAAAATGTTCCTTTTTTACTGTTCATCATGTTTGTTACTGTTCATCCATCAAAAGTACAAAACATTCTGACAGTTAATGAGAAACATCATGAACAGATTTAATATGTTTTATGAGGGGTATTAAAGAAGAACACTGTGGTTCCCAACAGGAACACTGAGTCAATAAAGCCAACATGCTTTTAAACAGCGCTACATGAGTTCAAGTCCCTTTTCAATGAGGTCCCTTTAGTAGCGTTCTGGAGCGTTCTGCCAAACCACACCAACATGTTTGGTCCATAAATGTGATATAACACCAATAAAAGTACAATAACTTCATTATCAACTGACTATTGTTCACTACACACACACACACACACACACACACACACACACACACACACACACACACACACAAACAACAACAGAGGTTTCAATTACACAATTAAAGCGTGACAAGCCAATTGAAACGTCAGTCCCTTTCACTCACACACACACTCACACACACACACACACTCACACACACACACACCATATGCTGTCTCAGCGTGACGCGGTCACCACTTGCTTTAATTGCCTCCGACTCCACATTGAAGGCGGTAATGAGAAGGCAAATTAAAAAGAAGAAAGAAAAGTAACTTTTTATTCTGTTTGTATCTTACAAAGTGAAGTATTAATTAATTGTATAGTGAACTTAAACTGGACAACAATACTTCCATTAATACAGCATGTATACTTTTTGTATTTGTACTTGTAACTGAACAAGTTATATATTATGCACATTATTAAAAAAAAAAATCTTTTTTTTATATTCGTGCAATTGTCAAGTGTTTTGATTCTGGAAAAAAACTCAAACTTCATATTTTCACATTTTCATCAATTTAAGGGAGAAATGACGTCATCAGATGCAAACTGCAAACACGTAGAACCAACAACAACAACAACAACAACAACAACAACAACATGGTTTAATTTAGACTAGTTTAAACTTTACATGCGACCACTTTAAGAAAGTTGAAAACACCAAAGAGGAAATATTATTTTCCCACGAGCCTGTGCAGTGAAACCCTTCAGCTGGAGGCAGAAACACAGCAGCAGCAGCAGCATTAGCAGCAGCAGCAGCAGCATTAGCAGCATTAGCAGCATTAGCAGCAGCAGCAGCAGCAGTAGCAGCAGCATTAGCAGCAGCAGCAGCAGCAGCAGTAGCAGCAGCAGCATTAGCAGCAGCAGCATTAGCAGCAGCATTAGCAGCAGCAGCAGCAGCAGCAGCAATAGCAGCAGCAATAGCAGCAGCACTAGCAGCAGCAGCAGCAGCATTAGCAGCATTAGCAGCAGCAGCAGCAGCAGCAGCATTAGCAGCAGCAGCAGCAGCATTAGCAGCAGCAGCAGCAGCATTAGCAGCGTTAGCAGCATTAGCAGCAGCAGCATTAGCAGCAGCAGCATTAGCAGCAGCAGCAGCAGCAGCAGCAGCATTAGCAGCAGCATTAGCAGCAGCAGCAGCAGCAGCATTAGCAGCAGCAGCATTAGCAGCAGCAGCATTAGCATTAGCAGCAGCAGCAGCAGCATTAGCAGCAGCAGTAGCAGCAGCAGCAGCATTAGCAGCAGCATTAGCAGCAGCAGCATTAGCAGCAGCAGCAGCAGCAGCAGCATTAGCAGCAGCAGCATTAGCAGCAGCAGCAGCATTAGCAGCAGCATTAGCAGCAGCAGCAGCAGCAGCAGCAGCATTAGCATTAGCAGCAGCAGCAGCAGCAGCAGCAGCAGCAGCATTAGCAGCAGCATTAGCAGCAGCATTAGCAGCAGCAGCAGCAGCAGCAGCAGCAGCATTAGCAGCAGCATTAGCAGCCTGACCTCTGAACATGTTGTGTAAACACTTGTGTCAGAGGAAGAGAAACAAACCTGAGAGAGGAACCAGAACCCGCTGCAGCCTGAAGAGTCCGGATAAAGTCCGGAGAGTCCAACGAGTTTTGTTGTGGAGATAAAAAAAAAAGTAATAATAATAAAATAATAATAATAACAATTTAATAAAAGGCAGGAAACTGGAGTTAAACTGGTTTTAGAGGCTGAACTGGTCTCTGGAGGTTTAGTCCGCTCCTCAATGAGCTCGTTGCTGAATGACAAGCGTTCAGTGCCGCGCGCTCTCCTCATGGACCAGTGTGTGTGTGTGTGTGTGTGTGTGTGTGTGAGAGAGAGAGAGAGAGAGAGAGAGAGAGAGAGACAGCCCTAAACCAGGAAATGGATCTACAGAGGATCTGGATGGACACTCTACCATGATTTGGCCACGCCCACCTGCGTTTGCCTCAACCGTATTGTTGAGGCAAACGCAGGTGGGCGGGGCCAAATCATGATGACTTAATTTATGGATAAAGAAAATTATCATTAATTTATATGCGTTTTGTGTGAAGTGTAAGCGCTGCTCTGGGTTACTGCAAAAAAAGAACATCTAAAAATTCCCTTTTCTTGCTCTTTAACTTTATATTTGGTCGTTTGTACACTTTGTAGTATTTATTACACAATAGTTTTAAATCATATTTATTACACAATAGTGTAATAGTGTTATTACACATATTGTCCGTATAGTCTTTTCTTTCTTATGTAAAGTAAAACATTTCTAAAAGTGCTCCATAAATTAAGTTTATTTATCGATTAAAGAAAAAAAGTAGACATTATATATTATATATATATATATAAGATACATAAGATAAATTAATACACCTTGTAATATTTATTACACAATAGTTTTAAATAACATTTATTACACAATAGTTTTAAATCATATTGTCCGTGTAGTCTTTTCTTTCTTATGAAAAGTAAAAAAATCCTAAAAGTGCTCCGTAGATTAAGTTTATTTATTGATTAAAGAAGCAAGAAAGTAGACATTATATATATATGTATAAGATAAATTAATAAAAATAAGATAAATAAAATAGAAAAAGACAGGAATAAAATAATATAGATTAATAAAGTAATAAATATAAGACAAATACAAATAAAATAGAATAAGACAGGAATAAAATAAAAGAATAATATAGATTAATAAAGTAATAAATATAAGATAAATACAAATAAAATAGAATAAGACAGGAATAAAATAAAATAATTTAAAAAGAATTTACGTTTAATAAAAGGCAGTGGCAAATGTACATGTACATGTCAAAGAATTAAAAACAATAATCATTTAAGTGGTGGTTTCCTTCAGAGCTCGTTGTCGCTGAAAACACTCGGCCTGGTGAGGACAATACACAGACACACACAGTGTGTGAGAGAGTGTGTGTGTGTGAGTGAGTGTGTGTGAGAGTGTGTGTGTGATATTTCAGGTTTAAAGTGTTGAAGTCTCCACAGTGTCATGTCCCAACAAGTTGTGTGATTCTGACAGATAAAAAACTTCCATAAATGTTGGATTTTGTCCTGTTTTTAGGAGACTTTTCCACCTTTATTTGATAATATAGTGAAAGAGAGGAAACAATGTAGCAAGACATGTCCCCGCAAGACATGTCCCCGTAAACCACGATACCCGGGACCCTGAAACTGAAGCAGCTAAATGGAATGCAGCCGTCTTCTGAAGAATAAAAAAGCACGCACACAAAATAAAGACAGAAAAGGGGGCGTGTCCTTCCTTCCAGCTCCGTGACGGAGATCCAGCCTCCAGAGTTTAGACGCTGCCGCTGTGCAGCAGATGTTTGTCTGTGTCTCTCGCCCAGAGTGAGAGAGAGAGTCCTGCATGTTCTCGTGGTGACTAGAGACGTGATGAATGTGCAGTGGGTGATTTATCTGGTCGTCTTGCGGCGGTTCAACAGAAGAAACGATCTCCATGTTCGGGTTCCACTTCGGGTCTCATAAACGGATCATTAAGGCCGTAAACGTCACATTACTTTTTTGCTTAATCAAAAAAAAATTAAGTAAATCATCACAGCCTCTTAAAAGCAATTTTAAATGTCCCTGTGTTTACAGTTTGTTTCATTTTAGTGCATTTCTATTTGGTTTTATTGCTTTGTATGGAGACAAAAGTAGCCATATGTTTTGGGCATTTGGAAAAAAAATATTTGAACCTGAACAATTTCTGTTTTGAACTTTGAAAAATTCAACAATGTATTCGAAATAAAAAAGTGTGTGAAAAGTTTTTGGGGGTTAAATATAATTTTGATTCACTTCAGTTTACATTTTTTCTTTATTTTTTCAGTTTTCAGTAACAGATTTAAAATTTTCAACTTTTTTTTTTCAGGTTATTTTTTTTTCAAATTTTGACTCCATACTTTGGCCGTGTTTAAAGCCATTCATGCTCAACTAAAATACAAATATAAGACAATATGTTACGCGTTAAACATAATATCAAACTTTCATTTATGTGCTTTTTGCCACTTTTTCTCGTTGTTGCTGCAAAAAAAATATTTCCCCATTCGTATTTCTTATTTTTATTCATCTATAACCCCATGTAAAATACTTTCAGGAATCAGAGAATCAGTCAAAACTAAATGTTCAAGAGTTTGACTCTATTTTAATCACGAGCAACAAACAAAAGGTTTCTTTTTTTGGGGGGAAAAGAGAGAAATCGCCAAGAGTGTCGTTGGGGAACCTCCATCAATTCATCCCCCTCTCCATTAAAAAGGACCAGTCCATTCATCCATTCATGTCCTCAGGGATGACGTCATTACAACAACATGTGAGTGCCACGCGCTCGGCCTCTCTTCCGTTAAGCAGATAAAAGGTGGCATCTGTCTTTATTGTGCGAGTAAATCCCCTCCGCCATTGACCGCGGACACTTCACATGTTGATGAGGAGGAGGAGGAGGAGGAAGGCCCCTCCCTCCACACACACTTTGTTCCCCTTCTGGGTGGAGACGTTATGCAAATCAAACCAAACCGTTTGTGAGCATGTTGAACAGATAAAAACAACACTGACTTCCCTCCAAAATTGTAAGAGAATTGTTGAGGAAGAATTCCCCAAATTTAAAACAGACTTAAGCCCCGCCCCCCTTCCAGGAAGCTGTGGTTGATCTTCACCAGAGAGTCAGATGACAAACTCAAAACACTGAAGAGGCCTCGCCGCCGATTTGCATGAAAGTCGTTGGAGGAGTTAGTTTTAGTCCTGATGAAGATGAAGATGAAGGTGTGTCCACCAGCAGGACCAGCACAGAGACGTCTAGTCAATGGGAACCAGTGGGTCCCAATGGGAACCAGCTGTTCTGACGTTTCTTTGACTGGAGTTCGTGGGAAAATAATAAATCACTTTTATTTTTATCGCCCGCCCAAACCTTTCTTCAATGTGGCCTCCATAGATGGGGACCTGTCAATCACCTTGTAGCCCCGCCCTAAAGTATTATGGTCTGTTGGACGGTAAACGACATCATGCTGTATTGAAGAAGACTTGAAACTAGAGATTGAGACATAAACTCATGTTTACGATGTTTACTGAGGGAATACATCAAGAGAAGTAGAGTCATTTATATAGACTTCTATACAACCAGAAGAGTCACCCCCTGGTGGTTAGTAGAGAGAATGCAGCTTTAACACATGATCATATATTTCTATACAACCAGAGGAGTCGCCCCCTGGTGGTCAGGAGAGATAACGTAGCGTAAACACATGATCATATACTTCTATACAACCAGAGGAGTCGCCCCCTGCTGGTCAGGAGAGAGAATGCAGCTTTAACACATGATCATATATTTCTATACAACCAGAGGAGTCGCCCCCTGGTGGTCAGGAGAGATAACGTAGCGTAAACACATGATCATATACTTATATACAACCAGAGGAGTCTCCCCCTGGTGGTCAGGAGAGATAACGTAGCGTAAACACATGATCATATATTTCTATACAACCAGAGGAGTCGCCCCCTGGTGGTCAGGAGAGATAACGTAGCGTAAACACATGATCATATACTTCTATACAACCAGAGGAGTCGCCCCCTGGTGGTCAGGAGAGATAACGTAGCGTAAACACATGATCATATACTTCTATACAACCAGAGGAGTCGCCCCCTGGTGGTCAGGAGAGATAACGTAGCGTAAACACATGATCATATACTTCTATACAACCAGAGGAGTCGCCCCCTGCAGCTTTTAGACAATTCCCAGAAGAACACATTTTCCTTCTAAACAGGATTTTTATCGGTCGCGATTGAACACAATATTTTTTGTCGAAAAAGGCAATCCAGCAATCCTCTCGAAGCCCCGCCCCCCTAAATGTTTCTAATTTTAAACTACATAAACACACACGACGTCTCATGTTTACGGCCCTTCTTCACGGTTACCGTGTAAACCCCCCTTCCTCCTCCTCCTCCTCCTCCTCCTCCTCCTCCTCCCAGTTTATGAGATAGAATTTCAATCGTCTCTCCTTTTCCAAACTCGTAAACGGTGTAATGGGTTTCATTTGCTCCGGCTGCGTTGGGCTCAAACCGCCGAGGTGACCGCAGAACTGTTCATAAAGATCACAGGGAATCCTCACACACACACACACACACACACACACTTCTGCTCAGCACATGCCAGCTCCGGCTGGTGACTCCCTACATTTGGTGTGAATTTCCAGGCCATTAATTTGGGGAGCATCACTTCTAAAAGGAAACCGGCCCGACATTTGTGGTTCCTCTTTCAAGCACAAGGTTCTTTAAAGTGACGCGCACACACACACACACACACACACACACACACACACACACACACACACACACATCACCACATAAGGACGACAACAACACGCTCTCCGGGTCTTTAATTCTCAACAAACAGGAAAACATGTCAACTTTTTTATTTTTTTATTGTGAAAACAAATGCATTTACATCCTGGAACCATTTTTAATGGATGAACTTTAAGCTCAAACAAGATTTCATGTTTCATCTGCAGAGGATTCAACAGGTTTTGGACGAATGTTCACAACCATATACAGAGAATTAAACCTGTTATTTCTGACTAACGTTAAGGTTAAATGTGTTTTTTATTCATTTATTCATTTCAGTCAGCAGCTTGTTACAAGTTAAAGAAAAAACATTCAAACCTTTTGGAAAAATCTGCATGAAAAAATAAAAATCAAAAGTAGAATTTTACATTTTCAGAGAGAAATAATTAGGGCCTGAAAAATGCAAAAAGCATTTAGATAATATCTCTACTTCTTTAACTTTGCAGGATGGAGTCTGAAACTCAGGAAAACATCAACATGCATGTAGAAAGATTTAAACACGTGTGTAATTGTGCACGTTTCTAAACGCAGGGATTGCGCAACGCTAAAAAAAAAACAATGCACATGTTTTTCCGCTGGTGTCAAAGATTCCGTCTTCATCGGGACTCGGAGCGTCTGAAGTGCGGCTGTGCAGCATCACACGCGCTGCAGCCATTTCTAGAAATGTTTATGCATTTTAACGACCGGGAACCGAGATCTTTGCGTTTACAAAACAACAAACAAACCGGACACCTGCAAAATAAAAACATCTGTTTTTCCGTTTTTAAAATATCAAACTATCAGGATGAACTCAAACCTTTAACACAAACACACACAAAACTTGGTGCATTGACTGTGAATTCAGTTTTACACACAGACACTGAACCTTTCCATCCTCACAAAAGGATTATAAACAGTGTGCAGCCCTCCTTATTCAGCTCATGTTTTCCTTCATCCCCCCCTCGTCCGCTCAGAGCCTCGGGGCCGGAGGGGTCCGCTCCATATTGTCTTCATTAAAGCCGGCGAGCGTCGACCTGGTTTGGAAACGTGGTGTGTGTTTTTGTGTGAGTGTGTAGGAGAAGGAGGAGGAGGAGGAGGAGGAGGAGGAGGAGGAGGAGGAGGAGGAGGAGGAGGAGGCTGCCGACTCCTAAACCACATTCTTTAAATTCCCTGTATACAAGAGAAAGAGAGAGAAATGAGAGGGGTGAGGAGGGCGGGGTGGTGCATGGGTGAACACACACACATAAGGACACAAACAAACATGCACACCCACACACACACCCATCCACCCACACCCACACACACACACACAAAAGGGTTAAATTCATCACTTTAAGTGGGAGGCAAAACAATGCTAAATGCACATTTTAGACAGCGAGAGAAACCAAAGATGGAAGCAGAAATACACACTTATATTTGCACACACACACACACACACACACAAAAATGCAAAACAATATCTGGCCGTCGGCTCAGAGGAAACACGAGCATGCAAAAAGAGAAATCAATATGGAAATTACAACGTTAAGCAACATGCAAGTTCATTTGCATCAGGACACAGATTTGGTTTCCAGGTCTGACTCACACTCACTCACTCACTCACACACTCACTCACTCAATCACTCACTCACTCACACACTCACTCACACTCACTCACACACACAAAAGCTGCATTATAAAGTCTAGTCGCCCGTTTACTTTACACGTTGCACTGCAAACAATGGTGCTTTGTTCCTCTATTGTTATGTTAAATTGGCTGATTGAGAAAAATAAACATGTTGCACACACACACACACACGCATGCATGCAGACACACAGACACACACACACGCATGCATGCAGACACACAGACACACAGGCCCAGAGGATGAGTAATTGCCCTGACGTAAGGAGGGAGGATGTCCTGTTTGTTGGCCATTGTGGAGCCGTCAGTGGAGTTCTGTCATGTTCTGAGAGGAGTGCGTGTGTGTGTGTCTGTGTGTGTGTGTGTGTGTGTCTTGTGTGTGTGTGTGTGTGTGTGTGTGTTCTCGACTCCTCTGGTGATTCGATTTAAAAGCCTAGAAAACAGGAGAAACTGGGACGAGTTCTGTGCAGAAACCCAACAGTTAAAAAACTATTCGTGATCTTATTTGTCGTTTTACGGTCGACACAATGTTCTCACCTGGAACTTTCAGTATTTATTCCTTTAAAAAAAAATCTTTTTGTCTGTTTTGTTTTTCTTAAGATTTCTATTACTTCTGGTTAAAAATAAGTTTGTAAAAAAAAGAGACCAGGACGTGTGTTAAAAACAGTTAACAGGATATTTGCTTAAACACAAACTTGCAAAATCTCAAACTTTCATTGGCTTCATCTGTTATTTGGTACATATATACATATATATATATATATATATATATATATATAACCAATATTATATATATATATATACTTTCCGTCTGTCAGCTGGTTGGACGTCACCATCACTCTGAAACTAAATATATCGTTGTATGTTTTATAGACTAAAAGACTCATTGACAGATGTGAAGAAGTTGCAGCTCTCTCTCGGGGCCGCTGGTATTTACTACCTGCAAACGTTCATCTATCACAGCATGTGTGGGTGGCTTTAATACTGTGTGTGTGTGTGTGTGTGTGTGTGTGTGTGTGTGTGTGTGTGTGTGCGCAGAAGAGTTAACGAGAACGAGTAGCAGGATGGAACTATCCCACAATATTTCCCTGCTGACACAGACACATGAGATAAGACACTCTCTCTCTGATAAGATTCAGTCACAGTCACAGTCACACACACACACACACACACACACACACACACACACCCTGGGGAAATCGGGCTACCGCTCTCGTAAACACAGCGCTGTGGATGCAGACGGTCAGACAGCTGCTGCCTCCAACAATCACCTAATAAAATAAAAAGTATAAAAACATTTTAACTGACCGCCAAACAAGAGCAACAGGAAGCGCCAGAACAAACCCGATGTTTTCACACTCCTCACGCCGCGGTTTGTGTTGACGACAATACAAGTAAACGTGTTTCTGAAACGTAATTATTTCTGGAAACAATAACCGTCTCTGCAACACTTTATCTTTTAGCAAATGTTGGACTGGTTGCAATTAAATGTGCTAGTGGTATGATATGCTAGTGGTATGGTATGCTAGTGGTATGATATGCTAGTGGTATGGTATGCTAGTGGTATGATATGCTAGTGGTATGGTATGCTAGTGGTATGGTATGCTAGTGGTGTGGTATGCTAGTGGTATGGTATGCTAGTGGTATGCTATGCTAGTGGTGTGATATGCTAGTGGTGTGGTATGCTAGTGGTATGCTATGCTACTGGTGTGCTATGCTACTGGTGTGCTATGCTAGTGGTATGTGATGCTAGTGGTATGCGATGCTAGTGGTATGATATGCTAGTAGTATATGATGCTAGTGGTATGCTATGCTAGTGGTTTGATATGCTAGTGGTATGATATGATAGTGGTATGATATGCTAGTGGTATGCTATGTGTGGTATGATCTGCTAGTGGTATGATCTGCTAGTGGTATGATCTGCTAGTGGTATGATATGCTAGTGGTATGAGATGCTAGTGGTATGAGATGCTAGTGGTATGATATGCTAGTGGTATGAGATGCTTGTGGTATGATATGCTAGTGGTATGATATGCTAGTGGTATGATATGCTAGTGGTATGATCTGCTAGTGGTATGCTATGCTAGTGGTATGCTATGCTTGTGGTATGATATGCTAGTGGTATGATATGCTAGTGGTATGTTATGCTAGTTATATGCTATGCTAGTGGTATGTTATGCTAGTCATATGCTATGCTAGTGGTATGCTATGCTGATTTTGTACGTCCTTTTATGCCCGCCATTTGGTTTTTATTTATTCGTTTGTTTTCTACTCTTGTGTTGTGTTCATTACCTTTACTGCAGGGTCTATTTTGCCTTTAGTTTTCTTAAATGTTCATCTACGCTTTATAAACATGGTTTTTTTTTTAAACATTTTTTTATAAAAGGTGCTATATCAATAACGTTTTTTGTTTTGTTTTTATACCCATTAATAAATTGTATGCCAGCCTGCATTTTTCTGATACACCTCCATAAACAAAGTGCAGTGAGCTCATATTGTGCACGCTGTTAGCCAAACATATGGGTTTGGGACTAAATGCACATTTCTTGTAGATTACCACTAAGAAGATCTTTCCAGTCTCTTCGTGCCAGCAGACACAAAACAAACACAAACTCACACTGGCAGTTTCTCAGGGAAACCAATGTTTATAACCAGAGAAACACTTATCCACCCCGATGATGTCATGTGTGTGTGCCTAGAGGTGTGTGTGTGTGTGTGTGTGTGTGACAGCCTATTCTGTGCGTGTGAATTTGTCGAGTCGGCAGACATTTGTGGGATCTTTCTTTAAAATCATGAGTCGGCAGACCAATAATATTCCCGATATTTAAAATTCTACTGCCCTCCCTTCTTGGTGGTTTTGGTGTTTTTGCTTGTTGTGTGGTGACGAAACGCTCTGTGAGACTCTGGAGGAAGAGACGGAGAGAAAAAGAAGAAGGAGGAGGACCTGAAACAGGAGGATGGAGGGACATCGTGAGGAAAGAAAGACGTGAAACTGTGAAGTCAGGTAATTTACGCCCTGAGCAAAGACTGGAAGGAGAACGAGCGCCAGTTTCTCCCCGTCTCTCTGGCTCGTCTGCATTTCATTCCTCCCTCCCTCCCTCCCTCTTTTTGCATTCTCTCCATCCGCCAGATCCCCTCCGTCGCCCCTAATAAAAGCCGCATGACTGCGACCATAGCGGTTGCTTTCAGCCCCGTCTGGTTGTGATGATTTAGCGCGAGCCGGCCGAATTTTTCGTGGAAAAACAAACTCCCGTTCCTCTGATTTTGATGCGTCTGCTGCAGAGAAACGACCCGTTTAAATGCACGTTGTTGGTTTTTACCATGCCATGTCGGCTCGGAGTTATTAGGATGCACCAGATATCTATAATTGCGTTATTGCACAACACAGTTGGCTACATTTCCTTTCATGTGCTGAATCATTTGTTTCCTTGCAGTAATTGGGTATTGGCTATTTGCTGAAAAGTCAAAATTCCCCGGATTAAAAAAACCCCCAAAAAGCCGCCCAGAGACCTAAAAATAACGTTTTTAATGGAGCCGAAAGGGAACGAGATCACCAGTTTCTCATCAAAGGTTTTCATGATTTACGCCTATCGAGAAACAAACAAAAAAAAGAGGCAGATTTCTTGAGCTAGCGGGAAAATGTATGTAATGAAAGAGACGCTTGTTTTCTCGAGTTCGCAGGAATAGTTGTGCAGAACTTAAAAATGCGGGTTTGTTTCATTGGAGTTCAGCTCCCGATCACTGAAGCGACCTTTTATTTTCTCCTGATAACGGCTCGATTCTCTGGGACACATTTAGCTCGGCATCCCAAGATGCATTGTGACAGTTATTTTTTTTTAAGGAGATTGAAGATGGAAGAAGGTGATTTCTGTCCATATTTAAATCTTTATATCTTTAAACTCTCAGACGCAGAGGTTTGGTAGAGGAGGAAGGTGTGTGTGTGTGTGTGTGTGTGTGTGTGTGGTTAACACGCCCTCACAACGGATCTTTCACACCCAAACGTTCAAACTCCAGACCTCAAAAGCCCGGCGGCGGAGGCGGCGAGACGCCCGTAAAACAAACCCGCCTCGCCTTCGCCCTCCTGACAATGACGCTCCCGCCGCTCAACTCCTCGCCCGGGTTTCACCCCGAAGGAGGAGGGTCTCTCCTGGGCTGCGGGCTGTCAGCGCTCAGACCAGGAGAAAGGAGAGAGAAAGCCCGTCTTTGGGGCTCAACCGCACGGCTACACACTCATTCATGTATACAAAAAAAAAAATATATATATATATATATATATATATATATATATATATATATATATATATAAACGTATAGAGAGAGAAACGGTGTGAAAAGGGTAAAATACCACATGTATGTTGCCCTCTGATTGAGGTTTGGGGATAAAAGAGCAGCCGTGTATTCTCTCACACACACACAAACACACACGCACAAACACTCTCTCTCTCTCACTCTCACACACACACACACACAGAGAGAGAAGGAGAAGAACAAGTCATACTTTCAAACCACACAGAGACGTAGAGAGACAAGAACAGATTCATGAAAGGAGCCACGCAGAGAATAAAAGGGCTTCAGGTGAGGCAGGGTTCAGGGAGGCACACACACACACACACACACACACACACACACACACACACGTTTACCCTTCACACCCAGACACACTTGTGCATCCATGCACACACACACAAACACAAACATACACACAAGAACACACACACACACACACAATCAGAAAAACACACACACACAAACAGAAAAACAAACACACAATCAGAAAAACACACACACACACAAACAGAAAAACAAACACACACACACACACACACACACACACACACACAAACACACACACAAATAGAAAAACAAACACAGAAAAACAGAAAAAAACACACACACAGAGAAAAACAAACACACACCTGTGCAACCAAACACACACAGAAAAACACGCGCACACACACACCCAAAAAGACAGAAAAACACACACACACACAAACAGAAAAAAAAAACGCAGAGACACACAGAAAAACACACACAGACAAACACACACACACACAAACAGAAAAACACACACACACACAAACAGAAAAACACACACACACAATCAGAAAAACACACACACACACACACACAAACAGAAAAACAAACACACACACACACACACACACACACACACACACACAAACAAATAGAAAAACAAACACATAAAAACAGAAAAAAACACACACACAGAAAAACAAACACACACCTGTGCAACCAAACACACACAGAAAAACACGCGCACACACACACCCAAAAAGACAGAAAAACACACACACACACACAAACAGAAAAACACACACACAGACACACAGAAAAACACACACAGACAAACACACACACAAACAGAAAAACACACACACAGAAAAACACACACAGACAAAACACACACACACACAAACAGAAAAACACACACACACACCTTTGATGGTGCTGAGGACCTGGTCCAGGTGCTTGGTGTCGTTGCGGTCCGGTCTACAGCTCGGGCTGATCTCCAGCGAGTAGTCTGGCCCGTACTCTGTGAAGAACTGACATCACATCACACAGTTATGACAACGTCTGGATTTATGGACTTCTTTTAAACGTCTCCTTTCTCTTATTCGCAGTACTTTCATCCCGGACATCTCACACAGCGCCAAAGCACACTCTCTCTCTCTCTTTGTCTCTCTCGCTCTCTTTTTTAAAGAATGCAGCTGCTTTCCTGGAAAATTTCAGGCTCCGTTTTGGACTTTGACGACTTGGATTATAAAACTGACTGCTGATGAATATTTACACGGGCTTTCAGAGAAAAGAAAAAGAACAGTGATGCTGAGGAACCGTTTTTTAAATTTACTTTTATAGATTTATTTGTGGTTTATATAAATCAATGTAAAGTAACGGAGGCATTCACGGGTAACTTTGGTATTCTTCAACCCGTTTTCATTCATGGGAATAACCATTTTAATGCACGTCCAATTGGTCGCATAAGTGAGTGTTAACATTGTGGAAGAACATACTGAAAATCGTTAAAGCGGTATATTATCGTCATCTAAAAACATGTTCAATGCCACGGCTGAATATTCAGCTGATTCCTACAAAGTGCAAGAAGCCACGAGACGTTTCATTTCCCCGCCGGGTTCTTTCCACATCGTTGTCAGACACTTCATAACAATCTGAGGCCGTTGAGCGGCCGGCGTCTGCAGCAGATGGACCGGCTTGGAGAGGAAAAGAGGCTCCAGGTGGAAACGCACAGAAGTAACCCTTAAACGTTGGGAGGGAGCGCAGCAGTGACTCTTGACATGATTGAAATGTTTTCAGTTGAGCGTGTCATGTTGCATTCACACCCAACGCGTTGCAAATTTCCCGCGCGAGTAGATTACATGCAAAGTCAATGCACCAGACGCAAATGATACCAACAACGCAAATTTCCGAGTGAAGGCACACAAGGTCCTGATACCTTCAGACGGGACACACAAGGTCCTGATACCTTCAGACGGGACACACAAGGTCCTGATACCTTCAGACGGGACACATGGTCCTGATACCTTCAGACTGGACACACAGTCCTGATACCTTCAGATGGGACACAAGGTCCTGATACCTTCAGACGGGACACATGGTCCTGATACCTTCAGACGGGACACACAAGGTCCTGATACCTTCAGATGGGACACAAGGTCCTGATACCTTCAGACGGGACACATGGTCCTGATACCTTCAGATGGGACACAAGGTCCTGATACCTTCAGACGGGACACACAAGGTCCTGATACCTTCAGATGGGACACATGGTCCTGATACCTTCAGACGGGACACACAAGGTCCTGATACCTTCAGATGGGACACATGGTCCTGATACCTTCAGATGGGACACATGGTCCTGATATCTTCAGACGGGACACACATGGTCCTGATACCTTCAGATGGGACACATGGTCCTGATATCTTCAGACGGGACACACATGGTCCTGATACCTTCAGATGGGACACATGGTCCTGATATCTTCAGACGGGACACACATGGTCCTGATACCTTCAGATGGGACACATGGTCCTGATACCTTCAGATGGGACACATGGTCCTGATACCTTCAGACGGGACACACATGGTCCTGATACCTTCAGATGGGACACATGGTCCTGATACCTTCAGACGGGACACACAAGGTCCTGATACCTTCAGACGGGACACACAAGGTCCTGATACCTTCAGATGGGACACATGGTCCTGATATCTTCAGACGGGACACACATGGTCCTGATACCTTCAGATGGGACACATGGTCCTGATATCTTCAGACGGGACACACATGGTCCTGATACCTTCAGATGGGACACATGGTCCTGATATCTTCAGACGGGACACACATGGTCCTGATACCTTCAGATGGGACACATGGTCCTGATACCTTCAGATGGGACACATGGTCCTGATACCTTCAGACGGGACACACATGGTCCTGATACCTTCAGATGGGACACATGGTCCTGATACCTTCAGACGGGACACACAAGGTCCTGATACCTTCAGACGGGACACACAAGGTCCTGATACCTTCAGACGGGACACACAAGGTCCTGATACCTTCAGACGGGACACACGGTCCTGATACCTTCAGACGGGACACACATGGTCCTGATACCTTCAGACGGGACACACATGGTCCTGATACCTTCAGATGGGACACAAGGTCCTGATACCTTCAGATGGGACACATGGTCCTGATACCTTCAGATGGGACACACATGGTCCTGATACCTTCAGATGGGACACACATGGTCCTGATACCTTCAGATGGGACACATGGTCCTGATACTCTCTCTGACGTCCCAGTGTGCCGCGTTACCACAAACAAACGTACGAGACAGTCTTCGTCTGGTAGTAGAGAAATTAAATGAAAAGCAGAACCCAGAAGAGAAACCACAAATCAGTCAAAACTTCCACTGGACGGCCTGGGCCTCACCAACAAGAGGAGGGAGGGTAAGGGGGGGATTAAAGGCCCGAGATGATTTCAGCACATACCGAAGGCTCCTGGCATTTCAAGCAGAGTCGGACCGATTCCATGAAACAAAACCAGCCAATATGTACACCTATAAAAAAATAAAATAAAAAAACAGGTGGAAATCCAGAGAGAGGGTTCAACCAGAAGTTAAAACCCGAGCATGTCGGTTGAAACACATATTTCCAGGGAATTTGCCCGGGCCGTGACTCAGAGCCATGAGAGCAAAACAAACCCGGAGGCCAGGTCTGACCACGAGTGCGTCAGTCCGACTGTTGGGAAAGTCTCGGACTCGGAGGACTCAGCAGAAACACGGCGAAGGACCCGATGTCCTCCAAACAAACTCCCTCTATTATATTATATATAGTTTGTGACACTGCTCCTTTAAGTTGTGGATTCTGCATCCCGTAATGATCTCTGCGCTAATGCCCCGTTGTTTTGGATTGAAACCCTTTAGTGGATTAGATGGATGTCATTAGAGAAGACTTCAGAAAAGTCTGTATTGGCAACACACACACACACACACACACACACACACACACACAAGCCTGAGCCAACAAGCAGTAGGAGTATACTTTGGTGTACTTGAAAAACAAAGACAACTCTGTCTTTGTTTAATAGCCCCGTGTGTGTGTGTGTGTGTGTGTGTGTGTGTGTGTGTGTGTGTGAGTCAGAGAGAGGGAATGCATGCTAGTTTGTGTGTAGATGAAGGTAAGAGTGTGTTTGTGGGAAAGTCCATTGATATTTGTTTGCGTGAGTACATGCCTACAAGCAAATATCCATGGTGTCTTTAAGTTTGTGTGTCTGTTTGTGTGTGTCTGCGTGTCTGTTTCCAATTAGCAACGATGACTTTCTGTGTCTTACCTCCGGCCTCAGCGGAGCTCAACATGAGAGCGGTTACTTAACACACACATGCACGCCCGCAATGTATTTCCCATGAACCCAGTGCTCTGTCTCCTGCTGTCCAGCAACACACACACACACACACACACACACACACACACACACACACACACACACACACACACACACACACACACACACACACTTGCTGCTTTGCTTGTTTGGCTTGGATGACCATGGGGAGAAAGAGACAGAGAGAGAGATCTTCCTATAATATTTCTATAATACTCGTCTAACGGCAGACGGGGAGGAATCGAAGAAGAGCGACGCTGAGTGGAATAAGTGCTGCTCGGTGGGCGATCCAGAGAGACGAGGACAAGGTCAAGAGGCAGAACAAATAAAACATTTAAAAAAAGCACCAGCTGACTGGCTGCAGTGTCTCTGGCAGAGAGATGAATAGCAGAAGGTCTCCGATTAATCAGCGCGGTCATTAACATGAACCCTCGGCCCATCACTCAGAGTGTATGAGAAACCTCGGCCTTGATGGGGAGAACACCGTGGGGCGGGAACTAAATATATATATATATATATATATATATATATATATATATATATAGTCTAAAAAAGCAGTATGATAAACAATGATTAACTCTATTGCGAAAGATCTTTCCTGTGGCTCCACCATCACCGTCTAAAAGTGATGAGCAACAAAAGTCTGTCTGAACACATCTGTTGACAGCAGAGTGTGTGTGTGTGTGTGTGTGTGTGTGTGTGTGTGTGTGTTTTTGGGGCGGTAAACTTAGGAAAGCCAAGAAGAAGACTCCTTGATTTTAATGCAGCAGACGGGAAGCAGACAGGAGGTCGTTGGGTCAGTTCGGATTCTACAAAGTCGATCAAATCGAAAAGACGATAAAATCTGTTTTTGTCAATGGAGTCCGGTGCATTTGAAGAGGAGGACAGATTAAGCTGTAAAGAGAATATTTTCTAATATAATGAATACATATTCTAAATATAAAGAACGCTATTGATTCTATTAGGCGTCTTCAATAGGCGTTTTCATCGTAAAATCTAAGAACGATGATTCATTTTATTGCAACATTTTTATTTTATTGCAAAATTTAATTCGTAAAAGATGCATTTTATGTACGAGTCTGAACCAGCAACACAAAAGGTGTTATGTGTAAAAGTTAGTATAAAGTATGATTATACAGGAACCTTTATAAAAAAAAATTTTTTTTTTAAATTTAATTGGAAAAAAAAGCTCCAAAAAAGTTACAATATTATAAATACAGGACCACTGGGTCTATAGAAATATCCAATAAAAAAGTTAAAATGATGATAAAGTGAATAATGATCCCATCTGCGAGGATCAAACCCGTCCATGAGCACAAACGGACATTAAAGACACAACCGCCACACAACGTGACCCTCCGTCGGTCGGTCACATGATCTGCAGCGTTGGATTAACTCAAGGAGCGTGATCAGCTTTTTCACAGCATATTTTGAAATGTCATTTTGTAAACAGACAAAATTCCCCTTGTCACACACACACACACACACACACACACACACACACACACACACACACACACACACACACACACACACACACACACACACACACACACACACACACACTCTCTTCCGGCGATTGAGCCCGTGACTCTGGGAGCCGACACATCCCCTGACGGCAGCGGAGGGGCGGGACAGGAAGTGGCCGCAGACAGGAAGAGAGGAAGGAGGAAGTCGAGGGGCGGGACGCTTCCCGCCTTCTTCCAATCTGGGAGCAGAGACGTCCTCCCTTCCTGTGCGGCTTCGGAGACGGACACTCATTCGTATTTACCTTTGTTCCTCTCACTGGAGACGAGGGGAACTGAACCCAGACCAGTTTGTTTACAGCAGTTCTTTAATATCCATCCATCCATCCATCCATCCATCCATCCATCCATCTCTTCTAAAAGGGTTCCAGGTGGAATCTTTACGAACGATTAAAGGTTTCCAGATCAATAATAAAATGCAACAGAGTTTACCTCTCATCGAATATGTTTGGGGCTTTTATTGTGAAAGGCAAGAACAGGAAGCGGAATGCGCTGCAGTTTCTCCCAGTTTAATAAATACATAAAAAGTACTGTTACTTTCCTGCCACAACTCAACCACGTCCCTCTCTCTTCTCGCCCGTCTGACGTTTTTTTCCTTCAGCGCAATGCATGATGGTACTTTTCCCGATGCATTGTGGGATACTTGGGTATAATCATTCTCACTGTACGTTCCACTGCAAAGAGAGGAACTTGTGTGGTCCACTTTATAGTGAGAGTTCCTGAAAACAATCACATCACAAAAACAATGCCCGTGGCCGTCCAATCAGAGACGTTCCCTGACCTTTGACCCCTGTTGGGGGCGGGGCTATCGGACAATACAAGTCAACATGACTCCTCGACCCGGCGGCTGGAGTCCTGGTTGGAACTACAAAAGGCACTTTTACTGGTGTTTTCATAAGACGTTGCAGTGTAATGCGTGCGATAGAAGCGGGGTCATTGTGTGGGTTATCGGCAGCGTAATATTTTGTCTGGTAATCAGAGAATATCGCAGCGCTATTGTTGACGCGGCGGGCCAACTGTGACTGATGTTTGTGTTTCTTGGACTGCTATTTTTAAACCGTGTAGTCCAGCGAGCGGTTTGTGCACGACAGGCTGAACGGAGAGGAGGGAAAATCTAAAGTGTAAAGATTCCATTGAAAATAAACACTCTGAACTATGTATTTAAAACAAAATCAAACCAACATAAAAATATATTTATATATAAGTGAGATTTGAGCAGATAATACAAACTAAACTGTCTGTTTCTGGATGCTAACAGCATACAGTGTCAGTTAAGGACAGAAATGCCTGAAACCTGTATTCTCTCTACTGTTCACCAGGGGGCGACTCCTCTGGTTGTATAGAAGTCTATGAGGAAATGACTCCACTTCTCAGGGCATGCTTTAAGGCGGGGCTACCTTGTAATTGACAGATCGCTTAAACCAGTGTTAGACTGTCCTAAACCAGTATTAAACTGCATTAAGCCAGTATTAAACTGCATTAAACGAATATTAAGCTGAATTAAACCAATATTAAACTGCATAAACCAGTATTAAACTGCCTTAACCCAGTATTATGCTGCCTTAAACCAGTATTAGACTGCCTTAAACCAGTATTAAACTGCCTTAAACCAGTATTATGCTGCCTTAAACCAGTATTATGCTGCCTTAAACCAGTATTAAACTGCATGAAACAAATAATACTGCAATAAACCAGCATTAGACTGCATTAAACAAATATTAAGCTGAATTAAACCAATATTAAACTGCCTTAAACCAGTATTAGACTGCATTAAACCAGTATTAAACTGCCTTAAACCAGTATTAGACTGCATTAAACGAATATTAAGCTGAATTAAACCAATATTAAACTGCCTTAAACCAGTATTAGACTGCATTAAACCAGTATTAAACTAGTATTAGACTGCCTTAAACAAGTAATAGACTGCAATAAACCAGTATTAAACCGCATTAAAATAGTGTTAAACTGCATTAGACCAGTATTAAACTGCAATAAATCAGTATTAAGCTGAATCAAATCAGTATTAAGCTGAAATAAACCAGTATTAAGCTGAATTAAACCAGTATTAGACTGCATTAAACCAGCATTAGACTGCATTAAACCAGCATTAGACTGCATTAAACCAGCATTGACTTCGTCCACTTTGATATGCAGTCTCTGGCAGCAGCGCAGTGGAAACATAAAAGCATTTATTTAACTTCTACTTGGTGTGACTTCCTAACGGAAAGTTTCCTTTTGCGTTTCAGTTGTTTCATCATCCAATGAAACACAAAGAAAATGCAATAAAACAGAGCAGCACATTATGCAACTGTAATGAATGTGTGCATTCATGTGGTTTAGTCTACAGTAGAGCAGACACACACACACACACACACACACAGAAAAGGGTACAAAGGTAGTTTTTGTTCCCTGTGTCACTGGAACTTCAGCTTTGCTTGGTCATCATGGATAAATGCCCCTCTTATCGAGCACAACGGGCACAGACTGGGCCACACACACACACACACACACAGACACACACACACACAAACACACACACACACACACACACACACACAAAGTTTGTCTGTACTTCGACTTTAGGGAAAAAATTGACCTTCAAAATAGATTAAACTACTAAATTTGAAAGCCAATAAGCAAGATTCAAGTTAGAAAAAGCCATTAGGTTGTTTGTTTCTTAAAAGAAAATGTGTGTGTGTGTGTGTGTGTGTGTGTGTGTGTGTGTCCTCGTCTTCATCGTCTGTGGCAGCTGCCCGCACTGATAGTTGCTTTGTTTTCAGTGAGTGTTCCTTAATGAGGTCAAAGGCTATTTAGGGCCACTGGACGCTGACAAGGAGAAACAAGAGGAACCTTCATCACAGTCAGGACACACACACACACACACACAGACACACACACACACACACACACACAGACTCCCTCTCTCAAACACACACTTGCAGCTATTCATTACATTTGACCAAGACAAGGTCCAAAAAGCAGTGGCTGGAGAAAGAGACTCTTTGTGAGTGTGTGCGTGTGCGTGTGTGTGTGTGTGTGTGTGTGAGAGAGAGAATAGCGGAGCTAGAAAGGCAGATGGGTCCTCTGATATTTGGAGAGCGGGTGAGTCCATTGGATTTAGCAGCTAGCATAACGACAACATTCGGGGATCAAACACGTAACCGCTATTGAACCACCGGCATGAGGTGAGAGGTGAACCCACTCACTTCCCCGCCAGGTTCATTTGTTTACATCCACACCGTGACCTGATTACGGAGAATAACCAGATTGGGTTCCACTTTGAGTGTTAATGGTTCACAGAAAGCAGATTGTTCCTGGTGGCCTCCAGGAAGACGTCTTAATATAATAATACTACTAATGAAAGCGAGTATTTGGGAACCAGACGGCATTGTTTACTAGTCGTAGTAAATCAGACCATTGATGATAAATTGAGTTAGACTTGACTCAACTGAGTTTAATCATTGTATGATGTTCATCAGGATACTTAGTCTGGTAAGAAACAGATTATTATTGTGCCGTGTCTAAGTTCATAGCTCTCATGCTACAATGGATGCTAACAACTTTCAGCAACCTCCAGTTCTGTAAAGTGAAGTCTATGCCTTATGTGTTAAAGCTGCATTCTCTCTCCTGACCACCAGGGGGGACTCCTCTGGTTGTATAGAAGTCTATGCTTCATGTGTTAAAGCTGCATTCTCTCTCCTGACCACCAGGGGGGACTCCTCTGGTTGTATAGAAGTATATGCTTCATGTGTTAAAGCTACATTCTCTCTCCTGACCACCAGGGGCGACTCCTCTGGTTGTATAGAAGTATATGCTTCATGTGTTAAAGCTGCATTCTCTCTCCTGACCACCAGAGGCGACTCCTCTGGTTGTATAGAAGTATATGCTTCATGTGTTAAAGCTGCATTCTCTCTCCTGACCACCAGGGGCGACTCCTCTGGTTGTATAGAAGTCTATGCTTCATGTGTTAAAGCTGCATTCTCTCTCCTGACCACCAGAGGCGACTCCTCTGGTTGTATAGAAGTCTATGTTTCATGTGTTAAAGCTGCATTCTCTCTCCTGACCACCAGGGGCGACTCCTCTGGTTGTATAGAAGTCTATGTTTCATGTGTTAAAGCTGCATTCCCTCTCCTGACCACCAGGGGGCGACTCCTCTGGTTGTATAGAAGTATATGCTTCATGTGTTAAAGCTGCATTCTCTCCACTGACCACCAGGGGTGACTCCTCTGGTTGTATAGAAGTCTATATAAATGACTCCACATGAGTTTGTCTCAATCTCTAGTTTCAAGTGGAACTTCGTTCAAATTAAGATTTCTCCTTCAACAATAATTAAAAATGTCACCTTAATGCCAAATAAGATGGAGAGAGAAGTGCCTGTGTTCTAGGAGGCAGACGGAGCGGAGCTGTCAACACCGGCACCCTTCTCTCTCTCTCTCTCTCTCTCACACACACACACACACACACACACACACACACACACACACACACACACACACACACACACACACACACAGTCTGAGTCACCTGCAGACAAACCCCTTTATTGAGAAGCAGGCGGCCATCTTTGATTAGATGGAGTGACTCAGCAGACAGTGAACACAAGGGGGGGGGGGGGGGGGGGGTTTTCATGTGTGTGTGTGTCGGCCTGTGATTTTGTGTGACAGTATAATGAATGAGGGCGTTTGTGTTCATGTGGGAATATGTGGATGAGAGAGCGAGAGTGTGTGTGTGTGTGTGTGTGTGTGTGTTGTCGTACCTCGTGGTCTGGTATCTCAGAGGAAAGCGTCTTTCCGAGCACCGCCGCCGTCAGGTAGGTCCAACAACGAGCCGTGTTCGCCAGGTTGTAACCTCCTGGTGAGGAAGAGGAGCAGACAGGTAGATGTGTGAAGGTGAAGAGCATCATGTGGTCACATGACATGTGTGGAGTAGTTTTATTTCAATTAACTGAGTCAATTAGAAGGATCATTAAACAGGAAGTCAAGATAAAGAAAGGAAATGAAAAGAGAAACACAGGGAGAAAATAAGTGTTTCATTCAATCTCTCTCTGAAGGACGAAGAGGATGGGCTCGAGTGAAATGGAGAGAATGACAAGAACCAAGAAAAGAGAGGAGGATATGACTGAGAGAAAGTATGTAGGACAGAGAGGGAGGGAGAGAAAGGAAGAGAGGTGGGATTGTAGTGGAGTAAAAGGGCTTCATTGTGTCGTATAAGTAGGAGCTATCATCTGGCCAAGGGCTGAGGGGTCTGGAACAGAGCATGGTGTGTGTGTGTGTGTGTGTGTGTGTGTGTGTGTGTAGATGTGTTTGTGTGTGACTGTACACAAATGAGTGACTCGCTGAGATTCTAAACATAAACATAAGGGATACATCACATTATCCACCTTTCATTAAGACGATTTTAAAAGCCCAAGTGCGCGGTCATATATACACACACACACACGCGCACACACACACACACACACACCTCCTCCCAGCAGCAGTGTAGGTAGCTGCCACTCCAAGACGTGCTGCAGACACCGGCCCACGCCCACCGGGGTCATGTTGAAGGAGCACATGGGGTCTCCCGCCATGGTGTCGGCGCCCAGCTGCATCACCAGCGCCTCCGGGTTGAAGTGCGCGCGCACTTCCTGCATCACGCTGCACACAAAGAAGGGAACGCAACGCTCGTTACACAACACGCTGCACACCACGGGATACAAGGGAACGCAACGCACGCAGTACACAACGAGGACGCGGGTCGGGCCGATCGGGAGCCGGGATTTAAATCCCTTCAAAAATAATCGCGTTCAATTCATGTCTGAACATTGTTACATTTTTGTGTTTTTTTCTGTTTGTGTGTGTGTGGATGCACAAGTATGTGTGTGTTTTTCTGTTTGTGAGTGTGTGTGTTTTTCTGTTGTGTGCGAGTGAGTGGATGCACAGGTGTGTGCGTGTATGTGTGGTTTTCTGTTTGTGTGTGTGTTTGGCTGCACAGATGTGTGTGTGTGTGTGTGTGTGTTTGTGTGTGTGTGTGTACCTTGTAAAGATCTGGTAGTATCGGTCGTCCTTGATGCCGTCCTCCAGCGGGACGTTCACGGCGTACCAGCGGCCTTTACCCAGCCCCGTGTCACTCACGTCACCCGTACCTAACACACACACACACACACACACACACACACACACACACACACACACACACGTCTCACTGGACACCCGTCTCACAGTGCCGGTTATCTATCACATTCAAATGTTGGAAGTATCTGCAGGGACGGACCTGGGAAGAATCCAGGAGAGAACTTGTGCAGGGAGACGGTCATGACTTTGGATGTGAAGCTGAAGGCGTCTTCCACACCTGAAACAAACATATGGGGTCAACCTGTCCTCTTGATAAAGGCGTTTCCTGTCTTTGCCCCCGTGAGGACGGTCCCGGTCCCGTACCGTCTCCGTGGTGCAGGTCCACGTCCACGTACAGGACTCTCTCGTACTTCTCCCTCAGCTTCAGGATTCCCAGCACGGCGTCGTTCACGTAGCAGAAACCCGACGCCTCGTCCCTGAGAGAGAGCGAGAAATACAAAATGACTTTATGTTTTGAAAGCGTGACCTTTGCCCTGCAGCGCCCCCATCAGGCCCACCAGGGAACTGATGGGGGCGCTGCAGGAGCAGGAACTTGATTGAAGTGAGTGGCATCTATCTATCCATCCATCTATATATCCATCCATCCACCTATCCATCCATATATATCCATCCACCTATCCATCCATATATATCCATCCACCTATCTATATCTATCCATCCACCTATCTATCCATATATATATCTATCCATCCACCTATCTATCCATATATATATCTATCCATCCACCTATCCATATATCTAACCATCCACCCATCCATCTATATCTATATATATATATATCCATTCATATCTCTATATATATATATATATATATATATCCATATATATCCATATCCATATATATCCATATATATCCATATATATATATATCCATATATATCTATATACATATATATGTATATATATATATATCCATTCATCCATCCATCATCATCCATCCTTCTATCTATCCATCCATCCATCTATATATCTATCCATCCATCCATCCATCTATATATCTATCCATCCAGCCATCAATCCTTTTACTTATTCATCCATCCATCATCCACCCATCCTTCAATCCATCCATCCATCCTTCCTTCTATCCATCCATCCATCCATCCATCCATCCATCCATCCTTCCTTCTATCCATCTATCCATCCATCCATCCATCCATCCATCCATCCTTCTACCCATCCATCCATCCATCCATCCATCCATCCTTCTACCCATCCATCCATCCTGTTGAACAGAACTCACTTCTTGGCATGGTGCCAGCCTCCTGCCCAGTTGATGGCCACTTGACTCTTCTGGTCCACCAGACTCTGAGCTGCTGTCAGCGTAGCGCCCCCTACTGCTGCCGCATAGTCGTAGATCCCCTCCACCACTGGACAGTCATAACCTGGAGGGGCCCAACAACATCTTTAAATTAACATGTTGACTTCAGAGAGCGCACAATGTCATTAATGTTGTTTATTTCTGCACAGGCGGCGCCTCTCAAGGCTAAATCACGTCCTCATGAAGGAGGTTAAAGCTGTGGTTTATGCTGTGGAGAGAGAGATGACTGAATCCAGGAAGAGGTGGAGATGAACCTGGTGAGAGGTGCAGAGCACAAAAGGAGGAAGGAGGGATGAGCCGAGGGCACGAAGAAGAGCACTGATGGATGAGGGGGAATGGAGGAAAGGGAGCGAGTCAAGGAAACGAAAGCAGGGAGGGTTGAACTCGAGGAGTGGTCTAAAGTTAGAAATGTAAACTCTCGGAGAAGGACGGACGTCTGGAGGCGGCGAGTCCAAGAGCAACAAACCACACCGCGTCTCTCTGTCCACCCGGATGAGCTTTCACTCAGATGATGTATTCCTCTCTCAAGAGAAGTATGCAGACAATGTGAAGAGCACCTCAAAGTGAACATGCAGATAACACGCAGAACTGTCAGACATATTTGTGTAGTACAGTTCAAGACCGTGACAGTATACTGTGCACTCTGGTACACGCAAACGTGTTTAAATAGTGTGTTACAGTGCCCTCTGCTGCCGGTAAAATAGCACTGCATGTAAACTTGTTCCCACTTTAATGTATCCCTCTGGTTGAAAGAACTGTAATGAACTCCAGCGAGACATCAAAGTTGGTTGTAAAATGTGTCTGTAGTGAGGAAGAAAGATCGCCCGCCGCTATTCTGAGACAATGAACGTTCTCTTGTGACGAGTTCAAAAATAAATGCGTCTGTATTCGAGTTCGCCGTTGCTCTTCTCACCCAGGCCGTAGTCGACCGACTGCGGGTCGTCGTTGTCTCCGTCCTGGCTGATCTTGTGGAGGTGCTCCAGGTACGAGTCTGTGTGGAACTTGGCCATGTCCTCGATGGAGGCCACTTGAGGTTTAATGGTGCTGGAGGGCAAGGAAAGAAAATGTAATGGTAAATGCAGCTTGTGAAACTAAATACTGTGTGTAAATAAAACCGCGGTAACAGGACACAGACACACAAAAAACTGAATAAATACGGCTCTCATACACAGGACTGGGAGTGGAAATTGAGAGTCATGGAGGAAAAAAAAAAATACCACAACCCTTAACATAGGTTTCAAGAAAAGATGAAAAAATGTAATACAATAAATGACAAAAGTAAGAAATAGAAAATGACATTGAAAAGAGAAACCACCTGGAACTGAAAGGAATAATCTATCAATTTAAATTAACAGAATGAAAAAGTATAATATATATATATGAGATTATATCATTTATAAATATATATTATATCGGTAGATTCTCTGACTTGATGTGAAACAAGAAGATATTAAACAAAAAACTTACCAAACGAAATAAAAAGCATTATGATTATTATTTTTTAAGTCCCAGATGCCTTCTTCTCAAGTTTGAATATTTTCTTATTGTTTTTATTCTTGTGAAAGGCATTATTTATTTATTTTTCTCACATTTTAAAGACTTAATTTACAGAATGAATTGAGGAAGTAAAGTCTTCGCAGTTCACAGAATACGAAAGGAAAACAAAAAAAGGGGGAAGAAAATGCACCAGATCCCCTCAAAATATTAATAAAATAATAATAATATATATAATGTGCATTATTCTAAACACACAGCTATCTGAATGCAGGTTTCTGCAGAACGCACGTTAATATTTGAGTGTAAAAACCAAACCCCCTCTGAAATAAAACCACTTTTACACATGTCGGTACTGTGTGAGGCAACAGGAGATGTGTGTTGTTGCTGTTTTGTTATTACAAATAAATAAGTTTGACAGAAACCTGAGAGCACGTCACAGCAGCCGAATTACACCCAGCAATATGACCAACGTCACGTGACTGAAGGTTATGCGTCAGCTTCGACTCTGGTCTCTAAAAAGTACGGAAGTATATTAAATTAGCGGTTTCTCTCCGTCATATAAAGGAGCTGCCACTCACCTCACGTGCTTCAGGAGTCCGTAGGCTTCTATCAGGGAGTGGACCATACTCGCCTGGGAATTGACAGAAATAAACACGACGATGACGACACAGCAAAGCAGAGCACGTGGACTAAATGGTTGCGGTTCAATGTAACTCACCCGGTTTGGCACTTTGGATAAACTGTCGCAAGTCTCGATGTACTCCGAGCTGTAAACGTACGCGACCTTCCGCTTCCCGCCGCTGTCGTCATCCCGGTCTCCTCTGTGACTCATTTACGACGTGTCAAATATTAAAAACTAGTATTTAGCGAAGAATGGCGCTTATAAAAAACGAATTCACAAGGGAGAAAATTTCGAGCGGCGTCTTTTTCTCGAGCGTGGTGTTACACCGTCAACATTCCCCCCCCCCCCCTACCACACAAGCAACACGGTGAAGTTCCGGTGTCCGCCGTTAGACGGAACCCAACGATGATTACAAAAATATACAAAAAAAAATATATATATACATATATAGAGTAAAATTATTAAACTATTTATTGTCATTTTATCTTGAAACATGGACATGTTTTTTTGGCGGGGGAACGAATAGGACGGAGAGCTGAGTCCTAACGGTCGCCAACGTCGAATTAAATGTTCCACGCGCGCGGACGGTTTTCAAAGTGGTACGCACACGGCGCGAGAAGCATTCTGGGATTAATTGTAGTCTTTTTGCCGTTTCAATATAGTTTGCGTCAACGAATAGACAACATATTTGGTCAATACATGTTAAATATTTTAAAGTGTATTTGTTGATACACGGATATATAAAATACCCTATATTTTAATTAAATGTAAATACATATAAAGACAATCGGCTATTACAGGCCTGGACTGGGACACAAATTCGGCCCTGGACTTTTTGGTCCAGACTGACCCACCACAATCCGCGCCCAGATACTGTGCCAACTCTGTCCGTTGATGTACTGTACATATAATCACACAAGCCTTAATAACACTACTATACTGGAATGGGTCATTGTCTCCTTGTCTCTTATTTGATGTAATTTAATCTGAAAATTTCCATAAATAAGTGTTCAAAAAAAAGAAAAGCATGGACAATAAACCATAAACACTGACAGAAAAAAATAGGTAAAGCACATTTGAACAAATTGGAGCGTAAAGAAAGCATATTGATACTTAAAACACTTTAACTCTGGTGACCTGATTTGTAATTATAAAAAATGTGAAAAAGCAAAAAAAGGTCTGGAAAATGCGTGGGCGGGACTACTGGGCCAATCATAGGGCCACTGGGCCTCTTATGCGTCTTTACATACAAAAAAAGCTACTGCCGGCCCATTACTGACCAGCCTGCCTTCCACCAAACTGGCTCAGACCAACGGCAGTAATGGGAGCAGTTTTGCTCTCGGAAATCTGAGCCACCATGATGCCTCTGTGACTAATGTGATCCAGCTCACTGTAGCCCAAGACCTGAGATCAGGCTCCAAGCGCAAAGCCTCCACCCTGTCCCCAGATGAGCGGCCCAGTAAGCAGCCCTCTGCAGGCATGCACTCCTCAGCCCCTCTGGCCACACCAGGCTTCCCCTTCACTGGGGGCTACGGCCTCCCTCCTCTGGGCCTCAATTTAAAAATCATCAGTGGGATGACATCCTGTTGGCCGGGAGGCAGGCTAAGAACGGTCTGCGCCGAGGCCATGAGGGAAATGGACAAGAAATGAAAGACAATTTCCTCTGGTCATCTCTACTGCCTTTGGAGAACTAGTCTGAGTGGGGATGAAGACAGACTGGACACAAAGCGACAAATCTTAATGCTGGATTTTAGAAGATGAAACCTGAGGAAGGAAAAAAAGCTCCAGAGGGAAGAAGAAAATAAAAATGTAGAAGACTTTGGGCTTCCAAAACTGGCATTGAAATACTAACCACTGGACTTAGAACTGCTGAGTTTGGGCCTGCAGTGACCACAAATGGCCACTAGTTGTAGTGTTGACGTTAGAGACTGTAGTTCTGCAGCTTTGCTAAATGTGGACTTGTTGCTTTATTTCAGCTAATTCAAAAGATGGCGTAGGGTGGAGTTGCTGGGTTGATAATTGATTTAGCTGGTAGAAACATTTGTTCGATATCAGTAACGGAAATGGTATTGTTTGTCAGTTGTTGAATATTACTACTGAATATTTCTTCAAATGGTAAAAAGAAAAGGTAAAAAGATCAAACGGAACTTTAAAAAAACATTTTGATTGAACTGAATGATTCACTGCCAGGACACAGGGGTATTGTACGTTTTTGTTCTGAAAGGAAAGAGAGAGAAAAGGAAGCGGGATGGAAGAGGCGGCGGCGGCTTGTTGAGGATGACGTTAGAGACGATTATAACATAAAACCAGCAAATCCACTCAGGTGTGCTGGTCTCGTGTGGGAAGTCTTCTCCTCCAGAACGGCCCCGGAAAGAGCTTAAAATTTGCTTATGTCAAATTTGTTGTTCTCTTCTTTTTTTCAATATTTGAATTTACCAAATGTATTTATGTATGATATTTATTCATTTTTATTTTTTGTACAATTTTTTTTTCTTTCCCTTTTGTTGCTTTTTTATAACATTACCCTTTTTTTTTATCAGCTTCAGTTTATTAAAATCACAACTCAAACCGCTACCAGCATTTCTTCTTTAAAGTCACCATCATGTCATACATTTGTGTTCATACAGTCTATATTTAATCAGAGAGGCGAGAACATAGAATTCAATTGTTTGTTTTTGTTTTATTAATTTGTTTGGGATAACCTGATCACCAGGAGAATACCCAACACTATTAGGACTAATTGGAGATAATCACTTAGTTTCCAAAAGCCTGAAGTGAATATTGCTACAACAGGGTAAATCACTTACCACTGTGTAGCTCTGTGTGCTCATTCAATTCAATTCAGTTTGTACAATCTGTACACACAAGACATCCCTGTCCCGGGACCTCACATCGGATCAAATTAAAACCTTTCACAGGAAAAAATGGGAGAAACCTTTGTGAGAGCAACCGAGGAGAATCACTCTCCCGGATGGACAGAAGCTATAGATGTCATGTGAACAGAATGAACAACGTAAAAAAAGTTACAGCACATTCGATCCAGACGGCCACGATCCATGAAAACTCGAGGCGAGAAAAGGAAGAGCCTGATCAGGAAAAAAAGAAAAGAAGGGAGAAACCTTTGTGAGAGCAACCGAGGAGGAGAATCACTCTCCCCGACGAAACAGAGTCCTAATCCCGAAGATGCCTCATTCTATTCAAAATGGAGTTGGGGGGTCGAGGGCTCTGGCCTAAGGCGCCGTGTGTTGGCACCGCCTCCGCCTCCCTCTGCGTGTCCCGCATCTTTGTTTTAATTTTTTCTAATTCAACTTCTCTCGCCTGCATCCTCCTGCCAAAGGGGCCGAGACACCTTTTTTTGAACTTCAGACAGATGTCCTCCAGGAGCGTTTGTTCGTCTGTTCGTTGCTGGCCCAACTCGTAGAGAAAGCTATAATTTCGGTTCAGCTCGTCTTTATATTTTTCTTCCAGAATTCTCTGGCTTTTCTCGGTCGTTTTCTGTCTCATGGACAGAATGGTCTTTTGGTGTATTTGGTGCTTTTTGTCCAGAGAAGCATACTTCATTTTCCAGTGCTCTTCTACGATGCTCATCTGATTGTTTGTGTCTTTAAACTTGGAAAGGAGCTTCTCGTTAATGATGTTGAGTTTCACCATCTCCTCCTTTAACTCTTTCACCTCGCTCTGGTGCTGATCCTGAAGTTCTTCCATCTCCTGTTCCTTCATGTGCTTGTCTTTCGCTGCCATTTCCAGAGACTTGATGTTAGCCTCCAGGGCCTCATTGTTCCGGAGGCGCTCGTCTTTCTCCCTCAACAGCTCTTTTTCTGTCTCTCTGAGTCTCAGAGACAAATCCTCTTTCTCCTGGCAGAGATCGAGGATTGTTTTCTTTGACTCAGAGAGTTTCTCTGCCTCTGCCTCATATTTTGTCGCCATTTTGTCACGCTCCTTATTGCTGAGGGACACTTGGAGCTGGAGTTCTGACTCCCTCTCTTGTTGCCTGTGAATATTCTTCAATCTTCTTTGAATTACCTTTTGAAAGCTCTCAAGAACCTTTTCTTCTGAATCATCTTCAGAAATCTGACAGAAATGAAGCTTTTCAGTCTCAGACGGTCTCTGAATTTCCTCCATGTCGCTGATCTTCTTCATCAGACTTTGTATCTTGTCATTGGCAAGAATCAGAGCAGTTTTCAGACAATGCTCTTCTGAATGCTCCTGAGGACCAGCAGCCTGGTTTCTCTCGTTGTTTGTTATCTCCATTATATATTCACTAAAAGTACAGTCCGACTGTAGTAATGGAGATTTAAATCCGAATGGTGGAATGTGTCCTCTATTTATAGAGTTATGGAAGGTCAGATTAGTGTATGTGGAGACTCAGAGCGTCCCGAGTCTGTTGCAAATGGAACTTATTGACTTGCAGAGCAACAGTGATCTAAAAGCTAAATTCAGAGGCACAAGGAAAACCAGATGTGACTGGACAGTTTATGAGAGAATTGCCTCCATCCTTCCCTGAGCAGACAAAAGTGTTCAGTCGGGTAATGTACCTTTTTGGAAGCACATATCTGTGTGAGAAATTTTTCTTGACTATTCATTTTAATAAATGAAAGTACAGGTCCAGGATTAAATTAAGATTAAATGTGCAAATTACCCATTTTTGTGAACAATACTATCAGACTAAAGTAAAAGAAATGTGTGACCTAATGTCCCTTATTATTAATGCAGTATTTCTACAGGAAAGAGAAATACAACTACCACAGACAAGTACAACGCCTCCCAAAGTGTAGAACAAGGTACTTCACCTGAGTGTTTCATTTTCCTGGGGCGTTATACTTCAGCCAGGCCTGGACTGGGACACAAATTCGGCCCTGGACTTTTGGGTCCAGACTGACCCACCACAATCCGCGCCCAGATACTGTGCCAAGTCGGTCCGTTGATGTACTGTACATATAATCACACAAGCCTTAATAACACTACTATACTGGAATGGGTCATTGTCTCCTTGTCTCTTATTTGATGTAATTTAATCTGAAAATTTCCATAAATAAGTGTTTAAAAAAAAGAAAAGCATGGACAATAAACCATAAACACTGACAGAAAAAAATAGGTAAAGCACATTTGAACAAATTGGAGCGTAAAGAAAGCATATTGATACTTAAAACACTTTAACTCACTTTGTAGTTATAAAAATGTGAAAAAGCAGATCTGCATGCTCAAACCACAGCACCATAAAATAGTGGCTAATTAATCAGGATAGTATATCATTTTCCAACACTTTAGAACTAGATTTACACCACACGCTATCTATTATGTCAAGTAAAGTTCATAGACAACGTTTCTGAACATTTAGTGAATGAGTGTTTATCCACAACATCAACATGTTAGCTAGCACACTCACCTGCTATCACCACCACCAGTCTGTGCTTTTACTTTGAAGGCAGAAAGTACAATGATACGTGCTTGTTGACGCTAACTAATGTTGATGTTACGTGTGGAAAATATATACATGTCGGGTGCAAGAGCGCGTTCTCAATGCTTTAACAGTTGCAATACTGCAGTTCACCAGTAGAGGGAGTCCGTTCATACAGACGTGTCTTAGTGCTCATTAGAAGCTCCCCTTCATGTCACTGTGCCACCATGGCAGCGGGAGCCTCACTTTCACTGTCCGACGACACCTGAGAGGGACCCTCTGGGATGTGTCATTAGCTCATCATTAAAGGTGATTGGACGAGGGGGGTCTGGAAAATGCGTGGGCGGGACTACTGGGCCCATCATAGGGCCACTGGGCCTCTTATGCGTCTTTACATACATAAAAAGCTACTGCCGGCCCATTACTGACCGGCCCACCGGGAAGACTCCCGGTACTCCCTATGGCCAATCCACCACTGGGCTATTATGACTTAAAAGTACAGCTAAATGCTTTTCGCTAGAGGGCGCCAAAAACAGCAAACTTGTACAAACTACATTTTAATCACTTAATTGTATTTATTACAAACCACTTTTAGTGCTAAATCTTGACAACTGATAATATATTAATAAAACAGTACATTGACTTTACATGTACGTGTTGTTTGCTTCCTGGTTGAACATACTTCTGCAGCCACATTCAAGTTGTACAAGTATATCTGCAAATCATTTGTATTGCATTTTTTGCATGTTATATTTGTCTAAATATCTGTTAAGGATGTACCGTTCAGGTTCAATAAGTCTGCTCTCAACTGGATGCCATTGCTCTGCCATCATGTGCAAACTCGTCGGGGTTCACGTTCACTCATTCAAGGGTACACAGGCGTCAAGCTATTTAAAACGAAGATGACCGTTTCCGGTTAGAGAGTTCAAAATAAAATATGAAATAAACAACTAAGTGCTGAAATAAAATACTGCAGTGAAAGTCAAGTTTAAAGAAGTCACGTGGCTGTGAGTGCAAAACCCCAGTTTTAATCACTTCAACTGGTGCAATATAAATAAATTTTTAAATACATTTTATTCTGTCTGTATACATACAATATTGCTATTGTGGATTCTTTACTGTTTTTATTATTCTTTATTTTTTGTTTAATATATATATATATACATATTTGCTACATATTATGATTATTTTGTATGTATTCATATTCTATATATATACATGTATTATATATATACATTGTTTTATTTTTTACATATATTTGTATTAACAATAATATAATTCATATTTATAACATAATATATATATATATTAATACATTAATATATATCATGTTTTGTTTAATATATATTTTATTATTATTAATATAATATGTATTTATATGTATTATTATATACATTTTGTTGTATATCTATTTTTATTATTAATACTGTAATCAATATTTTATATATATTAATACATAAATATCCTTTTTTTGTTTGAATTTTTTTGGGGGGGTTATATATTACTATTAATTGTAGTATGTTTTCATTTTTATTATATATGTATTATTATATACATTTTGTTTTATATCTATTTGTATTATTAATAGTATAATAATAAATATGTTATATATATATTAACACATAAATACATATAATCTTTCTGACACGCTCTTATTGTGAAGATTGGTCCCGTAACTTCCGGTGTTGTTCCTGCTTCCTGTCCCCAATTTACCGCGGCTTCAGGTTACGTCCCTCCGGGTCTCCGTCGCTGCCGCCGCCGTTGAGCAGTGTCTCCGTGGCAGAAGCGCTCCTCGTCTCCTTCTTCACCGCCTGAGACGCACCGGAGGAACGACATGACTTTACCGTCCGGGATCTAACGAGTTAGTGGAACTAGTTCAACACTTTAAAGCCCGCCCACCACCTGTCAATCATGAGGAGCAGGAGCAACTCCGGCGTGAAGCTGGACAACTACGCGCGCATGGTGCAGCAGACGATCCTCCGGCACCAGGTGTGTGTGTGTGTGTGTGCGTGTGCGTGTGTGCGTGTGTGCGCGCGCGCGCGCGCGCTCACTAGTGTGTTCATAGGAGTTCACATTACGCAAGACATCGGGTCACACACACTGTATACCTTCATTGACATGCATTCAATGGTTTAAGTACCTTTTTATTTTGGCTTTATTTATTATCTATTGTAGTTTACATTTTTATTCAGCTCTTTTATTATATTATTATTTATTGTATTTTACATATTTATTCTAGCCTTTTATTATATGTATTATCTATTGTATTTTACATTTT
>NC_136591.1:39270177-39302047 GCF_910589615.1 Taurulus bubalis | reverse complement strand
TATATATATATATATATATATATATATATATAAATATATAATATATAATATATATATATATATTATATATATATATATATACATTCACTGTATATTTGTGCACACCAAATAAATATTATTTATTATTCCAGGTCCTCAGAAAAACTGCATTGTTTCATATTTCCTCATTTGCTTGTACATTCTTTTTCCTGTTATGAAAGATCGTTGTCTCTCGTTGCAGCAAGAAGCAACGGGGCTTGTGGGTAGTGTAGTTTTGGGATATATTATATCATATATATTCATTTATATATAATGTATATATTAATTTGTATATACATATATATTAATTTATATATATTATTATTATTTATATATATTATTATATATATATATATAGTATTATTTATTTATATATATATATATATATATATACATATATATATATGTATATATATATATATTATATCGGTAGATTCTCTGACTTGATGTGAAACAAGAAGATATTAAACAAAAAAACGTACCAAACGAAATAAAAAGCTTTATTATTTTTTAATTCCCAGATGCCTTCTTCTCAAGTTTGAATATTTGCTTATTGTTTGTATTCTTGTGAAAGGCATTATTTTCATTTTTTTCTCACATTTTAAAGACTTAATGGACAGAATGAATTGAGGAAGTAAAGTCTTCGCAGTTCACAGAATACGAACGGAAAACAAAAAGAAGGGGAAGAACATGCACCAGATCCCCTCAAAATATTAATAAAATAATAATAAAACAGTGTTTGCCCATCCAATGTCATTTAGCAATATTATTCAAAATAAATGTATGAATTCTCACGTTGTTTTATTTAAAGGACCCAGTGACGGGTCTCCTGCCCGGCAGCGAGGACCAGCCTCACTCCTGGGTCAGGGACAACGTGTACTGCGTGCTGTCCGTGTGGGCCCTCAGTCTCGCCTACAGGAAGAACGCCGACCGGGACGAGGACAAGGCCAAGGCCTACGAGCTGGAGCAGGTGTGTGTGTGTGTGTGTGTGTGTGTGTGTGTGTGTGTGACTATACTCTCTGAACTCCAGCAGCGATGTGAGTAATACTGTTGACATCTTTCTGCAGAGTGTGGTGAAGCTGATGAGAGGCATCCTGCAGGGCATCATGAGGCAGGTATGTGGTCCCAGAGTAATAATACACACTTTACTGTGGTCTCAGAGTAATAGTACACACTTTACTGTGGTCCCAGAGTAATAATACACACTTTACTGTGGTCCCAGAGTAATAATACACACTTTACTGTGGTCCCAGAGTAATAATACACACTTTACTGTGGTCCCAGAGTAATAATACACACTTTACTGTGGTCTCAGAGTAATAATACACACTTTACTGTGGTCTCAGAGTAATAATACACACTTTACTGTGGTCCCAGAGTAATAATACACACTTTACTGTGGTCCCAGAGTAATAATACACACTTTACTGTGGTCCCAGAGTAATAATACACACTTTACTGTGGTCCCAGAGTAATAATACACACTTTACTGTGGTCTCAGAGTAATAATACACACTTTACTGTGGTCTCAGAGTAATAATACACACTTTACTGTGGTCCCAGAGTAATAATACACACTTTACTGTGGTCTCAGAGTAATAATACACACTTTACTGTGGTCCCAGAGTAATAATGCACACTTTACTGTGGTCCCAGAGTAATAATACACACTTTACTGTGGCCTCAGAGTAATAATACACACTTTACTCGTAGCTGGACAAGGTGGAGAAGTTTAAGTACAGCAGAAGTACGTCCGACTCGCTCCACGCCAAGTACAACACCAGGACCTGCGCCCCGGTCGTCGGGGACGACGAGTGGGGTCACCTGCAGGTGGACGCCACCTCGCTCTTCCTCCTCTTCCTCGCCCAGATGACGGCGTCCGGTGAGCACGAAAACCCCCGCGGTCACGTGACCCTCGAGCCCGGGCTCAGCCTCCATCGTTACAGAAGTGTGTGTGTGTGTGTGTGTGTGTGTGTGTGTGTGTGTGTGTGTGTGTGTGTGTGTGTGTGTGTGTGTGTGTGTGTGTGTGTGTGTGTGTGTGTCAGGTCTCCACATCGTCTACACTCAGGATGAAGTGGACGTGGTTCAGAATCTGATGTTCTACATCGAGACGGCCTACAAAGTGGCCGTACGTGAAACCTCAACATTTTTTTAAAATTCCTGATTTCTTTTTTTTTTTTTTTTTAATAATTGACATAATTATTTATGTTTATTAATAATTGTGTCTCTTTTCTCTTTCTTCCTGGTTCCTCTCGCAGGATTATGGGATGTGGGAGAGAGGGGACAAAACCAACCAGGGCATCACTGAGATCAACGCCAGCTCTATAGGCATGGCCAAGGTCAACACACACACACACACACACACACACACACACACACACACTGGTAGATGGAGGAGAAAGTAGCCTCAGAGTGCTGAGTGAGAGCAGAACAGCTGTCGCCGGCGGCCTTTAGGCGGACCTTTAGTTTGACCTTCAGGCTGACCTTTAGTTTGACCTTTAGACGCTCCAAACTGACTCTGGATCAGATGTTAGGACTTTGTCTCGGTGCCGGAAGCGAACACAACGTCGACCAATAAAATCCTGCCGAACCTTCAGTCTCTTTCAAAGGCCGGCCCAAGGGTCATTTTTTTACATATGTATATAAAATATATATAATATATATCTAAAAGAATTCCAAACAGTTACAAATAAATAAATAGAAATGTTAGATTCTTGTGAGGAAGTTCTCTCTGTGCTCGACCCGGCGGCGCCCTTGGCCCGCGGCGGACGGGAGGTATCGTGTTCCCAGGAACGTTGGCTTCTCACTCAGAAATAACACAGTACTGGAAGTACCCAGTGTACACACACACACACACACACACACACACACACACACACACACACACACACACACACACACACACACACGATTTAATTTAAGACTTTGGAAAGAGGCACCCCTGCAGGATGTTCTCCAGTAATTACATGTAGATATTATTTATAGAAGCCAAACACTACTTGGAATCACTTTAAAGTACAAAAGTATTGGCATAGAAATGTACTCAAAGTACTTACAATTAAAGTACTTGTTATGCAGAATAGCTCATTTCAGAATCATATCAATTATGTTATTGGATTATAGTTATTGATGCATTAATGTGTTCATTTGTGGAGATGGTAAAGGTGGAGCTTATTTTAATTACTTCATATATAATGATACATCATCATTTATATTTTGATTCATCATTTTATTAATTAACTAATCAAATAAATGTAAATGAGTAAAAAGTAGCACAACGTTTAAAAAAAGAAGTCAAGAACAAGTACCTCAACATGGCACAAAGTACTTGAGTAGATCGTAGTACTGCGGTCCCGTTCCTGTTGACTGTCGCATGACTGTCACATGACTCGCATGACAGTCACGTGGCAGTCATGTCATGTGATAGTCATGTGATATATCACATGACATGACTGCCACATGACTGTCACATGGCTTGTCACATGACATGACTGTCACATGGCTTGTCACATGACATGACTGTCACATGGCTTGTCACATGACATGACTGTCACATGGCTTGTCACATAGCTTGTCACATGACTGTCATGTGATAGTCATGTGACTGCCACATGACTGTCACGTGACAGTCATGTGACTGCCACATGACTGTCACGCCACATGACTGTCACGTGACATGACTGTCACGTGACATGACTGTCACGTGACATGACTGTCACGTGACATGACTGCCACATGACTGCCACATGACATGACTGTCACGTGACTTTCACATGACATGACTGCCACATGACTGTCACATGACATGACTGCCACATGACTGCCACATGACATGACTGTCACGTGACTTTCACATGACATGACTGCCACATGACTGCCACATGAAATGACTGTCACATGACTGCCGCGTGACTGTCACAGGACATGACTGTCACATGGCTTGTCACATGACATGACTGTCACGTGACTGCTGTGCGTCCTACAGGCGGCTCTGGAGGCTTTGGACGACCTCAACTTGTTCGGAGCGAAAGGAGGACCTGGATCAGTGGTGCACGCTTTGGCGGACGACATCCAGCACTGCCAGGTACGTACACACACACACACACACACACACACACACAAACACACACACACACACACACACACACACACAGTGATTTCACCCCCTCTCTCTCTCCCCTCACAGTCCATCCTCACGTCCATGTTGCCCAGAGCCTCCATGTCTAAAGAGGTGGACGCCGGCGTCCTGGCCATCATCTCATATCCCGCCTTCGCCGTGGACGACATCAGCATCGTCAACGCCACCAAGGAGGAGATCATCTCCAAACTGCAGGTGTGGGACAGCACAAAGGACGTTGGTGTTGTTGTTCGTGGCCGTTTTTTAACGTGACCTCACTGACTTCCTCTCTGCGTCTTCAGGGTCGATACGGCTGCTGCAGGTTCCTCAGGGACGGACACAAAACCCCCAAAGAGGTAAAAAGACGTTCGTTTCCAGAACGTTCTTGTCTGTTTTCCCTCATTAATAGCATTATGAGGTTTGAACTCTCCTCTTTTTCGTCGGCTCCATTGTTTTCAGCGTTCATCGTCTCTTCATCCAGGCATTTAAAGGGCAACTCGGCCATTTTTAAACCATGCTTTTTGTGTCTTAACGTATCGATGGAGAACTGTTATCGTTAATGTGTACGTCCGCTTGAAGTGTTAGTTGTTGACTGACAGGCTCGGTTATTATAAGTGTCTGACATCGTACATCAAACGTCTGTTTATCGGGCGTCTCGCCGCCTCCACCTTGTGGAAACTATCAGATCAGCTGACATCTGACTCACTTTGTGTGATTTCCAGGATCCGAACCGTCTGTACTACGAGTCGGCCGAACTGAAGCTGTTTGAAAACATCGAGTGCGAGTGGCCTCTGTTCTGGACCTACCTCATCCTGGACGGCATCTTCATCAACAGCCCCGAGCAGGTAGGAGCCGCTCCTCCTTTTGGGTCCGCTGTGCACGTTCACCAGGGGCAATGTTCGATGATGCAATGTTGTTGTTGTTGTTGTTTTGGGGATGCAGGTGCAGGAGTACCAGGAGGCTCTGGAGGGCATCCTCATCAAACAGAAAGACGGCCTTCGCCTGGTGCCGGAGCTCTACAGCGTCCCACCGGATAAGGTGACGACCTCGCCGCTTACGCTCCTGGTGCTTCTGACGCGGCCGCTTCAACGGTGTTTTGTTTGTTTGTTTGTTTGTTTGCGCCAACAGGTGGAGGAGGAGTACTTGAACCCCCACTCTGTGGAGAGGGTCCCGCTGGGAAAATGTCCTCTGAAATGGGGACAGTCTCTGTACATCCTGGGGAACCTGCTCTCCGAGGTGAGCCGGGAAAAAACCTCTTTGACGTTTTAATAACTAATAATTATTTTATTTATTTTCAGGCCAGTAATTTCCCTAAAATCTTGTCGACCAACAGAAACAAATCTAACCAAAAACAGAGTTAATAATGGCATCTTTGTAATAATAAGTGATCTAGAAATGTCAGAAAATAGTGACATTTGTTCCTCAGAGTCCAAGTTTTAATGTCTTGTTTTGTCCAAAACTTCAAGATATTCAGTTAAATATTAATCAAACCAGAGAAAAGTGGGAAGTCTCCAGATTTAAGGGACTGGAAAAAGTATTATTTTTGTTTGTGTTTGGAATGAAGAATTATTTTAACGATGAATTGATTCTCAAAGTAGTTGGCGATTATTTTTCAGTTTTTCCGTATTTATCTTAAACTACTATTAGAAAACATATTTGTATTTTTTTCCCCCTCAAAAATATTTATTTTATTTATTTTAATTCATTCTTCCTCTTTTTCTTCAGGGGTTTCTGGCCCCCGGGGAGATCGACCCCCTGAACCGCCGCTTCTCCACCGTGCCCAAGCCTGACGTGGTCGTCCAGGGTGAGGAGGGAGGGACGTCCCACGTTCTTTAAAATGTTTTACCCGCGCTCCTCCTCCTCCAAACCTCCTCTTTGCTCCTCCTCCCTCAGTGTCGTTCCTGGCCGAGTCGGAGGAGATCAAAGAGCTGCTGCTGAAGAACGGCATCGACGTGGAGACGGTCGCCGACATCCACCCCATCCACGTGCAGCCCTCCAGGGTGCTCAGCCACATCTACGCCCGGCTCGGTACGACCCGCAGCGCCTCCTCGTGCACGCGCCTCCTCGTGCACGCTCCTCCTCGTGCGCGCGCTCACCCGCTGTCTTCCCGCTCTGCTGCAGGTCGTAACCCTCGGCTGGGTCTGACGGGGCGGCCCTACAGGAGGATCGGAGTCCTGGGAACCTCCAAGTTCTACACCATCAGGAACACCATCTTCTCCTTCACCCCTCAGGTCACTCATTAAAACATATAACATATGTTTATTCATGGGTTTAGGCTGTTTAATCATGGGTTAGGCTGTTTAATCATGAGTTAGGCTGTTTAATCATGAGTTAGGCTGTTTATTCATTTATTCATGGGTTTAGGCTGTTTATTCATGGGTGTAGGCTGTTTATTCATTTATTCATGGGTTTAGGCTGTTTATTCATGGGTGTAGGCTGTTTATTCATTTAATCATGAGTTTACTTTTTGTTTATTCATGAGTTTAGGCTGTTTATTCATGAGTTTACTTTTTTGTTTATTCATTTGTTTATTCATGAGTTTATTCATTTATTCATGAGTGTAGGCTGTTTATTCATTTATTCATGAGTTTACTTTTTGTTTATTCATGAGTTTAGGCTGTTTATTCATGAGTTTACTTTTTTGTTTATTCATTTGTTTATTCATGAGTTTATTCATTTATTCATGAGTGTAGGCTGTTTATTCATTTATTCATGAGTTTACTTTTTGTTTTTTCATGAGTTTATTCATTTGTTTATTCATGAGTTTATTCATTTATTCATGAGTGTAGGCTGTTTATTCATGAGTTAGACTGTTTATTCATTTATTCATGAGTTTAGGCTGTTTATTCATGAGTTAGACTGTTTATTCATTTATTCATGAGTTAGACTGTTTATTCATTTATTCATGAGTTTACTTTTTGTTTATTCATGAGTTTAGGCTGTTTGTTCATTTATTCATGTGTTAGACTGTCTATTCATTTATTCATGAGTTTAGGCTGTTTATTCATTTATTCATGAGTGTAGGCTGTTTATTCATGAGTTAGACTGTTTATTCATGAGTTTACTTTTTTGTTTATTCATGCGTTAGACGTTTATTCATGAGTTTACTTTTTTGTTTATTCATGAGTTTATGTTTTTGTTTATTCAGTTTAGGCTGTTTATTCATGAGCTTGCATTTTTTTTGTTTATTCATGAGTGTAGGCTGTTTATTCATTTAATCATGAGTTTACTTTTTGTTTATTCATGAGTTTAGGCTGTTTATTCATGAGTTTACTTTTTTGTTTATTCATTTGTTTATTCATGAGTTTATTCATTTATTCATGAGTGTAGGCTGTTTATTCATTTATTCATGAGTTTACTTTTTGTTTTTTCATGAGTTTATTCATTTGTTTATTCATGAGTTTATTCATTTATTCATGAGTGTAGGCTGTTTATTCATGAGTTAGACTGTTTATTCATTTATTCATGAGTTTAGGCTGTTTATTCATGAGTTAGACTGTTTATTCATTTATTCATGAGTTAGACTGTTTATTCATTTATTCATGAGTTTACTTTTTGTTTATTCATGAGTTTAGGCTGTTTGTTCATTTATTCATGTGTTAGACTGTCTATTCATTTATTCATGAGTTTAGGCTGTTTATTCATTTATTCATGAGTGTAGGCTGTTTATTCATGAGTTAGACTGTTTATTCATGAGTTTACTTTTTTGTTTATTCATGCGTTAGACGTTTATTCATGAGTTTACTTTTTTGTTTATTCATGAGTTTATGTTTTTGTTTATTCAGTTTAGGCTGTTTATTCATGAGCTTGCATTTTTTTTGTTTATTCATGAGTTTACGTCACCGCTCAGGTCACTAACTGGCATACACACTATAACTTTTATGCTTATCTTTTACCCTGTATTATTTTATTGTAATTGTAAGGCGACCTTGGGTGCCTTGAAAGGCGTCTCCAAATTTAATGTATTATTATTATTATTATTATTACTAAAACCTATAAACATATAAGATGTATTTTATTCTTTTTAGAATATTTGGAAAGTTACAAAAGTACTGTTATTAAATACAAGTTTGAGGTACTTTACTTTTATTCCACTGGGTTTATTTAATTCCTTCAGAAATAATAACCCAGAATATAAATAAATAGTATGATAAATGATTTTATAGATTATTATTTTAATTTGTTTTTGTTTGTTCTGGTGAAATTCACAAGTTCACCAGCAGAATTTAACGTAAAAGACGAGCGTCGCCTCACATGATTACATGAATGCATTAATATTTATAACCCAGTGATAAATATACTATATTTATATTATTGCATAGTAGTGTTTCGTAGATCCAATCGTTGTACTTTTACTGGTCATCCAGATAACAATACATTTAAACCCTCCAGTTCATCGACCATCAGCAGTTCTACTTGGCGCTGGACAACAAGATGATCGTGGAGATGTTGAGGACGGAGATCGCCTACCTGGCGTCCAGGTGGAGGATGACCGGGAGGCCCACCGTCACTTTCCCCATTTCACAGACCATGCTGAGTGAGAACACACACATACACACACACACACACACACACACACACACACACACAGAATGAACGCGGTCCTCATATTGTTGCCTTTGTGTTTCTCAGCTGAAGACCACACAGACCTGGACCCGGCCGTGTTGGCGACGCTGAGGAAGCTGCAGGACGGATATTATGGAGGAGCGAGGTGAGGAGGAGGAGGAGGAGGAAGAGGAGCAGGAGGTCTAGACGTGAACACACAACACACACACACGGACAGTTTGAGGCTTTTTAGATGCAATGGGAGTATTTTACGGCAAAAAAAACTAATTTGATTTAGTATTTTTCTCCCAGAATTGCAGTTGAGTCTCGATGTGCAAGAAGATCAAATTTACAGGAGAAATAGAAACATGAGAGAAAACACAATATTCTGAGAAAAAAAACTCTTCCAAGATTAAAGATGTTAATTTACCGGATTATCATCAGCAAACGGACTTCTTTCAGAATAAAACAGTTTACTGAGTAGAGGGTTTCCCTTACTGGCGCTCCTCAAAGGTTTCTTTACATTTGGGTTTTATCCCCTCAGTGTTTATCCTGTAAAATCAAAAGTCATCGTGACGTTTGCTCTTTTCCATCTTTCTTGTCTTTTCACGTTCAAAACAATGTCAAGAAATCATTTTTATTTTATTTTATCAGTTTTATCTTCGTACCGCAAACGATTTTTTCGTTTGTTTTCTCTTCTTCATCTTTGACGACGCAGTTCGATGTTCTGTGGAAGATTTAAATGTAAAACATTAAAACACTTTAGAAAGAACAAAACTCTCACAGAAAGATCTCCTCCTCTTCCTCCTCCCCTTCCTTCCTCCTCCCATCCCCTTCTTCCTCCTCCCCTTCCTTCCTCCTCCCATCCCCTTCTTCCTCCTCCTCTCCTCTTCCTCCTCCCATCCCCTTCCTCCCCCTCCCCTTCTTCCTCCTCCTCTCCTCTTCCCCCCCCCCCCTCCTCCTCTTCCCCTCCTCCTCCTCTCCTCTTTCTCCTCTTCCCCCTTCCTCTCCTCCTCCTTCCTCCTCTTCCTCCCCCTCTCCTCCCCTTCGTCCTCCTCCCCTTCATTCCTCCTCCCCCCATTCCTCCTCCTCCTCCTCCTCTTCCTCCCCGTCCCTCCTCCTCCTCTTCCTCTCCTCCCCCCCCCCTCCCCTTCCTCTTCCTCCTCCTCCTCTCCTCTTCACCCTTCCTCTCCTCCTCCTTCCTCCTCTTCCTCCCCCTCTCCTCCCCTTCGTCCTCCTCCCCTTCATTCCTCCTCCCCCCATTCCTCCTCCTCCTCCTATTCCTCCCCCCCCCCCCCCCCCCCCCCTTCTCCTCTTCCTCTCCTCCCCCCCCCTCCCCTTCCTCTTCCTCCTCCTCCTCCTCCTCCAGGATCCAGACGGGGAAGCTGTCGGAGTTCTTGACCACTTCCTGTTTCGCTTACCTGAGCTTCCTGGACGGTAAGGGTTCTGGCAGCATGAGCCGCCGCGACGAAGAGTATGATGATGATGATGATGAGGGTGACGCCGATGGATACGTGCATGAGTTACGTTGTGACGATGGTAAGAAAACAAACAAACAAACAAGATGGATGCATGAGGAGGAACGGTGACGCCAGCGATGGAAGTTTGTTTCCCATCGTTGGCTTGACCTTTCCTCGAGGGATGTACTCCTGAAATACACGACACGCATGTACAAGTACACACAGGTACACGCAGGCAGTAGCTGTGTGTACTGAACCCCGTGGTTAACCCTCAGCTACATCTCTGATCCTGTGCCACCTCCTCCATCCTTTGTTTTTATGTTCCTCCTCCTCGGAGCTTTTGTTTAAGACTTTAAGTGAAACCTTTCAAACTGATCTAGAACCAGCAGATTGTTGCTCGTCTGGTTCGATCGGTCCGACAGGTGAACACAGCGCCGTCTGCAGGTGACTTGTGTTCCATTCATGCCTTTTGACTGTGAACGATGAAGCCTTGATGAAATCTACACAGTTTAAAGTGTATGTTTTTTAATTATGACTTTAAAAAACAACTGCAGCATTCTTTAACAGTTTTAACTGTGAGATTTGAACGGGCTTCTAAATCATTCTGAATGTGTAGCTGGATGCCAGCTGGTATTTAGATGAAGAAACTTTACTTTAGGTTATTTTTATTAATTACATTACAAAATATATATATATTTACATCTTTATTAAAATATATATATATATATATATATATATTTGATTATATTTTATTTATTTTATTTTGTTTTTTTTGTTTTGTTTTTATTTACATTTTTGTATTTACATTTTTATTTTAAAATTATATATTTGATTAATTTTTTTTATTTTTTATTATTTGTTTATTTGTTTAATTATTTATTGTTATTTATTTTATTTACATTTTTATAAAAAATATATATTTTATTACATTTAAATTGTTTGGTTTATATATATTTTTGTAGTGTTTTTTTTTGCAAAAACAGACAAACAGAAACCAAACCAAGCATGAGGTAATAGTACATGGTTACATGAGGTAATAGTACATGGTTACATGAGGTAATAGTACATGGTTACATGAGGTATTAATACATGGTTACATGAGGTATTAATACATGGTTACATGAGGTAATAGTACATAGTTACATGAGGTAATAGTACATGGTTACATGAGGTAATAGTACATGGTTACATGAGGTAATAGTACATGGTTACATGAGGTAATAGTACATGGTTACATGAGGTAATAGTACATGGTTACATGAGGTAATAGTACATGGTTACATGAGGTATTAATACATGGTTACATGAGGTATTAATACATGGTTACATGAGGTAATAGTACATAGTTACATGAGGTAATAGTACATGGTTACATGAGGTAATAGTACATGGTTACATGAGGTAATAGTACATGGTTACATGAGGTAATAGTACATGGTTACATGAGGTAATAGTACATGGTTACATGAGGTATTAATACATGGTTACATGAGGTAATAGTACATGGTTACATGAGGTAATAGTACATGGTTACATGAGGTAATAGTACATGGTTACATGAGGTAATAGTACATGGTTACATGAGGTAATAGTACATGGTTACATGAGGTAATAGTACATAGTTACATGAGGTAATAGTACATGGTTACACGAGGTATTAATACATGGTTACATGAGGTAATAGTACATGGTTACATGAGGTATTAATACATGGTTACATGAGGTAATAGTACATAGTTACATGAGGTAATAGTACATGGTTACATGAGGTAATAGTACATGGTTACATGAGGTAATAGTACATGGTTACATGAGGTAATAGTACATGGTTACATGAGGTAATAGTACATGGTTACATGAGGTAATAGTACATGGTTACATGAGGTAATAGTACATGGTTACATGAGGTAATAGTACATGGTTACATGAGGTAATAGTACATGGTTACATGAGGTAATAGTACATGGTTACATGGGTTCTGTGGGGAAGCTAAATGAAGGTGAGTGGGATTTAAACTCGATGAACCATCTTCCACGCTTCCATTCCTTTTATTTCCCTAAACCTTCGCCTGTCCTGCTCTGCAGAGGCCGACGACCTCGCCCAGTACCTGGACCACCTGTTGGCCCACGCCGCGCCCAAGAAGCCCAAGCAGGCGGCGGGCGGTCTGGGCCGCTTCAAGGCCCTGGCCACCAGGACCAAGGAGATGGTGTCTCTGAGGAACAAGGCCCAGGACCTGGACGTGCACAGTGAGCGGCCGGCGGGCACATGAGCCCTCAGCGTCGTCTCGCAGGTCGCTTCATCCGCTGTTTCCCTTTGTGCAGGCGTCAACATGTACCTGCCCAACAAGCTGTTCCGCTCGCCGCAGCCCTCCCTCAACCTCAACCTCCCAGACTCCTCGGCGCCGCAAGAACCCCGGGTGCGCTCTTTTTTTTTTTTTTTTTTAATTTATTTTGTGGCCTTTTGTATTTTATCGTGTCTCTCCGCCGCTCTAACTTCCCTCCCCGGGTCCTCCAGGCTCCGGAGGCGGCGTCCTCTACAGACGGCGGCATCCCCAAAGACGCCGGCGGCGCCACCGACTACGGCGCCTTGGTGCAGCTGCTGAAGGACACGCAGAGTCTGCAGGCCCAGGCCGACGTGCTCTACGTCCTCTTCAAAGACAAGTGAGGCCTGAGTTATGACTTATGACTCCTTTTGTCAGCTTCAGACGTTGTTATTATTTTAGCTTGTTTCTGTGTGTTCACCACTTCTTCTTTAGTTTATAATATCCACGTCTCTGATTGAAATGTATTGCAATGTTTCAAAACACACCTGCTGTTACCACGCATCGCCACAAGGTGGCGCCAAAGAGAGCAAAACGGAGATCTGCAACATTAAGTGTATTCTAACATAAATACAATGTTTTATGTGTTTTACATATGCATATTTTAATATGTGGTGAAGAGAGCAATACTTTAAGAAGATGAGAACAATGAATGATATGAAACGGCAAAAAAAATAGACTAAAGATTCTTTTAATCAACCCAGAGGAACAACAATAACTTGGTAGTGTACAATATTTGTCATTTCATATCTCGATAACGATATATATATTTTATGTTTTAATTACCACGTGGTAAAGCCTATTTATCTGTACAATGAAGTACCTGGCAAAAGCACTGAGTGTGTTCTCCTTTAATTAAGAACCTCAAGTGAAAATAACAGACAATAAATTCATATTTTCACGCTTGATAATTGAGTGATCATGTGAAATGTGGCGTTAAAACAAAAGCCGCAACCTTCTAATGAACCTTATCCTCGGCGTTATCCGTTCAGACGACGTATCTGCGTCACATCTCTACGTGTGTGAACTGGTTTGAACTGGTTTGGTCTGGTCTGGTTTAGGGGCATGGACTGGGACACACAGCTGCACGGCAAAGGCTCCACGGTGAGGTCGCTGCTGTCCGACCTCTACGAGAAGGCCGGAGAGCTCAAACACTGGAGCCTCATCCGGATGATCTCCGGCATGCTGAGGAAGAAGGTGGAGGAGCTGGACTCGGTACGACACACACACACACACACACACACACAGTCTTTTTAACTTTGCTGTTATCTCAGTCTGAAAAACACGAGTCAAATTCTTTGTTTTGGAAGTTTAATTTTGCGGGGGTGTCTTACGCATGCATTCTCCCTCCTGGCCAGCAGGGGGCGACTTCCTCGGTTTCAAAAAAGCAGCAGATTGTATAGAAAATATTCTGCTTAAATCCGTATTTGTTGGCGTTCAGCCTTTTAAAAAAACACATTTTTGCAAAAAGTAGGTCATTTTTCTTTTTTTTACCAAAAAACACGCTTTTTGGACTGAATTTGCTTCCTAGCATGCCAATGCTTTCCTGGATTGTGTTTATTGTTGCAGATTTCGATGCTTTAGGTCTTAATCTTTCTAAAAAGCTGCACTATTAGTCTGAGGGTTGTTGTTACAGCACCGAACAATACTGTTTTTAAACTCTGGAGCTCTCGAGGACTTCTTTTGATACACCTGGCTCATACTCATGCTGGATGTTCATAGTTATGATCAAAATATCTTTTAAAAGTTTTTTTAGTTTTTTGCAGATATACATTTTTCTCCCAAGACTTTGCTGAACAAATACATATAAATAAACACAAGTATTGGAATTAATTTGGGTTCCTACGACGACTCAAACAGGGAAAAAGAGGCCTAGACCCCCTTGTGTTAAGATGGTTTTAAAGAAAGTAAAATAAAACATATTCTGAATAATTACTTTATTCAAAGTCAACGTTTTTGTTTTGAGGATTTAAAAATAATTCAATACGACAACACTTAAAGCTTCAATAAAAAAAAAAAAATCATCTGCCTCCTGACTTTTAACACATAAAAAGCCCCGCCCCCCCTCATCCCTTCTCTCTCCTGATTGGCTGCCGTCCCCCGTAGGCCTGCTCTGATTTGCTGGCGCACCAGAAGCACCTGACGGTGGGTCTTCCCCCGGAGCCGAGGGAGAAGACCATCTCCGCCCCGATCCCTCCGGACCAGCTGGCCGCGCTCATCGACGAGGCCAGCGGCAACAACATCAGCGTGACCATCCTCACTCAGGTGAGTCGCACACTGCTCCGTCACCTGGGAGGGGGCGTGTCCTCCTCTCTAACTCCTCCCCCCTCCCTCCCTCCCTCCTGCAGGAGATCATGGTGTACCTGGCGATGTGCATCAGGACTCAGCCCAGCCTCTTCAGCGAGATGTTCAGGCTCCGGATCGGTCTCATCATCCAGGTGATGGCCACCGAGCTCGCCCAGTCACTCAACTGCTCAGGTGAGAGGGGAGGAGCAGGTGATGCGAGCGAGTTCCCCAAATGCATTATGGTCCATTTGACTCTAAATGACCATAATTTACGAAATGAACATCATGCTGTATTGAAGAAGACTTGAAACTAGAGATTGAGACATAAACTCATGTTTACAATGTTTACTGAGGGAATACATCAAGAGAAGTAGAGTCATTTATATAGACTTCTATACAACCAGAGGAGTGTCCCCTGGTGGTCAGGAGAGAGAATGCAGCTTTAACACATTAAGCATATACTTCTATACAACCAGAGGAGTCGCCCCCTGGTGGTTAGGAGAGAGAATGCAGCTTTAACACATGAAGCATATACTTCTATACAACCAGAGGAGTCGCCCCCTGGTGGTCAGGAGAGAGAATGCAGATTTAACACATGAAGCATATACTTCTATACAACCAGAGGAGTCGCCCCCTGGTGGTCAGGAGAGAGAATGCAGCTTTAACACATGAAGCATAGACTTCTATACAACCAGAGGAGTCGGCCCTAGTGGTCAGGAGAGAGAATGCAGCTTTAACACATGAAGCATAGACTTCTATACAACCAGAGGAGTCAGCCCCTAGTGGTCAGGAGAGAGAATGCAGCTTTAACACATGAAGCATAGACTTCTATACAACCAGAGGAGTCGCCCCCAGGAGAGAGAATACAGCTTTAAGAAACTTTTATCCTATTGGTTCTTTGTTTTTAACTGTGTGTGTGTGTGTGTGTGTGTGTGTGTGTGTGTGTGTGTGTGTGTGTGTGTGTGTGTGTGTGTGTGTAGGAGAGGAGGCCACAGAGAGTCTGATGAGTCTCGGTCCGTCCGAGCTGAAGAATCTCCTCCATCACATCCTCAGCGGCAAAGAGTTCGGCGTGCAGCGCAGCGGTCGGTCCACCAAATCACCAAATCATCACACAGCCAATCAGATGCTTCGGTTACTGTAAGGTCCCGCCCCCCTCCTTTCCTCTGTCTCCACAGTTAGAGAGCTGGACGTCGGCGTCAGTCTCTCCATCCATCACCTCGGCAACGTGGGCGCCACCAAGAGCGAGCGAGCCGGCATCAGCAAGCTGAAGAGCGACATGAAGATGGTACGACGAGGCTGACGAGCAATTATCTTTCACAGGGGAATATTTTAGGTTTGAAGGAGAAGTCGTGTCGGTGCTGAGCGCCAGCCGGTCTGACGGCATCGGACCTGTTCATGAACGCCGAAGAGGTTGAGGAAGACGAAGGATCTTATTTTTAACAATCTTGTGTTTTTTTTTATTTTTGGCAAACGGACTCTTGTCTCTTCACAGCTGGAGCACAGGTTGTCTTTACCGGATCCCAGTAAGGTGATGATGATGATGATGAGGTGGTAATTCACCTGGCTGATGATGATGATGATGATGAGGGGGACATAATTGTGGAGCTGCATCGGAGGAGAATTGTGGAAAGAAATTAAGACAAATCTGATAATTTGAGGAGGTCGACAGCTTCAATCGGTGTAAATGAATAAGTTGAGTTTTTGTTTTTAATAAATCAGCCGCTTCATGTGCCGCTTGGTTTCTGTGTTGCAGGCGGAGCACAGGTTGTCTCTGACGGACCCATTTAAGGTGACGAAGATTAACTATCGGTTCCTCTTTCTCTCTTTTTTCATCTTCTTCTTCTTCTGCTTCTTTTTCTTCTGCTTCTTTTTCTTCTTCTTCTTCTTCTGCTTCTTTTTCTTCTTCTTCTTCTTCTGCTTCTTTTTCTTCTTCTTCTTCTTCTGCTTCTTTTTCTTCTTCTGCTTCTTTTTCTTCTTCTGCTTCTTTTTCTTCTTCTTCTTCTGCTTCTGCTTCTTTTTCTTCTTCTTCTTCTTCTGCTTCTGCTTCTTTTTCTTTTTCTTCTTCTTCTTCTTCTGCTTCTTTTTCTTCTTCTGCTTCTTTTCTTCTTCTTCTTCTGCTTCTTTTTTGCTTCTTTTTCTTCTTTTTTGCTTCTTTTTCTTCTTCTGCTTCTTTTTCTTCTTCTGCTTCTTTTTCTGCTTCTTTTTCTGCTTCTTCTCCTTCTCCTTCTTCTTCTTCTTCTTCTTCTTCTTCTTCTTCTGCTTCTTTTTCTTCTTCTGCTTCTTTTTCTTCTTCTTTTTCTTCTACTGCTTCTTTTCATCTGCTTCTTTTCTTTTTCTGCGTCTTCTGCTTCTTCTTCTTCTTCTTCTTCTGCTTCTTTTTCTGCTTCTTCTTCTTCTGCTTCTTTTTCTTCTCACTCTTCTTCTGCTTCTTTTCTTCTTCTGCTTCTTCGTCTTCTTCTTCTTCTTCTTCTTCTTCTTCTTCTTCTTCTTCTTCTTCTTAGTGCTGAATTGCACTGAGACAGAACATTACCACCAACATTTAACTGCAATTGTCTTCCGCCAAAAATATCTGACGTTTATTTTTATTTTTTTCCTCACTCGTCGTTCGTATCGCAACGAAATAAAAAGTTACTTTGATTTTACGTTTCCTTCCTTCTGTCTTCCGCCGCCGCCATTTCACACGTGTTGCTGGTCCCGCCCCTTCAGCTCCGGCTCCGAGGTGGCGACCGTCGAGGGGGCGGAGTCTCCAGCGCTCCACTCTTCCCCTTTTTGACCTCTGAGACGGATACAACAGATAGAAGAAGACGACGAATCGACCTTTTTGAGAGTTTCGCGTTCACGACGAACCTTTCCTCCATTTTCTCGCTTCATCACCAGAAAGTCGTACTCGTCTTTTTCCAGAGCTTTCGGCTTCTGTTGAACCCGTTTTCTTGCTGACCGGCGTTCGGAAAAACGAAGCGTGAACCTCAACTTTTGATCCGGCGTTGGCGAGATCGTTTCGTCCTTTTCCGAAATCAGGCCGAAAAGTGCCGAGCTCGGCGTCTTAATGCGGCTTGTTTTTGTCTTTTTGTTTTCGATGATGATGATGATGATGATGGAAGGAGATCTTTTAGCTGTGCATTAAACAAATGGATTCCTGCGAGCTCTGATTTTGGCTTCAGGTTACGACTTTTTGCCGCCGGTTGCCAACAAATACTTCCATTTGATTGTGTTTGCTCTGTTGCAGATGGACAGCAGGTCTCTGACCGGCTCAGTTAAGGTGATGATGATGATTTATTTTTACTGATGCAGAGGGGTGTCAGGTGGTCTTCTTCAGAGCCGATGATGATGAAGTCAGTGGTTAGACTTCATGCAGCCAATTGAAAAAGGCTTGTTATCCCTGAAATGACGTAACAATACTGTACTTTGTGTTTTTTGGGGTATAAACTGGTTTGTTTGAGTGGATTTTAATTTTTTTTCCCAGCTCGACCAATCACTGACCTCCGCCCGCAAGGTGACGGTGACGACGCCATTTAAATGTTGTTTTCTGGGTGTTAATTCATCTGAAATAACGAACATGAGCCTCTAACACGCAGAGCTGCAACTTTAATATCTGTTGTCGATAATGATTCATTGTTTTCAGAGCCGCTACTAATGTTTTCATGATCGATCTGCTGGTTTTTCTTTATTGTTTAAATGTTGTGGTCAATAGTGTCAGAAAATATGTCAAAATATGGTAATTTGTCCAAGCAACAGTCCCAAAACTAAATATATCTAATAGATTTTTGTCTAACGTTTAAGCTAAATATTATTACATTATACATTGTTTAAGTTTTCCAAATGGCCGCCAATTAATTTTCTGTTGGTCGATTAATTCGTAAATTGTGTCATCTGTGTTTTTTTATTAAATTTAGATGGATTAATTGTTTAATATATATTATTTATTTATATTTGTAAATTCCAAAAGTGTCCCGAAAAGTATTTAAAATAATAATAATAAATAGTATTGAGTCTCCGGTCTTTGAAATAGAACCGCTCCATAATGATGATATTTGGTTTATTTAACCGCCATTTTTTGTGTTCTAACCTCATTGCTGTCGTTTTCCATCCTGATTCATGCATGCAGATTTAATTAATTAAATCATGTTTTCATCCACTTCCTGTCTGGTTTCCTGTTCATTCATGTTCTGCATCTTTCTTTTTATTTACTGTGTGTTTCTCTCCTCTTCTTGCTCTCTTTCTGCCTCTCAGGGCGTTCGATCACAGTCGCTGGACGTAGAAACCTTTGAATCTGGGGTAAAGACTTTCGTACTAAATCAGATTTTTTTTCCTGGCATTGGAGTTGGCTAAAACTAGCGCAGTTCAATATGAGACGATGACATCATCATCGAGGTCAGATTTGGAGTCTGCTTGGAGGTTTTTTAAATATGTTTTATCGTTGTTGTTTCTCGCCAATCAGAGGTACCGGATGCAATCCATAGAATCCATGGACATTCCGGAATTCCTGCCGGTCGCCAAGGATACCCGACACGGCCAATGGCTGCGCAGGAGGCGTCTGGACGGAGCGCTGAACCGAGTCCCCGTCGGCTTCTACCAGAAAGTCTGGAGGATCCTGCAGAAGGTTCAGACGAGATTTTACACGATTACTTCCAACTGCCTCTAATTTTGGAGTTAAATAAAATGGCCAATTAGTAACAATTTTAGTGTAATTAAACCTTACGTTCGTTTTGTTGCCTAACCCTAAATGTTGTGTTGTTTTGAGCCCAACTACGATGTTTTTCCTAAACCTAGCCTAAGTACCGTAAAAGTCGGGTTACGAGCCCCTCCTACCTCCGGTCAGTGTCCCCGCTGTAGCAAGCTAGGAGCAGCGCTAGCTAGCGCTAGCAGGAGCCCCAGCTGGCTACAGCGGGGAGCTAACGGGGACACTGCCGCTAGGTAGTAGCGGCTCGTAATCCGACTTTTACGGTAGTTTTGTTGCCTCAACCTAACTTTTAGATTGTTCTCCAAAAAGAGAACCAAAGACGTTATTTCGGCCACATTTCACAGCCACTGGACTCCATTGACAAAAACAGCCATTTCCACTTGTAGAACACGGGAGTCGCCTCGATAGCTAGAATAGTCTGATTGTGTTATTGTGAGACTTTGGGGGATGCTTTAGGGACGGGGCTAAGAGGTGATTGACAGGTCTCTACCAGAGACGTCATCGGTTCCAAAGAGTAATCCAAGATGTCGACCGCAAAATCGTTGAAATCGAGGCTTCAAAACATCCCCAAACCAACGGGTGACGTCACGACGAATCTGTTTTTGTCAAAGGAGTCCGGCGGCGTAGACAGAAAGGCCAATCTGATCCATTCAAATGGTTCTGCGTTGTTTTCCAGTGCCACGGTTTGTCCATCGAAGGGTTCGTCCTCCCTTCGTCGACCACCAGAGAGGTGAGAGATCCGCACGATCCCGTCAAGCATTTACGACGTCCTACTTAGTTCTCGTCCCGTGAAACTCTGGTCCGAACGCTTCCAGATGACGCCGAGAGAGATCAAGTTCTCGGTCCACGTGGAGACGGTCCTGAACCGGGTGCCGCAGCCCGAGTACCGGCAGCTGCTGGTGGAGGCCATCCTGGTGCTCACCATGCTGGCCGACGTGGACATCCCGAGCATCGGCTCCATCATCCACGTGGAGAAGATCGTGCAGCTGGCCAACGACATGTTCCACAAGGACCAGGTGAGCCGGGGGTTCGAATCCCACGCGGATAACCGTTTTTTTTTTGTAGTTTGGCAGTGAAGTACCATAAAATTCGGGTTACAAGCCGCTCCTACCTCCAGTCAGTATGCCCGTTAGCTCCCCGCTCAAAATATAAGCAGGCATACATACAGGCATCTATATAAATGTTTATTCTTTTAAGCAAACTATTGTCTCATTCATTTGTCATTTAAGGTTTACTGTATGCTTTGTATTCTCTTTGTTAGTTTAAATACTACATTTACTCACTTTTTACTGTTTACACCCAGATTTCACAAAATGTTTGGTCATGGAAATCTGGTTAAAAGTCACGGAAAATTCATGGAATTTGGTTTAAAGTCATGGAAAAGTCATGGAAATGTGGTTTAAAGTCATGGAAAAGTCATGGAAATGTAGTTTAAAGTCATGGAAAAGTCATGGAATTTGGTTTAAAGTCATGGAAGTGTGGTTTAAAGTTATGGAAAAGTCATGGAAATGTAGTTTAAAGTCATGGAAGTGTGGTTTAAAGTCATGGAAATGTGGTTTAAAGTCATGGAAAAGTCATGGAAATGTGGTTTAAAGTCATGGAATTTGGTTTAAAGTCATGGAAATGTAGTTTAAAGTCATGGAAAAGTCATGGAAATGTGGTTTAAAGTCATGGAAAAGTCATGGAAATGTGGTTTAAAGTCATGGAAGTGTGGTTTAAAGTCATAGAAAAGTCATGGAAATGTGGTTTAAAGTCATGGAAAAGTCATGGAAATGTGGTTTAAAGTCATGGAATTTGGTTTAAAGTCATGGAAAAGTCATGGAAATGTGGTTTAAAGTCATGGAAAAGTCATGGAATTTGGTTTAAAGTCATGGAAAAGTCATGGAAATGTAGTTTAAAGTCATGGAAGTGTGGTTTAAAGTCATAGAAAAGTCATGGAAATGTAGTTTAAAGTCATGGAAGTGTGGTTTAAAGTCATAGAAAAGTCATGGAAATGTAGTTTAAAGTCATGGAATTTGGTTTAAAGTCATGGAAAAGTCATGGAAATGTAGTTTAAAGTCATGGAAATGTAGTTTAAAGTCATGGCAATGTGGTTTAAAGTCATGGAAAAGTCATGGAATTTGGTTAAAAGTCATGGAAATGTGGTTTAAAGTCATGGAAAAGTCATGGAATTTGGTTTAAAGTCATGGAAGTGTGGTTTAAAGTCATGGAAAAGTCATGAAAATGTGGTTTAAAGTCATGAAAAAGTCATGGAAAAGTAGTTTAAAGTCATGGAAAAGTCATGGAATTTGGTTTAAAGTCATGGAAAAGTCATGGAATTTGGTTTAAAGTCATAGAAAAGTCATGGAAATCCATTGGTCAAAATGTGTATGAACCTCCTCTTCCTCCTCCTCTTCCTCCTCCTCCAGAGGGACCTGGGAGCAGAGGAGCACATGCTGGAGCGCGACCCGTCCACGGGAGTGTGCCGGCTGCTGTACGACAGCGCCCCCAGTGGCCGCTTTGGCAGCATGACCTACCTCACCAAGGCCGTGGCGGCCTACGTGCAGGACTTCCTGCCCGCCGGGTCGTGCGCGGTGCAGTGAGGCGGCGGCGACCCGACAGAGAAAAGGGGGTGAAACCACTCGGTCAAAGAGGTTAAATAGAATACACGTTCACTTTAACATAACAATAACTCAGCGGAACATGGAAACTGTGTAGTAGTTGAGACACAAAGTTACAGGATGGCTCTATTTATAGGAGTTGTGTGCAAAACCGGTGTTTCGGTCATCGGCCTCCCATAGATGCTCTACATAGAAAGCCCCTAAAGCACTGCAGTGGCATCAATGCACATTTGGTGCTCTAGTTATGGACAGATTATGAGTCTTTTTGTTCATTTTGCATGTCTTTGTTGTGTTTTTGCATATATTTTTTTTTGGTGGTTTTACATCTTTGTGGTCTTTTTGTGTCTTTTCTTTGTTGTTCTGCGTCTCCTCGTGGTCTTTTTATGTCTTTTATTGGTTGTTTTTTATCACTTCGTAGACATTTTGCATCCCTTTTCAGTCATTTTACATGCCATTGTAGAGGTTTTGCGTCTCTTTGTTGTCCTTTTACATCTCTTTGTGGTCTTTTCACGTCTCCTTATGGTTGTTTTGTATCACTTTGTGGACATTTTGTGTCTCTTTGTGGTCGTTTTGCATCACTTTGTGGACATTTTGTTTCTCTTTGTGGTCGTTTTGTGTCTCTTTTAGGGTGTTTTGTATCACTTTGTAGGCATTTTGCATGCCTGTTTGGTCATTTTCCATACCATTGTAGAGGTTGTGTGTCTCTTTTGGCTGTTTTGCATCTCATGTGTTCTTTTTGTGTCTCTTTTTCGGTTGTTTTGTGTCTCCTTGTTGTCTTTTTGCGTCTCCTCATGGTCTTTCTGTCTCTTTGTGCTCGTTTTGCATCACTTTGTGGACATTTTGTGTCTCTTTGTGCTCGTTTTGCATCACTTTGTGGACATTTTGTGTCTCTTTGTGCTCGTTTTGCATCACTTTGTGGACATTTTGTGTCTCTTTGTGCTCGTTTTGCATCACTTTGTGGACATTTTGTGTCTCTTTGTGCTCGTTTTGCATCACTTTGTGGACATTTTGTGTCTCTTTGTGATCGTTTTGCATCACTTTGTGGACATTTTCTGTCTCTTTGTGCTCGTTTTGCTTCTCTTTGACTTCCCATCATCAATGGAACAAAAAGGATTAAGTTACTACATTATCAGGCTTCTGATAATTGTTTATTCCATTGTTGGTTTTGGTCTTTTAATGAGATTTGTGTCCACAATAAGAAAAATCTAGAAAACCGCCAGACTTCTCCTTAAAGTAGAGGAAATATTTTAACATTCTGTTTCATAAAATCTGAATAATTATTATTACCTCTCATCAAACATCTCTTTACCTCCAGTCCTGCATGCTGTACGATGCTTAAAATAATATTACATAATCTACTGACTATTTATTTTGCAGCTCTAAAATGATAATTAAAGGAAACTTAAAATGAAAGTGTCTTAACGAGGACGCAGCTCTATTTGGGAGATTTCTTGAATGCCTTAACATTATTGCACTTGAAAAGGTGTGTGTGTGTGTGTGTGTGTGTGTGTGTGTGTGTGTGTGTGTGTGTGTGTAAAACATTGGGAGTGTCGTTTTATTTTTTAACTATGCAAAAATAGCAGACTTAAAGATTGTGTAGAAGCCAACTTATTTTGGAATGCAGTGATTTAAATAAAGGAAATGCCAGAATTCACTGCTTCCATCAGCTAAACTGTAACTTTGAGGGGTTTTTCGTTGTATTGCAGTAAAACTTAAATACATTTACTCATGTTTTCCATGTTTACCTTTCACTGTTGAATGCACAAAGGTTTGAAGGATTCAGTGTCTTGTTCACTAGCAATAACCGGACTGATCGATCAATCATTTTGAGATATTAGAACCAACGATCATGACGTCTCTACAGCGTATGAAAGTCTGAGAAGAGAGGAAGCATTCATGTATCTGCCACTAGACAACCATGAACAACTGTTTTTGAGATTCATTCTGTAATAAAACTGAGCAAACACGTCGTTTCTGAGCAATTTTTTAATTTAATCAAGTCATAACTTAAAGGTGGAATATGTAACTTTTCTGCATTTTTAAATGTCTAAAAAAAGATTTCCACTATATTAAATATTCTGTAATGCCAAATGTTTCCAACAATTTTCAAACCCAGAAACAAATCTATATTTGTATTCAAGGTAAAATATGAAAGCCCATTTTAATAATAATCTTTCGACTTTCTATCTCATAATTTTTTCACTGGCCAACAACATTTAGTTTCCCAAAAGCAGTTAAAAAAAATGCACTTTTTTTAAAATTGTGTTGGTTTTTAAGTGTATATTTTTTTATATATATATGTGTCTATATGTGAGCTTCCGACTACGCCGCTCGCTCTCTTTCGCTCTGCTCGTCCAGAGCTTTCTGTCACCTCACACGGTCTTCATCTGCTGATGGAGATGAGTTTTTGCTAAATTATTTTGCTTGCAGGCGCGTTGAAACATCCAGCAGGGGGCACTACACGTGCACTAGATCGACATAACTTCATGCTGATGGACCAAATATTTGGCCATAAATATGTTGTAACTTTATAACTGTAATATTAATATATTTCATATTAACTTTATTATATTTGCTGCCTTTAATCTGAGTCCATTGCTGCTGTTTTCCAGCTCAGTTTGAAGCTTTTGGTTTAAAGTGTTTTAGCTTTTATTTGACGGAAAGTGAAGGCACCACATGCACTAAAGGTGTAAGCTGGAGAAATGAAATGCTGCAACAGCAAAAAAACAACAACAGATAAGGCTTCACACAAATTCAGAGCAACTATTAAAACAATGTTTTTTTTTTTATTTCAATCAGATTTCATCACAATTTGCAATATTAGCAAATGGCATTCTTTTTGTTAAATGTATGATTATCTCGTTCATGATAATAAAGATTCTTGTTATCTTAAAGTGTCAACTAGACATGACAAATTGAAAATAACCAGCTATCTTAAAAAAAGGGCAGCTGGAAAATTTGACACTTGTTTATTTTCGGGTGAAAAATCGCTTCAACTATAGCCTCCAAAGCAAAGTTGAAAGCAGAAGGAATGTTACGTCACTATTAATGCTCAGTTGTTGCCCTTTTACACATATTTTCTTCTTAAAACTTTATTGGTTTTGCCTCCGACTGACGTACACGTTTGAATATGTGGGATTTTTTCGTGTGTCTAAAACAGTCAGATTTAAAAAATATGTTTCAGAAGAAAAAAAAACTGAATGTTACAGTCAAAGCCCCAATTTCGCCTAAATAATATGACGTTTTAACCTTTAATAAATCAATAAATGTGTTCTTCATACAACATATGGCATTTTACAGAAACTGTAAAGGAAAAAAAGTCTAAATGCGGCAAATCTACGTGTATATATGGTGATATCCTTGAAATAAAACAATGTTTACAGCCATGTTAGAATAGTGTAACGGTGTTTTCAAACCCCCAAACCAGGACCCCCTAAGTGTACCGCAGCTGAGGCTGATGGGAAGTGTAGTTTTTGTGCAGATATTTGGTGATAAACCAAAAATATTGGACAAATTGTAATTTGGACAATAATTGAAAAGAGTGAGTATAGAAAGCTATAGGCCTAATGTATTGGGAAATAGTGTCTGATTCTTCAAGTAGATGTAAAATCAATATTAAAAGCCAAAGTGAATACGTCATGTTAAACTTTGGAACGTTAGTGAGACGAGTTCAAAGTTTACTGTTGTTAAACAGACAAAAATACATGACCTGGAGGGGTCATGTATACAGACAGAGACGTGGAAATATTGACCTCTGACCCTGACCATACGTCATAAATTAAAATAAAGATTTCTCAAAGACACATTTTATTTTATTTTTTCTCCTTTTATGGAGTCAGTTATCAATGAGTGAAGTTTTGTATTAGCAATGTTAGCGCTGTAACCTGTTTGTGAATATTAAAACATTAACTTTTCACAGTTACCTTCAGTGGGAAAGTTTCCTTTGCAGCTTCTGGTGGACATAAAACGTTGCGAATGCTAATCGCTAATGAACGTTAACCGCTAGCTGCTGTAGACGCTAATATTGAGCTAACGTTAACATTTGTATGTTGCGTTGTCGTCTTCATCTTTAAAGTTGTGTTCTACGACATAAAATACATCAGTAGATACCAACATTCGTGAATTTTAAGCTTTTAAGTGTCAACAAGCCAACGAGCATATTCTGTATATCAGAAGTGGACGTAGACGTTGTGACGTCACCCGTTGGTTTGTGGATGTTCTGAAGGCTTGATTTCAATGATTTTGCACTCGCCATCTTGGAATACAGCCGTCGCCATTCTGCTTTTTTGAAGCCGATGACGTATACATCTGACCTGTCAATCACCTTGTAGCCCCGCCCCTAAAGCGTCCCCTGCTTTATGGTCTGTTTGACTCTAAATGACCATAATTTACTAAATGAACATCGTGCTGTATTGAAGAAGACTTGAAACTAGAGATTGAGACAGAAACTCATGTTTACAATGTTTACTGAGGGAATACATCAAGAGAAGTAGAGTCATTTATATAGACTTCTATACAACCAGAGGAGTCGCCCCCTGGTGGTCAGGAGAGAGAATGCAGCTTTAACACATGAAGCATATACTTCTATACAACCAGAGGAGTCGCCCCCTGGTGGTCAGGAGAGAGAATGCAGTTTTAACACATGAAGCATATACTTCTATACAACCAGAGGAGTCGCCCCCTGGTGGTCAGGAGAGAGAATGCAGCTTTAACACATGAAGTATAGACTTCTATACAACCAGAGGAGTCGCCCCCTGGTGGTCAGGAGAGAGAATGCAGCTTTAACACATAGACTATAGATGTTCTAAATTCTAGTAGAGGTTGCCGCCCTCTAACAAACGACTAACGGGCACTAAAAAAGTAATTACGCCAACCAGCTAAACAACAAAAACGAGTAGGTATTTTGTAATAATCCAAAATCGAATGGGGAAAAATCTAATTTGACTTTCTTTGAAGGGAACCAGTGCAACGCTACTTCTTTAATACCTTTCGACGTGGAACCAACATAGTAAAATTGTAAATTAAAGGAACATTACGCACGGTAACATTGACAAACCGCACTTGTCATTGTTCACACATGCAGTCAGCATTGTCTGCGTGTTTGAACAGCGTCTGCAGCTCAAGTAGCGGAGGGAAGGCCACTGACTAGCTGAGTGTTGGCTCCATGAAGCAATGAAATATCAACGGGAAAGAAATCACCTCACCATCTTCAGTCGGCACAAGTGTATTGTAACATACAGGAATGTTTATTTTATTTATTTATGAAGCAGTTCATGTCATATTATATGTCAACAACTTGTCTTGTTAAGAGTAATATCCTGTCGTATAACATTAAGTCAATTTCCAGTCGTAATAATGCAATTTTAGTACTTTGAGGCCCAAAGACAATTTAATTCAATTGATCTATTTAATCTCCTTTAAAACTCCATGAAACTTCCTTAATGTACTGTAACTTTGTGTTGATCATTTAAAACCAGTGGAATATCTAAACTGTAAAGCAGATGTTTCCTCACATTTTAAAGTGGCATGGCACCAAAAGCAGTGTAATTAATAACATTATTGATTCAGGGCGCAGAGGGACAACCTGTGCTTTTGGTTGACCGCTATGACTTTTTAAGATTCTGGTGCAGGAGTTCGGGGCTACGGGGACGGTTGGTCCATCACTAGTAAACTAAAAATAAATTAGACTTATTTACTTGCATGAATAACCAAAGCAGCTCAAAGGACAGAAGATAAGAGAGTTTCCAGAACGGACACGAAAAGCAGAGAAAAGGTCGAGCTGTGAGGTAATGAATCAAAAAAAAAAGGTTCTGCTACTTGAATGATCCATAAATGTACAAATGAAATTAATTTAAATTGACCCGCGATGTCCTTGAACGCCTCACGCCAGACAGGAGACGTTCACACTTTCACACAGTGTGTCGGCCAGGACAGCTTGACTGAGGAGGAACACTGTGTGCCGGAGGCGCTGGATGGATAGCGCAGTGGAGGAAGCTGCCAAGTTCAACATCGGGCCACCGGCAGCTTTTCACAATATGATGTGGAGGAACAGCAAACACGTGTTGAGCAGCAGCGGTGTTTGTTTTGACCGTTTAGACAAGATTAAAAGCTAATTACTCACATTTTAAACCATGTGGCGTTAAGCATTCGGCCAAAAGTATGCGGACGCACATCTGCCTGAGAGCTCTGCTGGTTTTCAGGCTTTCCTGCAGCTTCTTTTTAGGGCCCTTTGCTGCAGCTTCTTTTTAGGCCCCTTTGCTGCAGCTTCTTTTTTTAGGCCCCTTTGCTGCAGCTTCTTTTTAGGCCCCTTTCCTGCAGCTTCTTTTAGGGCCCATTTCCTGCAGCTTCTTTTTAGGCCCCTTTGCTGCAGCTTCTTTTTGGGCCCCTTTGCTGCAGCTTCTTTTTGGGCCCCTTTGCTGCAGCTTCTTTTTGGGCCCCTTTGCTGCAGCTTCTTTTTGGGCCCCTTTGCTCCAGCTTCTTTTTGGGCCCCTTTGCTGCAGCTTCTTTTTGGGCCCCTTTGCTGCAGCTTCTTTTTGGGCCCCTTTGCTCCAGCTTCTTTTTGGGCCCCTTTGCTGCAGCTTCTTTTTGGGCCCATTTCCTGCAGCTTCTTTTTGACGCCCTTTCTTGCAGCTTCTTTTTGGGCCCCTTTCCTGCAGCTTCTTTTTGGGCCCCTTTGCTCCAGCTTCTTTTTGACGCCCTTTCTTGCAGCTTCTTTTTGGGCCCCTTTCCTGCAGCTTCTTTTTGGGCCCATTTCTTGCAGCTTCTTTTTGGGCCCCTTTCCTGCAGCTTCTTTTTGGGCCCCTTTGCTGCAGCTTCTTTTTGGGCCCCTTTCCTGCAGGGATTTGACATGAACTCTGATGTTAAGCAACAAGCTCTGGCTCGTTGGACGGGGTAGAGGTCAGGGGTAGAGGTCAGGGCTCTTTGAAGGTCACTCAGTTCCTGTTCACCTTCATGCCAGACAGTAAGAGCAAACATCTCAATATGTTCAAAACCAGCCCTTTTCAAATTCTCATTTTCCACAATACCTGCATTTTTGTTTTCTTATTTAGTGAACTATTTGTTCATAATGACCCTCCAGCAGTTTATTCTGTATATAACACTACCTGTATGGTATTTCTATTATTATTTGTATTATTAGTATACAATAACCAAAGGTAACAACTAAATCTCCATGTTACATATTTTCAAGAAAAACAAACCAAACCAATAGATTAAAAACAAATATTGAAATAATATGATAAAATATATACTATATAATACTATAGTACTAAATTAAAAATAAGAATTCTATGTCTCAGACTCTTCTGATGACAATACGTTTGTTTACCTTTCAACAAAACAACGTTTAAAACGATGTTCATATTTTACGATTTTATGGCAATGGTACACGTAAAAACAAAATGGCCGCCACTCTGACCGCCCAGCCTGTTCTTCCACGCTCAGTGTCACGTTGAAATCCTTCCCCAACCTGTTTCCACAAAGTTGGAAGTGGAACTAGGCACAATAAATAAATAAAAATAGACTAACTAACCGACCCAATCCATTAAAATATGTGTGTTCTCTTATGGGCGTACAATGAACACACACATTTCTGCTGACTCTGCACTCTCACACACATATTTTCTTTGCAGCGGTTGATTTAATGCTTGTGATGAACAAAGGTTTGCACACAGACACACACGTGTGTGTGTGTGTGTGTGTGTGTGTGTGTGTGTCCGAGATCGTTGTTTGAGTCATGAAAACAGGTGATATTCCTTTAAATTGTTCTTTACAGTTTATCATTAAAGACAAGTGGGACAAATATTTTCAGACGAATTCACAAGAGCGAAAAGTTTGTTTTTGCAGGAATATTTTCCTTCAATTTTTCCTCATTTCTGTACTTGGTGATGCTCTTCCTCGCTGTAACTTGTGTGAACATCATTATATATATTATTACATCATTCACTTCATTCATTTAAAACTAAAAAGAAATGACGCAGGAGATAAATCAGAGTTCCTGGAACCAGACTCACATCATTACAGCAACTGTTTAACTGAATGGGAAATTAATAGCATGAATATCTAAGAGCCATTCAAATTTGGCAATCAAATAAATCTCACTGGAGCAAAATATGTGCATTAAAAACCTCAAAATAGCCCCCCAAAAAATGCATTATTTTCACCTGCATGAGTAGTGTTTGCAACAACAAAAACAACAACCTCAGCCTCAGCTATAAGTGTGTGACCAGTTATGATCTTCAACATGAAGTATTCTTATTAAACTACAAATGAGGAACAAATGCATCTTTTTTCTTTCTCTCCAAAGCTTTTATTCCACTTTCCCTCCAGCCTTCCGCGTGTAAGTAACACAGTACAAACACAGCACACAGTACAAAGATAATTTTGGGTTTCAAAAGTGCAAATCCTACTCAAACATTTCTCAACGTACATAAAAGAATATCAGCAACCGCCTGCTCTGTGCGGGAAGTAAAGTGTGCAGGCGAACTCCCCGATTATTGATTTGAGGAGATGGATGTGCAAAATAATCGTCGGGCTGATTGATTATTCTAAAACAAAACCATTAAAATATCACAAAGATTTGAAAGAAAATACTGCATAAAATGGTGTGAATGGGTAAATTTTTTAACAGAGGATGCAATAAATACAGTGTGAGAGTCACTGCGTTGCACCAAATAAGTACAGATTCATAACATATATTATGAATAATGGTGCCATGACTAACTTTGACAAAGGATTTTGGGTTTAACATAAAAGTTCCTGAAGAAAGTTCCAGTTGCAAAACAACCCAAATGATTTCTCTTCAGGGGGAAAAAGGGTCAAACATTGTTATCTAGCTATTTAAACATCAGACTGTATATCCTTAGTGGAGGTCACTGACAGGGGAACAAAAAAAATGACATTATAATAAAAATGTATTTTTTTGTGTGTTTAGTTTTAGTGTTTCTGAGTATTTTAAAGTTTACAATGACCTCCCTTCTCTTTGCTCAACCCTCCTGCACTGACATGACTTCTTCCTGTCTGTAACTTCCTGCCGTGAAAATTCAAATAAACATGTTGATATTATCAGCAACGTATTGGCAACTATATATATTTATGAAAAGAAAAGAAACGATTACAAAATCCCGGTTTATGGCTGAGCTCCATGTAAACACACGCTGGTCGGTTCCCTCTCGGACGTCTAGTAGTTGACGGGGTCTGAGATGGAGCGGTGGCTGGTGGCGCAGTGGCCCGACCTGAGGAAGAGGAGGAGGAGGAGGAGGAAGAGAAGGAGGAGGAAAGAAACGTAGTTCAGTTTTATTTATTTTTATTTTCTTCGAAGCTTCCCAGATTTTTTTTTTGACATTTGGTCATTATTTATTATTCTTAATATTTATATATAATTGTATGTTATTCTTTAATATTCAGAAATAATTTAATATTTGTATTTATTATTTAGAAATAATTTAATATTTGTATTTATCTTTCAGAAATAATCAAGTATTTTATTTATTATTCAGAAATAATTAAAAAAATATATTTATCATTCAGAAATAATTAAATATTTTTATTTATCATTCAGAAATAATTAAATATAAATTGTATTGTTTGTTGGAATGTACAACCACTCACAACTAACTAAACTAGAATTATAATAACATATATTATAAATGGTGCCACATACATGTATTTCCATACATCATTTTTGATCAAATTATGAGAAAAATTATGGACCCCCAAAACAATTGCATTTGATAGATATATCCAAAGGGAAAGTAACACAACATTGTGTGTCGTGATTCTTCCAAACTTTCTCTCACACAAAAAAATCTATTTCGTGCAAAAAATGGGACGTGGCCCATTCTC
>NC_136591.1:39250177-39265177 GCF_910589615.1 Taurulus bubalis | reverse complement strand
CTCCTTGTAGTTATTGTCTCTTTTCAGCTGCCTTGTGTCTCTTAGTAGTTATTTTGTTTCACTTTGAAATAGCTGTTTGTTTCTTTGTGGTCATTGTGCGTCTTCTTGTAGTTGTTTTGTGTCTTTTTGTGGTCATTGTGTCTCTATGTGGTTGTTTTGCCGCTCTCTTTGAGGCCACATTGAAAGGCGTCTCAAGGAAAAGCCCCGTGGGGTCGAAAGGGTCATCAAATGTGCATTCCTTTGAGAATTAAAGGAAGAGATATTTCCCTCTGTCTCTGATGGTGATGGTGATGTCATACCATGAGTAACTAACTGTCATGGGCAATTCAGGTCAGAGACGAGACGAGCGGCTCACAGGCGGAATTGGCGGAAGATTCCGGCGCTGTTTCCCGTCAGCTCGCTCAGCGCCTCCCCATAAACCTCTGGAACATCTGCATTATATTTATATATATACCGTCACCAGCCATGACTCAGCAGATTGAGCGCTGGGCTAATGCGGGACAGATGCAAAGAGTTAAGAACGTATCCAACTGGTGGAGATATTTGAAGCGGCGAACGTGTATCAGTCATAAAAAGATAAAAGTGACATTTCAAAGAGCATCTAGCTCGTTATCTGCAGTGGGAGGAGCCGACGGATGGAAACTGCTCGTGACGCAACTTTAGGATAGACGATGATAAACGGGTTCAGTTGCACATCATCCTTATTCATTTTCAGTTGAGTTGATACCATTTTAAATAGCGTGGGGGTCACTGGTGTGTCTTTGTTATGCAAGCAAAGAGAATATTAAAAGTTTGAGAGCAAAGCTTTCCACTCTGCGTTGTAAGTTAAATACATTTGTGATTTATAGTAATTTAATGATTTAATGTGAATCCAAAGGTTTGGGGATTAGAAAAATATGTTGTGGTCTTATTCTGTATGTTATATTTGTTTTTAGCTTCTTTGTGTCTCTTATAGGTCATTTTGTGTATTTGTATCGTTGTTTTGTGTCTCTTTGTGGTCGTTGTGTCTCTTTGTGGTTGTTATGTGTCTCTTTGTGGTTGTTATGTGTCTCTTTGTGGTCGTTGTGTCTCTTTGTGGTTGTTTTGTGTCTCTTTGTGGTTGTTATGTGTCTCTTTGTGGTCGTTGTGTCTCTTTGTGGTTGTTTTGTGTCTCTTTGTGGTTGTTTTGTATCTCTTTGTGGTTGTTTTGTGTCTCTTTGTGGTCGTTGTGTCTCTTTGTGGTTGTTTTGTGTCTCTTTGTGGTTGTTATGTGTCTCTTTGTGGTCGTTGTGTCTCTTTGTGGTTGTTTTGTGTCTCTTTGTGGTTGTTTTGTGTCTCTTTGTGGTTGTTATGTGTCTCTTTGTGGTCGTTGTGTCTCTTTGTGGTTGTTTTGTGTCTCTTTGTGGTTGTTATGTGTCTCTTTGTGGTCGTTGTGTCTCTTTGTGGTTGTTTTGTGTCTCTTTGTGGTTGTTTTGTGTCTCTTTGTGGTCGTTGTGTCTCTTTGTGGTTGTTATGTGTCTCTTTGTGGTTGTTTTGTGTCTCTTTGTGGTCGTTGTGTCTCTTTGTGATTGTTTTGTGTCTCTTTGTGGTTGTTTTGTGTCTCTTTGTGGTTTGTTGTGTGTCACTTTGTGGTTGTTTTGTGTCTCTTTGTGGTCTTTGTGGTCGTTGTGTCTCTTTGTGGTTGTTTTGTGTCTCTTTGTGGTCGTTATGTGTCTCAGTGTTTTTTTGTATCTTTGTGGTCCTTGTGTCTCTTTGTGGTCATTTTGTGTCTCTTAATCGTTGTTTTGTGTCTCTTTGTGGTCGTTGTGTCTCTTACTGGTTGGTTTGTGTCTCTTTGTGGTCGTTGTGTGTCTCAGTGTTTTTTTGTATCTTTGTGGTCCTTGTGTCTCTTTGTGGTTGTTTTGTGTCTCTTTGTGGTCATTTTGTGTCTCTTCGTAGTTGTTTTGTGTCTCTTTGTGGTTGTTGTGTCTCTTACTGGTTGGTTTGTGTCTCTTCGTGGTCGTTGTGTGTCTCTTTCCCATTCTGTTTTATTGCATGAGTCACCCCGTCCTTTGGAAAATCTAAGTAATTTATTGTTTGCAGGTTCGCTGCATGAAAATGGATTTAAACTATTTCCTAAAATTGGATCCGCTCTTCATTCGTCACTTAGAATACTTGACATCACGTCTGCTCTGACAGACACGGCGCTGACCTCACTGTGACTGAATGTTTAACTTTGATTACCTTTAATCACAACGGTGGACCTTTGACCTCTCTGTCCAGCTCCTCTTCATGCTTTATGATGCAGAGGACAACTCCATTCTACACTCAGAGATTACATTTGTGTCATATCTAGAAATGTGCAAAGTTGTGACTTTTGCAGGTACGTTGACAGACACTCAAAAGGCCCCGCCCACCACCTGACACACGAGCGAGGCACGCAGTTTTTTGTGGTCGTTTTGTGTCTCTTTGTGGTCGTTTTATGTCTCTTTGTGGCTGTTTTGTGTGTCTTTGTGGTTGTTTTTAGGTCTCTTTGTGGTTGTTTTATGTCTCTTTGTGGCTGTTATGTGTCTCTTTGTGGTTGTTTTTAGGTCTCTTTGTGGTTGTTTTGTGTCTCTTTGTGGCTGTTTTGTGTGTCTTTGTGGTTGTTTTTAGGTCTCTTTGTGGTTGTTTTATGTCTCTTTGTGGCTGTTTTGTGTGTCTTTGTGGTTGTTTTTAGGTCTCTTTGTGGTTGTTTTGTGTCTCTTTGTGGCTGTTTTGGGTCTCTTTGTGGTTGTTTTATGTCTCTTTGTGGCTGTTTTGTGTGTCTTTGTGGTTGTTTTTAGGTCTCTTTGTGGTTGTTTTGTGTCTCTTTGTGGCTGTTTTGTGTGTCTTTGTGGTTGTTTTTAGGTCTCTTTGTGGTTGTTTTATGTCTCTTTGTGGCTGTTTTGTGTGTCTTTGTGGTTGTTTTTAGGTCTCTTTGTGGTTGTTTTGTGTCTCTTTGTGGCTGTTTTGTGTCTCTTTGTGGTTGTTTTGTGTCTCTTTGTGGCTGTTTTGTGTCTCTTTGTGTTTTTTTTTGTTTACAACAGCTTCTAGGAGCTAAGCCTAACCCCACAGTCAGACTGATGGCAAAACAAATCTGTGAATAGGAACAGCACTCAGGATTAACCTTTACATTTATTTCTGTAATCTAACATTATTTAAAAAAAAAAACGTATCTAATACCCTTCTTGTACATACGACCACCTTTGTACAAATACCACCGTATGTATAGTGTTTTCATATTTTATATTTGTTCTCTTTCTTGTTATAGTGTGTTTTTTTTTCAAAACTGTTGACTCAGAGAGCTCTGCACAAAAAATCCCAATGTGTCTGGACTGTTGGTCTCGGCACAATATAAATAAAAACCTTGAACCTTGAACCTTGATATTGTGTCTCCTTGTTATTTTGTATCTTTTTATGGTCAACTTTGTCTCTTTTCAGCTGCCTTGTGTCTCTTTGTAGTTATTTTGTTTCAATTTGAAATTGCTTGTTTGTTTCTTTGTGGTCACTGTGCATCTTTTTGTAGTTGTTTTGTGTCTTTTTGTAGTTGTTTTGTGGTCATTGTGTCTCTATGTGGTTGTTTTGCCGCTTTTCATAGTTGCTGTGACTCTTTGTGGCCACATTGTGTCCCATTGTAGTCTTTTTTTTATTTCTTTGCACAGACAAATGGATGGAAGGAAGGTTGCAGGTGAGAGATGACCTCATCTGACCAGTTTCAAGTCCTCGTGTGGCTGTGCAGGATGAGGTTCGTGGAAATGGGTTACCCAGAATGCCCTATAATTAAGGACAGGCCTTGAATCAAAGCCAATAACTCTCTGATAGTGGATGTGGTGACGGTTCATCCCTGGCTGCACTCATCTCTTATCTCTCTCCTAAAAAGAAATTCACAAATGAGTCATTTTGACTTGTTCAAGGATCAGAAACACTCATTTAGTCGGATTTACAGACATTTCACGAAGGTTGAATCGCATATATTGATAGAATTTTGTTTTAAAATGTGAAATATCCGTTGGAAGACTTATCAGGGCCTCACGCTAGTATCTTAGTTCCTGCACAAATCCTCCTTCTGCAAGGAAAATAAAAGCACGGACACAGCATTCAGTAAATGCAAACACGTGTGTGTGTGTGTGACTCACTTCATCACACACACACACTTTCTATCTGCACACAAGATCCAGGAACTGTGATGTGTGACAACCGACCTGTCAGATGTGTTTAGTGACAGGACACTGGACACGTTTATGGGAATCGAGTCTGCGAGCGTTTTATTACATCTGTCGGAGCGGATCAGAACGAGAAAGGCACGTCCGAAAAGCTGGGCAGTCAGGGAGGTCCCGTAAAACAAAGGATTTCCAGTCACTCTATAAACATAATGTTACCGTAACAGAAAAAAACGGAATAATAAAAATGGCTGTGGCTGAATTAAACACGTCTTTCCTAATAAAAAAAAAACTTTTACTGCAAAACCAGCCTGTTTTTGTTCATTTTTAAACTCTAAAAACAAGTTTAAATTCCTTATTTGCTGTTTTTAAAGAATTGCATATTTATGTTCTGGTTGTTATCCAACTCGAGATTTATTTAAAATAAAAATATATATAATTATAATAATAATTCTCATTATAATAATATATATATAAATACATACAAATACAAAAAAAATTACAAAAATACATAAAAAAATTTAAATTCAAAATAAATTTCAATTAAATAATAAAAAATAAAAATATTATTATTAATACAATAATAAAATAAAATAATAACAAAAACAAAATAATAAAAATATATAATAATAAATATATATAGATGACTCGAAAGTGAGGGATAACATATTTATCAACAACCTTATAAAGATATTATCACGGTCATAATGCACCTCAGGGAAGTAAAAAAAAAAAAACTTTCCCAATAAATGCAATAAATGTTTACTGCTGTAAAGTTAACTATAGGACATTGTTTGCTTGGATCTGGTAAGGAAGCAACATCTCACAGCTCATTCACTACCTGTTGAAATGCAGTGCAAGAGAAGAAGAAACCTCCCCATGCACGTGCAAGCAGCTCATTAAAGGCGAGAAGAGTTTGCAGATAGATTGCAGAGCCTTCGTGTGCATTTATGAGTCATCTTGTTTGTGTGATTGTTTGTATTTGCACGGTTGAGGTAAACAGCGGCTCTGTGACCCCGCTGAGCTCAGAGCAAAGTGCGTTTCATCACGTCTGCTGAGTAATGACTCGCACTCTGACTCTCTGGCTGCAGACCTTCTGCACCTTTCATATGAAGAGCATTACTTTGTCAACAAAGGTGTTGTGCTGTTTGCATCGTTAGCTTTTAGCCACAAGAGGCAATTAGAAGGCTCCAGTCCTCATCTTCAGGGGTGGATTTACTGGAGTACTCTGTCTTTAAAGGGACAGTGTGCAATGTTTAGTGACATCTAGTGGTGAGGTTGCAGATTGCAAGCAACAACAAGACCCTCATAAATGATACAAATCAATAATGAAGAACACAGATATCCGTCAGTGTTTTGGGCGATCGTTCGTGCTGATGGAATTAGGTTTCGCTTTCTTTTACATGCTTGTTCAGCGGATGCATTGGATAAAGTATTGGCTTTTTACTGGAGACACATGACGATAGGTATAAATGTCTATAGCTTTACGATCCTTAGTTTCAGAAACTTAGTTATGATTATTATATTCAATTTCATGCCGACAAATATACACCTAAATGTTACGCACTGTTCCTTTAAATAAACAAAATAGTTAATTGTCACGCCGCTTGTTGGGAGAAACCAGACAAGTGTACATTTGAGAAAGGGCCAAGGTGTCTCCTGTGTATTCACAAGCAGATGTTTTGTTTATCGTTTAGTCCTTTTGGAGACTATTATTTTAACGTAATGTTTAATTAAAATGTATTAAAGCTTTGTCTGAAGCTTTAAACCCGACAGAACCCATTTTCTCCATTTGGCCGGTTTTCTGCCTTTTGTATTTGTAATATAATTTTCTCTTGTCTTATTTCTTGCAATGTAACTTGTTAGAATATGAAATCATGTTTTGTTAATTTAATCATTCATGTTCCATTTAGACCCCCAACCCCCCAAAAAAAGACACAAAAGACAACTAAAAAATAAATACACAAACTTGGTTTCATCTTCTTGTTAAATGTATTTTATCATTATTCACCTGAGGTCAGAGGTCACTGCATGCAAACCACCAACACCCACACACCATGAACCAGTTAAACCAGTTGCACAGCTGGATTTAGGGTTTGTGTCTTCATGTGGAAAAGGTGTGGCTCGCTAGTGAAGAGCGCCATCTGTTGGACTCAACGCAATAATGCACCCTTTAAATTCACTCAATTAAAAGGCTCCGTTTTTAATTCTGTGCATTAATCTCTTACAGAATCTTTGCGTGAATGAAAGAAAATGTTAATTTAGTTATTTAAGATTGCTAAAAAATAATATTTGTGAATTTTGCACATGCATGGATTTCTACAAAGCAGAAAGTTTAATTAATTGTTGGAACATTGCATTTTTCTCTTTTCTTGGTTTCCTGATTATTTTATTAGGTAAGTATTTTCTTCTTTTATTGATAAAATATACATTTAAAAATACGCTCATTTGAGGGTTTTTTTATTTCATCGGCACACAATCCTTTTTAATCCATTCATCTTTTGTGTTTGTTCCATGCAAAAAAAGTAAATTGTATTTTATTATAAGCACTTTGAGGCTTTTTTCCTCCTTGTGCAGTTTACAGGGTCATTTTTAATAATGGCAATAATTTGTATTGATAATTCATGAATAAATGTAAAAAAAAAAAAAAATCTCCATAAAACAGCAAAACGCTTTTCTTTTTTGTTAAAGTTTTTCGCCAAAATGTTGAATTCCCTTTAAATAAACCCGTTGTGGAGCTTTCGATCACACCGCATGATCTTCTTCAGCTCCGTCTTAAACCTTGAAATTCAAAAGTTACAACCTTGACACCGTAAATATTTCATAACACACAACATTTAAAGAAACAACAATAAATTAGTTTTTTAGAAAACATGCATTTTATTGTATTATCCATTTTCACTCGTAATAAAAAAATTGCAAACTTCCATTTGTCTTCTTCAACATGCTCTTTTCTGAAATCCTTCATTTTGTGTTTTTTTTTCTAAGACAGCCGAGTAGCAGCACTTTCTTTTTTTTCAAGTTCTTTCGGAGACGCCTCCCATTATAAATACATACACAATGCAAAAGTTTAGATATTGTAAACAGCAAAAAACGAATTGCGACGTCACAAGGCCTTCACACGGCTGAGGCCCGTCCATTAAAATACTTTTTTTTGTTATATTATTATAGCAGTGTCTAATTTCTCTCACATTATATCCAGAAATGCTGTGTTAGTTTTTTTTATACATGCAAATACACATTTTTTTGGAGTCTGGTTCTTCCTGAGAATCTCAACCCTGACATGAAACACAGATAAGGTTTAAAAAAAAAAAAAAAAAAAAAAAGAATACACAAGACAGGAGAAAGAGAGAAAATAGTTTGAGATGGAGCATTAAAGATGCGATTAATATTCCAAACAAACCAGCGACGACTCCTCGATCACTTTTCTTAAAAAAAAAAAAAAAAAGTTAGTGTGTGTGTTTTTTTTTTGTTAGCCTGGAAGTTTAGCTTCCACATTTACCAGCTTCCCTTTGATCTCGGTAGGAAAAATACATGAGCGACTATGAACGTGGCGAACGGCTCGTTCACACATCGGCAAAGTGCTTTTCAACGGCGACGGGACAAAAAAAAAACTAAAACAAACAAACCAGTGAACAGACGCATCCTTTCACTCAGCAGCTGCCATTTTAAAGTGCTTTCAACCTCAAGCCCCGCCCCCTTTCTTTCTTTAAAGTCTCTCTCAGCGGCACGTGCACGACGCGGCCACCATGTCCTCCAGCTGCCGGTACTCCACCTTCTTCTTGTGCACCAGCAGCACGCTCATGGGATTGTACTTGTACGGCACGCAGGACGGCGGCGGCACGTCGCCGACGCCCAGCTCGCTGATGAACGTCTGGATGATGGCGTGGTTGGGCGAGTGGAGGCCGTACGTCAGCACCCGGGGGCAGTTCCCCTGGCAGAAGTGCGGGTTGTACACCCGCGGCTCGATGAAGTAGTCGCCCAGGCCCAGCTCGTCCACGGAGAGGCGGAACGAGTGCAGCTTGCAGCGGTTCTTGGGCGCCGCCATCTTGCGCTTGATGCCGGGGATGTCGGAGATGATGGAGGACCGCGGGGCGGTGGAGAAGGAGGAGGAGGCGGAGGTGGAGGAGGTGGGGGCGTTCGTCAGGACGTCCAGCAGCAGGTCTTTGGCGTCCGACGGGGAAAGGTCTTTGGAGCGGCGGCGCCGGAGGGACGGGTGCCGCGGCCCGAGCCGCCTCGTGACGTTGGCCCATTCCGGCCCGAGCAAGTCGCCCATCCAGTCCTTCGCCTCACGCTCCTCCTCCAGGTACAGGAGCAGCGACGGGGCCTCCAGGTGGGGTTCCCTCCTCCGCCTTTTTCGGAACCACCACCCCGCGAGGCCGCCGCCGCCCTCCTCCTCCTCCTCCTCTTCCTCCTCTTCCTCCTCTTCCTCCTCCGTGCACCGGTACCGGGCCGTGAGGGTCAGTTGGCCGCCCGCCCGCCGCACGTGGGCCGTGATGTCCGTCTCGGTCCACCGCTCGTGGGGCTCGAGGGTGACCGGGCTGGCTTTGCTGCCCAGGGAGGTGATCTGGGCCCGGCAGCGGGGCGGCGCGAGGGGCCGGGAGGAAGAGGAGGAGGAGGAAGAGCGGAGGTGGATGAACGAGGCTCTGATCAGCTGCTCCGAGGGAACAGTGTCCAGGTTGTACTGCACTGTGAATTTGTAGTGGTGGTCTGAGGAGAGAAGAGAGGCGACTCGGTTAAAAAAAAAAAAAGTTCTGATCTAGCAAGTTGCATTATGGGAAGTGTAGGATCCAGTTGGTTTTTTATAGCTTGACCCACAAGGGAAAAACAAGTCTTACCATCTTAAATCCATTAAAAAAAAGTTTAAAAAAAGTTTAAAAAAAGAGTTAAAACTCAGTTAAAAAAGAGACTTTTTACCTAAGATGCTTAGGGCTGAATTTGACACTTCGACCAAGTTGCATTATGGGAAGTGTAGGATCCAGTGTTTTTTTTTTAGCTTGACCCACAAGGAAAAAAAAAAACTTACGATCTTAGATTCATTAAAAAAAAACTAAACAATTTAAAGGTTGTTTTTAAATATCGAAGTGTTTTTGGTTGTTCCATCAAATAGATTAAACATTGCTTCATTGTAACTGAGACAGACACACACACACACACACACACACACACACACACACACACACACACACACACACACACACACACACACACACACACAAAATACCAGTGTAGAACTGCTCGTTACAAGTCCTATATTTCAAAAAATTGTACTGAAGTAAAAGTTATTGACGAATGTCATATTCCTGATTATATATTATTGGATTATTGATATTATAAATTTTGTATCCTGCTTTGTGGCTTATGAGTTTCCCCACTGGGGGTCAATAATGTCTGATCTTTAGCTTTATTAAAACGTATATTATTCATCTGAATTAGCAGAAGCAGACAGTTTACAAAATACAAATAATGCATTGATAAAAAGTGCAATATTTACCGTAAAGCGGCTCTAAAACTAAACGTCCGCGCACTAGATTACTCCCCACCAGTAACACCCAGTATCTTAAACTGGTTCCCACACTGCAGGCTCACCTCTCGAGGCCGGCAGGTGGCGCACCGACGACGCGGACGGCCTCAGCAGCCGCACCGTGTTGCAGCCGAACTTCCGGTGCTGTTTGGGCCGGCCGTCCGGCTCCGCGGCGCTGCGGTACAAGCTCAGCATGAACTGCAGGTTCTGGTCCGCCGTCTGCGCGTGCGTCAGCGGCCGCTGGTGGCTGTGCTGGTGGCCGTGGGAGCGCGCGCCCTTGTGCCTCGGCGCGCTCTGGTGACTCCGGCGGCTGCGCGCCAGCGCGCGCTGATTGGACGCCATCTTCCGCCCGGCCGCCGCTCCGCAGGTGCAGGTGAACAGGAAGACGAAGCAGGACAGCACGCACACGCGCAGTAAGTCGTGTTTGGCGCGGGTCGCCTTCATGTTTGTTATAATGTTAATATATATATATATAAAACAACAACAACTACAACCTCTGGCGCTAGCGAGCTCCACGCACGAGGCTGTCGTTGGCAACCATCCTCTGCGCGGCCAAGGGGCGGGATTTACGGGCTCACCTGGTTCCGGCCATTTTGGACTGTCAACTTCCTGAAACTGACTGGTGACCTCTAATTAACCCCTGGAGCGCGCGTGGGACGCAACAAGTAGCGTCAGAAAGTCACGTGACCGGCGCGTAAAAGCTGCGCCAAAATGGATTTAACATAAAGTCTTTGTTTACTCTCGTGCTTGTTTTCATTTATTTGTCAATTTTTTGTTGTATATCTTCAGAATAATAACTTTATTTATACAGCACCTTTTTTAAAAACTAAGTGTTTTTGCTCTACAGAGAAGCAAAGTATAGTTGTACATAACTTAAATACCAGTAAACAAAAGAAGGACCATAAGTGTTCTGTTTGTTTGTTTTTGTTTGCTTTGTCTTTCCATTTTTGTTCCGTTTCTATGTCTCTTGTCCCCGATGTAAAGCGTCTTTGTGTACTCAGAAAAGCGCTATAAAAGTTTGAATTATTATTATTATTATTGTTATTATAAAGGCAATGAATACATAAAAATCTAACAAAAAGAAAAAATGGAATCGAAAACAAACAAATAAATAAAATATGCATAAAAATTAAACATTAAAGGACGACATCACTTCAAAGCAATTCTATAAAAATGGGTTTTAAGAAGTGATTTAAAAGAAGTGTTTGATTCTGCAAACCTTAATATTATAGTATTATGTTGTAATACTTTAATGTATCGTTCTACTGTGTTCCTGGACAACTTTAAAAGGTGAAACAAACATTTCTAGATTCATAACTTTAATAAAGACCAACTTTACATGGTGCGTCTTGATTTTATGGCAATAATAAATAACCTATAAAATAAAATTGTCAGACTAAGAAAAAAAAATCAAGCAACAATATTTGGCAAAAGCAACAAAGTTAAATAAAAGTTAGAATTAAAGATTTAAACGGTCTACGGAAAATGACAATTTCTGTGATTTCAATGCATCAACCTTCACTTCTTTTAAAACCTCATTCATTCATAAAATAAATGCAATGTGGCCGAGTGCAGCAGCAAACTGGACTCTCTTAGTGTCCGTAAACGTTTACATTTAGGAGATAAACACGAAGATAAAAGTAATAAAAAAAAGAAGCAAAGCAACAACATGCTGAATTCTGTAAAGGACTTAAATGAAGGTTTTAAGATGTCTCGCTTTGGCGCCACCCGGTGGTGCAATGAAGCATTTGAAACCGGCGTCTACTTCATGAAATACTGTGACTGGAGTACTTCTACTTCACTACGATTCAGAGGAAGTGTTGTACTTTGTATTCCTCTCCATTTATTTGACACTTATATACTTTTAACATATTAAAAAAAACACATAATCTGCTTCTATGAGGTGATATTAATCCACCAAAAAGTATTACAACTGGTTCCACATTGACGGACTACAACAATACAATGCTGTATTTCTATATTTAATCTGTACTGGGAATTATAAAGTTTCTTGCTGTCAGTAAAATACTATTTTTTTAAATAATTACAAACTACAGTAAGGTGTGGTATTCTTTTGACAGTAGAACTATTTTATTTTGTACGTAGCTTACTGCTAAAATTGCTAAAATTACAGTAGAAATGTGTATTTGAACCTGATTGAAGGATCTGAGAATTTCTTGCACCACTTTTCTTGATCTTTGGTAAAGAAAAACTAAAAATCATGTTTTGCATTGTGGTTGTTTTCAGACTATATTTGCAGCTTCTAATTGCAGTTTTCATATTTTCTATATATATAAATAGTTTGATCTTGTATACGTTGACGCCTGAGAGCTTTGTGATCTGCTGTTTCTGCAAAAACGTCCTGACAGAAACATGAGCTGGAGAAAACAAACTAGATCTCACCACCAACCCAAATATTACATCTGAGAGTTTCCATGATGAAGTTGAAATAAAAAATGTTTTTAAAGGTTGTCTGACGGACCAAAACAAACCAAGTAGGATGTCTGGGCATGTTCACATCTTTGATTCTCCTCGTCTTACTTGCTCTTTCTCTTGACACACAGAAACACACACACAGAGATGGCCACCCGTTCACACACACACACAGACAGACACACACACACTCAGTTAAGTGGTGACATTCCACAACAGTGATTGTCTGCAACCCCGATCATTTCAGTCTGCAGGGAGAGTGTGGGAAAACTTTTTTTGGGGGGGGTTTCTGAGGCAGAAATAAGTTTAATTACATAAAGAACATTTTACCAAAATAAATGCAAACTGTCCCAACTTCAAATCCCATTCACATTTGTTTGCATTATTTCCATACAAAGCAGCTTTAATAGCTATCTGAGGAAGTCTGATTGCACATTTTTGTCGGTTAAATACAGTCCCAAAATGGTCACGTACGCTTAGAAGAAGAAAAAAGATAATAAAGGATAATGAGTGTCACGCAGTAGGTTTGGCTCCTTTTTGAGAGCTGCTGAATTTTTGAATTTCAACTCAAAACCACATTATACATAATCTTTTCTCCGTTAAAATAATGTTTTATGCATTGGTTGTGTATGAATAAGCTATAGTTTTAATTTAATGTTGGAAAGTTGAATCTATAAAATGATACTTGCGTGCAGCACCTCACATTGGTGGAAGAAATACTCAGTACTTCAGTAAAAGTAGCAATACACAGTGTAGAAATACTCAGTACTTCAGTAAAAGTAGCAATACACAGTGTAGAAATACTCTGTTTCCATTTAAAGACCATTATGCAGAATGGCACATTTCAGAAGAATGCATATCATATTATATTATTGAATTATAATTATTCATGCATGTGAAGGTGAAGCTATTTTTAATGACTTCATATACTACTGGGTAGCTTATGATTAATAAAGTTATTCTATATTATACATAATCATTTGTTAGTGTATTATAGTTTGTGTTATGAATCAGATTCTTCAAAGTAGCCTAACTAAAGACATTAAATGAATAAAATAACAATAATTGTCTCTGAATTGAAGTGAATCAAAGTACTTATTGTGTAGTAGCCAAATTTATACGTTATTCCTGTGGGATTTGTACAATAAGCCCTCTAAATATTATTATTGGAGCACTAAAATGATCTTCCTTCTTTGGGTATAAATTCGGCATGCTGTCATCAAAAGAAGCGGTGATAGTTTCTGCAGGGCTCGGGGGTAAAGTGGCGGGTGTCACGTTACAAATGAGCGGCCATCCACTCGACTGTGATTTGGGTTGTAGTACTACAATACAGCGGTTGTTGCGCTAGTTGCCCCGCCCCCCTCCTCGCTTCTCATTGGCCGAGTGCTGCCAGAGTCTCTCTGCTATTGGTGGACCCCTCCTGTCAGTCACATCCTGCCGTTGGAATGAGTTTCCCCAAAGTTTTGTCGCTGGCGTCGAAGCTAGCAAAGGTAACCGGAAGCAGTTGATGTAGATGTCAAAATAAAAGCGCTATATTTGATATTTTGAGAGAAGTATTAGCATTTATTAACTTAAACAGACACAGCATTATTTTAAATAGTCGTATGAGTAAATATCAAGCGACATTGGAGTAGTCAAATACGCTAACTTCTACTTTCTCTCAGCGTGAAACACCCTTGACCGGAAGTGGTGAACGACATTGCTCGTAACGGTCGCGCGCGTGACACTAACTACAACTTTTTCTCCCTCCCCCGTCCTCCCACTCGCTCCGTCCTTTCTACCCATCCATTCGTTGTTTGTTGGAGCGGTGATGGAGAAGCCGAGGCACCGACACCGGCGCCGCTAGCGAGCTACCAGCACGACGGAGCGAGCGAGAGAGAGAGGCGAACTAACGGACCGTCGGGAGAGAATGGAGACGGTCGAGCAGCTCGTCTCCTTCCACCACATTCAGGTCCAGTTGAGCGGGGGCGCGCCTTGGGGGTTCACGCTGAAAGGAGGGCTCGAGCACGGGGAGCCGCTCATCATCACCAAAGTGAGTTCACCACAACAATGTGACATTATGTGTAAGAAAACAACCACTAAAACTGACCCCAATGGGTTTACACTGCACTTTGTTGTCATTTTTATTAATATTTTATTTTTGGGGTTTCATATTTGCATTGTATTCGTACTGCAGGGGTTTTATTTTGAAAGGATGTGGTGGTTGCAACACTCCAGCTCCACCAAAACAGCAATTGTGGTTTGTTTTGCTCAGTTTAAACCTTTCAACCCAATGCAAAAACAAAAAAAAGTCATGCAAACTGCTTGTCCTGCATCTTCATTTGTTGACTTCTGCATGGATGGATTTATCCTCCTCCTCCTCTTCCTCTTCCTCTTCTGCAGAGAATAACAAAAAGCCATTGTTGTTCCAAGCAAACAAATATCCGGGCAAGTTGATGTTTGTCAGCTGTCATTGTGCACGAGTATTTTAAAAGCAGCCGGATGCTTAAACTTGGTAGTTGAACGTGGTGCTAAAGAGGAAGGTGCCGGGCAAAATGAGGCTCCTCTTCTTCATCTTCCTCTCACAGCTTTCACTATAAGGTAGAAATGCCCCCCAAGAGCTGACAGACGACTAGAAAAACACCTGGAGACGTCAAAAAAGCTTTTAGGCTCTCGACCAAGAAGTGCAGAGGGTAGTTTGTGTATGTGTGTGTGTGTGTGTGTGTGTGTGTGTGTGTGTGTGTGTGTGTTTTAGGGGACGTTGGAGAGCTCTTTATTTAATGTGTGCTTTCAGATTTTTTGACGTGACCTCGTCTGCGTGGCGATAAAAGTTCGTGGGGGAGGACGTCGTTTCCTCCCGGCTCTTCTCACGGTTTTCACGCCGTTAGAAATAAGGAGGGTGTCTTTGAATTACTGCGAGTAATT
>NC_136591.1:39240177-39245177 GCF_910589615.1 Taurulus bubalis | reverse complement strand
AAAATGAGGCGATGAAATGTAGCAATATGAAGTGATGAAATGTAGCAAAATGAAGCGAGGAAATGGAGTAATATGAAGCAATAAAATGGAGCGATGAAATGTAGCAATATGAGGCGATGAAATGTAGCAATATGAAGTGATGAAATGAAGCGATGAAATGTAGCAATATGAAGTGATGAAATGTAGCAAAATGAAGCGATAAACTGTAGCAAAATGAAGCGATGAAATGTAGCAATATGAAGCGATAAACTGTAGCAATATGAAGCAATGAAATGTAGCAAAATGAAGCGATGAGATGTAGCAAAATGAAGCAATGAAATGTAGCAAAATGAAGCGATGAGATGTAGCAAAATGAAGCAATGAAATGTAGCAAAATGAAGCGATAAACTGTAGCAATATGAAGCGATGAAATGTAGCAAAATGAAGCGACGAAATGTAGCAAAATGAAGCGATAAACTGTAGCAATATGAAGCGATTAAATGTAGCAAAATGAAGCGATGAAATGTAGCAATATGAAGCGAGGAAATGGAGTAATATGAAGCAATAAAATGGAGCGATGAAATGTAGCAATATGAGGCGATGAAATGTAGCAATATGAAGTGATGAAATGAAGCGATGAAATGTAGCAAAATGAAGCGATAAACTGTAGCAAAATGAAGCGATGAAATGTAGCAATATGAAGCGATAAACTGTAGCAATATGAAGCAATGAAATGTAGTAAAATGAACCGATGAGATGTAGCAAAATGAAGCAATGAAATGTAGCAAAATGAAGCGATAAACTGTAGCAATATGAAGCGATGAAATGTAGCAAAATGAAGCGACAAAATGTAGCAAAATGAAGCGATAAACTGTAGCAATATGAAGCGATTAAATGTAGCAAAATGAAGCGATGAGATGTAGCAATATGAAGCGATTAAATGTAGCAAAATGAAGCGATGAAATGTAGCAAAATGAAGCGATGAAATGTAGCAAAATGATCATCATAAATCCGTTTGGCCCCTTACATACGTTAATGTGTGCTTGAGGTATATTTTTTTTATTGGAAGGTAACTTTATATAATCATCTTTATTCATGCATTATGAGCGTGATAAGGTTGTTGGTTATAGTTTTGCATTATTAATGTTGTAACAGCATAATGTCGGGACAAAATAAACTTCTGTCTTCACCGGAAACAATTCAGTGAGGTTTAAGAAAAGATTGTGAAATACTCTTTTAGCTTTAGAAAAGATCTTTATTTGGGTTAAAATATCCACGGAAGTTGCGTGACAAAAGCATCAACATTGACATAGCTGAATATGTTTTATTGTTATTAATGACGTGAACCGCTGCTCTGTTTAACGGCCGCAGCGACAAGTTGTGTTTGTTTTCATTCAGTTAATCTGTTGTTTGGTCTATAAAACGCCAAAAACACATTTTTCTCAGGGCCCAAGGTGCTCGTTTCGCCATAACAACCTCAAAAGTACCGTAAGATATGAAATATTTACAGTGATATTAAAGCAGATAAAAACATGTTTGAAATGTTTGCTCCATGACGGATATCAAATAATAGTTTTTACTTCTAACGGACTCATCACAACTCCTCTGTACAGCTGTGAGGGACGTAAGAAATCATGTAAGAAGACGATTACGTCTCATTTTTAAGGTGTGTGTGTGTGTGTGTGTGTGTGTGTGTGTGTGTGTGTGTGTGTGTGTGTCGGGGTGGGGTTGGAATGTGTCTATCTCTAATCTGTGGAGCCTTTCTTTTAGGCTGCGTCTGCAGGCACACACACACACACACACACACACACACACACTGAAATAACAACCTCTCTTTCTGTAGGTGTATCAGTACAGTGACCCTCAAACACACACTGTTATTATTAATGCAGTGTGTGTGTGTGTGTGTGTTGGGGGTGTAGAAGTCGTGACCTTAGGCCGCTGCGGTTGTTATTGTTTTTGACACACACACACACACAAAGCTGACTCGATCCCATTTGTAGTCAAAATCACAAACGCACATGAAAACATCGTGCACCATTTTTTTATTTGAGATATTCGTTTAAATAATTTTGTTTTGGAGAAATGTAATCAGCAGCTGATCTGATATTCTGATATTATTCATGTTTTCAGTCTCTCCGATCTGGAGACTTGCTGCTGTTTTCTTCACGGTTTCACTTCATATTCAACTGAATATTTGTGGGTTTGTTTGGTGCGAATGAGACATTCAAAGACGTGACTGATTCAGAGGAACTTCCACCGTTTTCTGGCCTTTAATGGTCCAAACGATTCGTCGATACGTTGCTTTTCAATGCAGAAAAGGAAAGCACATATTCAGCACGTTTCTACGTGGAAAAAGAAGTGAAAGGTCAAACAAACCCAAGTGAGCATTAAAGGGCATCAAAGAATAATTTCCGGGTGAAACGTAGGAAAGAAGGATGAAGTGGGACAGACGGACGCAGAGGAAGATGAGGGATTAAGGAGGATAACAAAAAAAAGGTTGACTGAAAACGGGATGCATGGAAATATGGGAAAAGACAGACGAGTAGATTTAAATGGAACCATATGAGGCGGGTTGTCTTCAGCTGGAGGTGATCGGTGGATAAAAGGTGGATGGAGAGATAATGGATTAAAAGATAGAGGAAGGGAAGGGTTCAGATGTCTGGCAGAGTGATGCTTTCCTGCCTTTTTGTCTGCCTTTGAACACATCGCTAGCTGGGCGCTAGAAAATGCTCCGTTCTGTTTTGAGTATTTCTCTGAAATTGAAATTTCTTTCCTCCATAAAACATTTGCAAAGACAATTCGTTTCGGGAGCTGTATTGTCAACGTCCTTGGTTGCGAGTTTTTGCCTTTTATTGTCATCTTTCAGTCCATTAGTACGCTTCTAGAGACTTCCGACACTTCCTGGTTTCTTTGACTTTGTCATCGTGTCATCGTTAGATTCAAAGATGTTTCATAAGCTGCTCAGAGCTCGTGTCACGGAGTTAAACAAGTTATAATTCCCTCTTTAATATCTATTTAATATCACTTCAAACAGCTGTATTTATCCGGGTGTCCTCTGCTCACTAGCACCTCTAGTGGTCAGAAACTCTCTGCGTTCCTTTAAGGAGCAAACGGTCGTATTTACCGAGTCAAACACTCCAAACTCACGTTAAAAAAAAGAGGCTGATTTTAACTCCATGTCGTCTTTCGCCTCAAGGAGCTTCACATGATTTTGTTCCAGTGTGATACGTTACAACTCTCATAAAAATACTTGAATGGAAGCCCAGTTAAAGAAAGAAAAGAAAAATGAAATACGGAGAGTTTGATAGCTGGCAGAGCAGCTTTTGATCTGACGGAAAGTAAAAATACACACAATGTCGTCTCTTGTGAGGAGGAGGAAGAGGAAGAGGAGGAAGAGGAAGAGGAGGAGGAAGAGGAGGAAGAGGAGGAGGAGGAGGAAGAGGAGGAGGAGGGGTGCACATTAAGAAGTTAATGTTTCACTCTTCTTTCAGTGTGTGTACGTGTGATAATGAGGACGCACACACATGCATGCACGCACACACACACACATGCATGCACAGACACACACAAACACACACACACACACACACACACACACACACACGACATTGACGGATCAATGCTGTCCGTCAGCAGCCCGCCGACCTTTTAACCCTTTGCTGTTGTCGGCGCTGCTCACCGGATCTAATGGCTTCCAGAAGTGTGTGTGTGTGTTTGTAGTATATATACCGTAGTATATAATATATATATATATATTGAACAACCATTAAAAGAGGATACATATCTTTGGGCTACACGACTGAAGATCCCCATCATGAGACGTTGTCACATTGGCTTTAAAGGAAAACACTGGTGTGTGTTTTCATGGTCACTCTAATCAAGGAAGTGATGACAAAACAACACATGACGGCGAGCAGCACTTCTAAAACCCAAACCCTTAAATTAGCCTCTGTGGTTTTGTCATTAAAAGTGGAAGCAAACAAGAGAAGCTTTGTTCATGATAAACAGGAATCTCCCTTTTTGTTGGCGCTAAATGTAATAAGAAGCTCATTTTGTTTGTGTTGTTGTTGTTGTTATGGGAGTTGGAGCGTTTGTTTTTGTGACGTATGGATGAGTGTTGAGGGTTTGTCCGGCCCTTTCGCTAAGCATTCTGGGTAGTCGAGCTCTGATGTGGCCGTCAGCTCTGAGTCTAATGAGCGGCTTGTTTTCACGGATTAAAGGCGGTTCTAACTTAAGGCGGTATGAACGTCTTTGACGTAAAGCGCTCCGATTTCCTGAAGATCGCCTGTCAATCAAACGCTGCGAGGGCGGGGCCAAAATCACGTTTCTTTGTTAAACTCCCAGCATTCATTTGTGGTGTTTTTTATAGGCTCATAAAATGTGTGCGTGCCGACAACATCAAATGAAATGATCGTCCCGAAGTTACAGCTTATTTATAATATGTTGGTGAAGGTTTCTGCGTTTTCTTTAATTTGACTTTAAAATATTTTGTCTCGTCGTGGGTGTGCGGCTAATGAAAATATACGGGCGGGGAAAGACCCACCAGGAAGCGGCCGCGTCCCATTTTTAATAATATTCTGGATAGAAATAAAACAAACTAACACCAGAAAGCGCCGAGTCGCCTCGAGTGTTTTTGGACACGTTGAGGTGGAATCACAGGAAGTGAGGACGGCATATTTTTACTATTACTGCTCTGGTTTGATCTGTTTGAGATCAGCAAAAAAGTAAATAAACTAACTCCAAGTTCAAACTAGGATTCGGTGCTGCTTTCTTTTTAAACCGATCATGTGAACACAAGACTGTGGTAAGCAGAGAGCAGCACGACGGATGTGATGAGTCTCTTTGGCGAGACGAGAGAGGAAAACATGTGGAGAGGACGTGAAAGAGAGACAAGACGCTCGCTGAGAGAGAGAGACGGGTAGAGAGAGAGACGGGCAGCTCCTGTGCCTCCATGTTGTGTCGTCATGTGACTGAGCTGCAGGATGTTTCTGTGGTTTCCTTTTCCAAACTCAGGATGG
>NC_136591.1:39145177-39237677 GCF_910589615.1 Taurulus bubalis | reverse complement strand
CTTCTAGTTCATCATCTAGTTCATCTTCATCTTCTAGTTTGTCTTCTAGTTCATCATCTAGTTCATCTTCATCTTCTAGTTCGTCATCTAGTTCATCATCTAGTTCATCTTCATCTTCTAGTTTATCTTCTAGTTCATCATCTAGTTCATCTTCATCTTCTAGTTCATCATCTAGTTCATCTTCGTCTTCTAGTTCATCTTCATCTTCTAGTTCATCATCTAGTTCATCTTCATCTTCTAGTTTGTCTTCTAGTTCATCATCTAGTTCATCTTCATCTTCTAGTTCGTCTTCTAGTTCATCATCTAGTTCATCTTCTAGTTTGTCTTCTAGTTCATCATCTAGTTCATCTTCATCTTCTAGTTCATCATCTAGTTCATCTTCATCTTCTAGTTTATCTTCTAGTTCATCATCTAGTTCATCTTCATCTTCTAGTTCATCATCTAGTTCATCATCTAGTTCATCTTCATCTTCTAGTTCGTCATCTAGTTCATCTTCATCTTCTAGTTCATCATCTAGTTCATCTTCGTCTTCTAGTTCGTCATCTAGTTCACCTTCATCTTCTAGTTCATCATCTAGTTCATCTTCATCTTCTAGTTTGTCTTCTAGTTCATCATCTAGTTCATCTTCATCTTCTAGTTCGTCTTCTAGTTCATCATCTAGTTCATCTTCATCTTCTAGTTCATCATCTAGTTCATCTTCATCTTCTAGTTCGTCTTCTAGTTCATCATCTAGTTCATCTTCTAGTTTGTCTTCTAGTTCATCATCTAGTTCATCTTCATCTTCTAGTTCGTCTTCTAGTTCATCATCTAGTTCATCTTCATCTTCTAGTTTATCTTCTATTTCATCATCTAGTTCATCTTCATCTTCTAGTTCGTCATCTAGTTCATCATCTAGTTCATCTTCATATTCTAGTTTGTCTTCTAGTTCATCATCTAGTTCATCTTCATCTTCTAGTTCGTCTTCTAGTTCATCATCTAGTTCATCTTCATCTTCTAGTTTATCTTCTAGTTCATCATCTAGTTCATCTTCATCTTCTAGTTCGTCTTCTAGTTCATCATCTAGTTCATCTTCATCTTCTAGTTTATCTTCTAGTTCATCATCTAGTTCATCTTCATCTTCTAGTTCATCATCTAGTTCATCTTCATCTTCTAGTTCGTCTTCTAGTTCATCATCTAGTTCATCTTCATCTTCTAGTTTGTCTTCTAGTTCATCTTCATCTAGTTTATCTAGTTGATCTTCTAGTTTATCTTCATCTTCTAGTTTGTCTTCTAGTTCATCATCTAGTTCATCTTCATCTTCTAGTTCGTCTTCTAGTTCATCATCTAGTTCATCTTCATCTTCTAGTTTATCTTCTAGTTCATCATCTAGTTCATCTTCATCTTCTAGTTCGTCATCTAGTTCATCATCTAGTTCATCTTCATCTTCTAGTTCATCATCTAGTTCACCTTCATCTTCTAGTTCATCATCTAGTTCACCTTCATCTTCTAGTTCATCATCTAGTTCATCTTCATCTTCTAGTTTGTCTTCTAGTTCATCATCTAGTTCATCTTCATCTTCTAGTTTGTCTTCTAGTTCATCTTCATCTAGTTTATCTAGTTGATCTTCTAGTTTATCTTCATCTTCTAGTCCATCTTCTAGTTGATCTTCTAGTTTATCTTCATCTAGTTTATCTAGTTGATCTTCTAGTTTATCTTCATCTAGTTTATCTAGTTGATCTTCTAGTTTATCTTCATCTAGTTTATCTAGTTGATCTTCTAGTTTATCTTCATCTAGTTTATCTAGTTGATCTTCTAGTTTATCTTCATCTAGTTTATCTAGTTGATCTTCTATTGCCTCAGACTTCGGTCTTGTTGTGTAAGCGGCTCAGTCCCAACAGTGGCAATTAAAAGGGAATCCAACCGGTGGCGTCAAACTCAGAATGTCCAGGTCGTTCTGAACCCCCCTTTATGTTTGGGAGCTGAACGGTGGCAGCGCTGACAATAGCCGGGGGTCCCGGTCTTTGTCCTGGGGGGCCTCCCGGAGCGGGGGGGTTTCCTGCAGGGTCCTGGAGGATCACGTGTGGACCCGCCAGGTTGATGGCTCTATTGAGAGCAAGCTGACGCCGTTAATATCAATACAACCTGGATCTAAGAACTACAATACCCATGAGCCTTAGCTGCTCTGGGAGAACAAAACTATTTAAAGGTGTAATTAGTCAAATCGATGCATTCCAAACTTGATGATCTGTAGTTGTGTTTTTTTTTTACCCAGAATGCACCATGGAGTCGGGGTTAGTGTTTCACATTTATGTTTTTGTGTGTTCAGGCGTGTGCTTTGGACTTTTTTCTCCCGAAATAGCTTCTGCTGCAGCTGGCAGCCGCTTTATTTAGACTGCGAGGACGCGACATCATCGCAACTTTTAATTATCTTTTCTTTCTTTTAATTATCTTTTCTTTCATTTAATTATCTTTTCTTTCATTTAATTATCTTTTCTTTCATCCCAAACGCAGCGTTTCTTTCCCCTGGTTCCTCTTTCACGTCACCTTTCATTCATGCAGAATACTGACTGACTGTGTGTGTGTGTGTGTGTGTGTGTGTGTGTGTGTGTGTGTGTGCGCTATTATCTCCTTTACGCTCGTTTTCATTCAAACATACGACATATTTTCTGCACAAATCCTTCTCTGGAAGTCTTCATGTAAACAAATGAGAAACTGTTTCCTTCACTTTATTTCTCGCCAGCGGTCGTGTGTGTATTTGTGTGTGTGTGTGTCTGTGTGTTGTACAAATGTGCGCACACGTGATTTAAATTGTTGTGTATCTTCAGTCAAAAGAAAATGACACGACTTTTCCCAAACTGTGCTCACTGCCAGAGCTTCTGAGCATCTTTTGTGTGTGTGTGTGTGTGTGTGTGTGTGTGTGTGTGTGTGTGTGAGAGAGAGAGAGTGTGTGTACACACTCAGTTTTCAGCTAGAGCGGTGTTCTATACACAGGACTACTAATCTTCTCTGTCTCAACCTTTCGGTAATGTGAGGGTTCACGTGCACGTGTTTAGGTTACCGCCTTGCAGCGACACACACACACACACACACACACACACGCCGATTTGTACCCCGCTGTTAATGATCTTCAGGCTGGAGCTGATCCTTTCAGTTTATGATAAAGGGGCTGTTGTTCAATGTAGTTTGGTGTGTGTGTGTGTGTGTGTGTGTGTGTGTGTGTGTGTGTGTGTGTGTGTGTGTGTGAGGTGATAACTAAGTGAGGACAACCTGTGACCAGCGTGGGGATTCCCGTTTTTTTGCACAATGAGACACACACACACACACACACACACACACACCATGAAGTCAATCCCTCAAATCTAAAAATAAAAGGGTGTGTCTGACGTGTGTGTGTGTGTGTGTGTGTGTGTGTGTGTGTGTGTGTGTGTGTGTGTGTGTGTGTGTGTGTGTTTCAGCACATAAAGAGGGCATTCTTCTTCTTCTGCGTCTCCACGGTGCCTGTGGTGACCTCACCCTGTCTGGACATCCCACTACACACACACACACACACACACGCATTTAGGTCAGCGCGGTGTGAAACTGAACCAAAGTGCTTTGAAACTGACTCAGAAACACCTGAGAGGAGTTTTATCACATTATTTCGGGACACAGGAAGTCTCTTCGCCGGACGACGAGGATGAAGAGGCGGGTTTAAACGTCTTGAGGATGAAGAGGCGGGTTTAAACATCTTCCTCCAGGTCGGATATCCAATATTAACTTTTTTTAGAAGTCAGAATCCGTGCCGGCGTCGGGCCCGAGAAAGTAAACGTATGATTTACGCCTCTCAAGGAAACGCCTGAAAGCGTAAAACGCGACCTGTGTTTCCATCACACGCGTTCCTTTGATTCCTGAGTGACTGATGGAGGCAGAGGGGGCGGGGCTAGTCTGCTCCCCGTCTCTACTCTCTTCTATAATCAGGAATCTGTCCTTTCTTCGTCCCCAGAGGCGTCTTCAAAGCGGCCTTCACGCTGCAGCTCACCTGGGTTTCACATCTGATTCGCTTTTTGTCGAGCGTGAAATGCGGAAAAGCCCAACTAATCATTTAATCCGTGACGTGAACCTTTATAGCCGCTTCATACGCCGAACTCCATTCAGAGAAGGGACGATTTAGTCGGAGCGACTCAGAATGTCTCACTTCTCCCACTAAACACCGGGTTTAAAAGAGGTTGACGTTGTGTTTTAGTCGTGCAGTCAGAGGCCGTTCCTCCTGAATTAAGATTAGAAAGGTTTGCTGTTTATTATTGAATTTATTTCAATGGCGCACAAATGTTCAGGAGTTTGGTGGTTGAAGGTCAAAGAGGCAGCAGCACCTCCTCTTCTTCTTCTACTCCCCCTTCTTCTTCTCCTTCTTCTTCTTCTTCTACTCCCCCTTCTTCTTCTCCTTCTTCTTCTTCTTCTACTCCCCCTTCTTCTTCTCCTTCTCCTTCTTCTTCTCCTTCTTCTTCTTCTTCTTCTTCTTCTTCTCCTCCTTCTACATCTTCTTCTCCTTCTACTCCTTCTTCTCCTCCTTCTCCTTCTTCCTCTTCTTCTCCTCCTCCCTCTTCTCCTTCTTTTCCTCCTTCTTCTCTTCCTCCTTCTCCTCTTTCTTCTTATTCTTCTTCTCCTCCTCCCTCTTCTCCTCCTTCTTCTTCTTCTTCTTCTCCTTCTCCTTCTACTTCTTCTTCTTCCCCTGCTCCTACTTCCTCTTCGCCTCCTCCTCCTTCTCCTCCTTCTTCTTCTCCTCCTTCTACTACTCCTTCTTCTTCTTCTCCTTCTACGTCTTCTTCTTCTTCCCCTGCTCCTACTTCTACTTCTACTTCTTCCTCCTCCTCCTCCTCTACCAGGTCTAAGAGGACCAGACTGAGACCTCCTCCAGTAGAATGAGAGTTTTTCTAAAGGGACCATGGTGCTCAGAGACACTACCTCTTTAGTCCACAGGGGGCGCCAGAACAACACACAATAAAAGTATCTTAAATTACCTTTAATATCTAATAGGATTAAAGTCTCTAATAAACAGTTTACTGCAACTAGAACGCATTAGTTTCCTAAACTGCACAAAGATGTTGTTGCAGGACGTCTTTTCCTCTTTTTCTTCTTCTTTCCTTTATATAATGTCGTCCGCCGCTCGTTTCTGTGCCGCTCGGCCGCCGTCGCTGTGATTTACGACTGAACTCGAACCTCACACCGCACCCGGCGTTACAGAGGAATGCGGCGGGATGTTTTGGAGAATGCCCCGTTGCCACGGGGACAGAGACGGCCTCACAAAAAAAGTGTCTCAGCAAAAGTGTTTTTCTGTCCTCGTCCTCTCCCTCCTTCCCCTCTGGAGCGCTCCCTGAGCTCAGCTTCTTTTTCCTGCAGATCGAGGATGGAGGGAAGGCCGCGCTGAGCCGGAAGCTGAAGGTCGGAGACGAGCTCATCAACATCAACGGCTCCGCGCTCTACGGCAGCCGGCAGGAAGCGCTCGTCCTCATCAAGGGGTCCTACCGCCTGCTCAAGCTCGCCGTCAGGAGGTGAGGGAGGGCTTCATCTTTGGAACAGGGAGGGGGGGAGGGAGGAGACGAGGAGGAAGGTGAGGGGGGGAGGGAGGAGACGAGGAGGAAGGTGAGGGAGGGCTTCATCTTTGGAACAGGGATGGGGGAGGAGGTTTCCTCTTCCTCGGTGCCGACGCGGGGAAGATTTCCACGTGTTGGGAGGGATGGAGGAGTCAGGGAGGAGACAGGGAGGAAGGAAGGGAGGGAGAGGAGAGGAGAGGAGGAAGGTGAGGGAGGAGATGACGAGGACAAAGGTGAGGGAGGGAGGAGATGATGACCACGAGGAGGAAGGGAGGGAGGAGACGACGAGGAGGAAGGTGAGGGAAGGAGGAGGAAGAGAGGGAGGGAGGAGGGAGGGAGGAGACGACGAGGAGGAAGGTGAGGGAAGGAGGGAGGCAGGAGACAAGGAGGAAGGTGAGGGAGGGAGGAGACGACGACGAGGAGGAAGGTTAGGGAAGGAGGGAGGCAGGAGACAAGGAGGAAGGTGAGGGAAGAAGGGAGGAGGAAGAGAGGCAGGGAGTAGACAAGGAGGAAGGTGAGGGAGGAAACCAGGAGGGGGGAGGAGACAAGGAAGAAAGTAAGGGAGGGAGGGAGGAGACGAGTAGAGGGCAGGGAAGTAAAACATTTGCACTTTCTTATCTTGGTTAACTGGTGGTTAACTGGTTTTAACTGGTGCTTCTAACTGGTGGTTAACTGGTTTTAACTGGTTTTAACTGGTGGTTTTAACTGGTGGTTAACTGGTTTTAACTGGTGGTTCTAACTGGTGGTTCTAACTGGTGGTTCTAACTGGTGGTTAACTGGTGGTTAACTGGTGGTTAACTGGTTTTAACTGGTTTTAACTGGTGGTTAACTGGTGGTTCTAGCTGGTGGTTCTAGCTGGTGGTTAACTGGTGGTTCTAACTGGTGGTTAACTGGTGGTTACACGTCACTGGTTTGTCTCCTCTGACGGCCTGAGACAGCTGTTTGTTTGGCAGCAGACCGTCTTGTTCTGTCTGGAGTCTCTGAAACCAGATCCAGCAGACTGGGAGCGTTGCTGTACTCTCTCTCACACACACACACACACACACACACACACACACACACACACACACACACACACAGTGTGGGTGCATTCAACACGGACAAACATGATTTTAGGAATGCGACCGGTCATGAGCAATGCCACCCAGTTTAATCCACCGTGTGTGTGTCAGTGTCTGGTATGTTCTGCATGTCTGACTCCTAGTGTGTGTGTGTGTGTGTGTGTGTGTGTGTGTGTGTGTGTGTGTGTGTGTGTGTGTGTGATCATCCACATGTGCTCCACATGTAAAAGTAACAGTTGTTCCTGTCAGAGTTTCCTTCCTACACATATAGAGTAATTTCATGCATTTGTTGCACTGTAATTTAAATATTTTACGTGCACAGTGTGTAGATATGTTCTTTTATTTATATATATATATCTCTTATAAATACGTACATGTAACTTCCTTGTAAAGCGTTCGTTTTATTTATATGGCTGCTTTAATATGCTTCTTTTAACTTTAAGGATAAGAAGTTCAGGAAAAGATTGAATTTTGATCTTTAGTGTTTCAGCTCTATATGGAAACCAAAAAAACTTTCCTTGATGGTTTTTTTTCTCACAGATCTATGCTAATTCACATGATCCTGCATCTACAACACTCAAAGCACCAAAAGGCCTCGTTAAAATGACATCCATGACACTGTAATGACCTCTGAATGTGTGTGTGTGTGTGTGTGTGTGTGTGAGTGAATCGGTGTGTTTTATACGTGCTCCCTGTGCCAGTATAGGGCTGCTACACATGAATTAAACCCACTTTGATTGACAGGTTACTGACACTAATGGCCAATCTCGGCGGCGGCGGCATTGGGTGGGACCCGTGTTGCCCTTTGACCTCGACTCCCTCTGCCAGTTTCAGTCATTACTCTTGGAACAAGGAACACACACACACACACACACACACACACACACACTGGTCGCTGAGCGATGATGACATGCTCACATTTGCACACTTGGCTCGTCTTGTATAGTTTTAACGGTGGAAAAGAACCAAAGGCCAAAAGCTGTTGCCACCTCTTTAATAACCCTGTTGGTACGGCGATGGCATGTGAAGGGACGCACCTCTGTTTCTGTTTCTGACTCGGGAGGTCATTATTATGGGGAGTGTAAAACCTGCTGTGTGTGTGTGTGTAGGTGTGTGTGATGGAGGCAGAAACATGCTCAACAAAGTAAGAATACAGAGGCATCATTTTGAGGGATCAGCAAGCTAGTTAGCTTAGCTTAGCCAAACTTATGCTGATTAAAAGATTAAAAACAAGTTCAGATGTTGTTCTCCCCCAAATAATAATAAGCGTATTAAATGTTTTCATACCATATTTGGGCGTCTGAGTGTCCTTTAAACCCCACAGCTCCTAAAACGTAGAATGGGTTTAATGTAGACCCTTTTTGGTTCCTGGTAGGACCTTTCTTAAGGTTCCGCCTGGAAGACTTTCAAAGGGTTGTACTTAGACCACTACATACAGGGTTATACCGTTATGCACTACTTTGAAAGGTTCCACCAATAACCCAGCTTTGAGAGGTTCTAGGGGAACTCTTCTATGGGGAAATGGTTCTGCCCAAACACTCACTCTGGAGGTTCTATCCATAATCGTTCCTCCTTCTAAGGATACTGAGTGGGTTCTACCAAGAACCTTTTTATATAGAGTTTTCGTCGAGAAAACCCTGTTTACATCTTAAGGGTTTCATCTAGAACCCTCCCAGGAGGTTCTCCAAATAACCCTCTTGTGTTCCAAGAGTTTCATCTAGAACCCTCCCAGGAGGTTCTACCAATAACCCTCTTGTATTCCAAGAGTTTCATCTAGAACCCTCCCAGGAGGTTCTCCAAATAACCCTTTTGTGTTCCAAGAGTTTCATCTAGAACCCTCCCAGGAGGTTCTCCAAATAACCCTTTTGTGTTCCAAGAGTTTCATCTAGAACCCTCCCAGGAGGTTCTACCAATAACCCTCTTGTATTCCAAGAGTTTCATCTAGAACCCACCCAGGAGGTTCTACCAATAACCCTTTTGTGTTCCAAGAGTTTGATCTAGAACCCACCCAGGAGGTTCTACCAATAACCCTCTTATATTCCAAGAGTTTCATGTAGAACCCTCCCAGGAGGTTCTACCAATAACCCTCTTGTATTCCAAGAGTTTGATCTAGAACCCTCCCAGGAGGTTCTACCAATAACCCTCTTATATTCCAATGGTTTCATCTAGAACCCTCCCAGGGTTCCCAGGGTACACTTCAACGGCGTCAACGCCAACACTTGGCTGTTTTGATTGCTTTTGTTTCTCGTCGTGTAAACGCAGCAAAAGAGTTCTTCAGAAGCAAGGGGTTCTGGGTAGGAGGAACCCCTTATCATAAAGACTAGTCTCTCTAACACACTCATTTAGTGCCCTCGTATTTAACCACGACTGCTTGCTCTTCCAAGATGGCTGCCCGCCAAACGGCTGTCAGCACTCGCGCCAAAGTTGCGCGGACTCCACCCGCGTAAATGTTTTTATACGTGCGTACGCGTCTGCTTGTGTTTTATTAAGTGTGAGAAATGCGTCTGTGCCTTTTCTGTTATTCTAAGCTCAATTAAAGCTCACCTAAGCCACACTGAGCTGGAGCGCTGCGACATGGACTTCTTACACGGAGCGCTTGTCTTGGAAGCATCAGGAAATCACTCACTGGGGTTCCCCCGAACAGTATTTTACCGTAAAAGCACTTTTTTTGTGTTCTTTTTACGGCGAGAGCCGGCAAGGAAAATGCACATCGTGGATTTAATTACATGATGTAAATGCGGAGGAAGGAAACGAGGAGTCGGCCAGGAGAGATGACGCTTTGCTCCACTTTAGGGTCGGAAAATGGTGCTTTTGAGCAACTTTTCCGCTCTTGATATGGAGGCCGGCGTTGCATTTACAAAGGGCTGCTTTGTGTCTGTCAGGTTTCCATCACGGTAATAAGGAGTTGCGTAACACCGGAAATATAAAACAGTTTGATTCCCATGTTCTTTGAGTCCTGGAAGGGAGGTTGAAACTCTGAGTCCTGAAGTCTCGCCCAAACATTCTCACCGTTTGTTCTGTTGGTCTGAATCGTATCGGCTTGACCTCCGACCTTCAGCGTATTGTCCATTCCTTCAATGAAACGTCTTAATTCAGACTTGCTGCTCGCCTGCAGGCTGGATTTGGGGAACCACAGGAATTTACTGGTCTTTTGTATCAGTAGAGACGCTTTAACAAGCCAGCTGATGGTATTTAAGGACCCACAATGCTGTTAAATGGGGTTTTATTCCCCAATCAAGACATCCACAAGCTTGAAGAAGCCAACAACAGACGCAAAACAAGTTAAACATTTAAGAAATGTGGTTTCACGCAAACGGCAGTGCATTACCTTCATTACCCAGAAACACTTCCCATCATGTCATGTGATAAATTGAAAGCTAGTTGCATCCTGATTTACATTATTTACAAGAACATGATTTAGGGCTGCAGATGATTTACGTCAAGTATTTTCTTAATGAATCGATTATGATCCATTTCAGTTGGTCTGAACGGCGTAAAATAAATATATACGATCTCCAAGAGTCGAAGCTGAAGTCTTCTGATCAGCTTTTGTTTTGTGTCTCACCAACAAATGATATAAAAAGCAGCATATTCTCACGTTTCAGAGTCTCGGATCCACCGAATGTTTGTCTGGTTTGCGTGATAAACATTTGTGAACGACTGGATGATTGTTCAATCATCAATACACGTGTTGGAGATTCATATTCTCCACCCAATCGCCATTTTGGGGATTTTTAGAGGATTTTATCCCAGTTTTTATGGATTGTAAATTGATATTTGAACATAAAATCTAAGAAAACAATGACTTGGCATGTCGTGGACAAACAAATAGAGCACCGAACTCTCCCAAATAAGTAGTTGAGTGGACTTAATAACTGCCCAACATGTGTTTGTGTTCAAAACAAGACCAAAATATTGTCAAATATGAGTGCAAAAAGAGATGGTGGTTGATGCTAGTTATAGTGGAATTAACTCGCTGCAATGGCAACGGCATGCAAAAAAATGTCCGCCGCTCTCCTGCTCTTTTTATTTCTACTGCTTTATCATTTATATTTATATTTTAAATATTGCATGAGGACACATGTTCCCTCCTGAACCCTTAATAAGCGTTTGACCTTTCACCTGCTTTCTTTTAAACGGATATTTTTGTCTTTTACTTTTATTTGGCGAGGGTGTTTTTAAGTGACAGATTAATTTTTTTACCGATGTATATTTCTGGATGGGAAAGAATGTTTAGGGATGTTTTGTTGGCTCGACCTGGAAATGTTTCTTCTATACTACTTCCTGTTTTCACCGACCTTTTGTTAGATGTGTGTGTGTGTGTGTGTGTGTGTGTGTGTCTCAGTGGGCAGCCATGGAAGAGGCAGCAGGACATTCCTGATCTTTAGCATCATTTCCTGTTCTCTCCTAAGTTTCCCTCTCTACTTCCTGTCCAGCGTGGCGTGAGACCGAGTCGTTTTCATGGATCAGGAAGCTGCTCTTCAGACGCACGTTTGCACGCATGTGTAGTTTATTTATGTTGTTAACACACATTATGTTGTTGGTACAGATTAAACAAACCAGATACGTTGTGTTAATTAGGGAGCTTTAGAGGCGGTGGAGCCAGGCTAGCTGTTTCCACCCGTTTCCAGTCTTTATGCTAAGCTAAGCTAGCCGGCTGCAGAATCAAGCTGCGAAATCAATAAATGTGTTTTGGCTAAAAATGCTGAACTACCATTTTAAGGAGTATTGGTGTGATCTTCTGTGATGAAGCCGGACTTTGTGATTCAGGCTAATACAATACATATATACACATAAAAGCATGTATTTCAAGTTGTCGAAAAGTCGGTAGAAAAAAGAATAAAAGAGCAACGGTCTGCAACAACTCAGATAATCTTGTTAAGTCATTTAAAATACCCAACACCAACATTTCAAACCTCTAGCTGTGGCCACATGTGAATAATAACAACATCAACGTGGGGAAATTGCTGAAATTCAAGTCGGGTTCTTGCCATTTTGGCTCTGAAACTTTGGGTTTGGACATTTTCAAACATAATTTATTAATAAATATTTCTCTGTCTGGTCGTGGCTTTCTTCATATGTTGTTGCAGGCAGATATACTGGGAAGAGAAATAACTAAAAGCACATGTACATATTGAAAAAACAAAAGCATTTACCTTTTTAAAACTACAACCTTCAACCTGTGAAGAAGTGCAGCGGTTTGTTCTATTTTTGAGCCATCAATCTTTTTTTATGTCACTTTTTAATCACACAAAAACACAATAAATCTTTATTTTTATAAGAAAACGGTCAGATTTCAACTCAAATGTGAAGATGAGGAAATTAATAATAATAATTAAAAGAGTGGCGGATGTCTTGTTTGACGTCTGATGGAAACAGGACTTTATGACAAAGCTCTTTGTTTCATCTCCGCTACGCTCAACCTTTATTTTGGCGGGGTGCAGGAAGAGGAGATGACAGGATGGAAAGTGGGTGAAAGAGTCGGTGGGAACTGGAGGTAAAATAACATTTCAACGTGTTTTGACGAACATTATTCAAAGCGGGAAAATAGAGAGATAAATATTTATACTGTATATTTGTTTACTTTTTGTATATTTACAGTTTTTAAATCACTTTGTTTTTACCCAAGTACTCCGTCACTACATGTATGATCGTCTTATTAAATATGATGCTTTATTACAGAATAAAGACCTAAACAGGAGTCATTCCTCAGAGTGTTGAAATGTCCACACAGTTTGTTTGTTTGTTTGTTTGTTTGTTTGTTTGTGTTCATTTGAAACATTTGTTTTCGTATTTTTTGTCCTTCTGCACATCTTCTCATGTGTTCATGCCGACTCGCTCCTTGTAGTTTTTCCTGCTTGTTTCAGACAGACACACACACACACACACACACACACACACACACACACACACACACACACACACGTCCCGTTGTTTAGGTTTTGGTACCACAGGGTCTCAGGAGACCGGGGCAGGACCGAGGTCTGCGGTGCCAAGAACCATGAAGCACAATAGTCTGCCGCTTCCCAAACTGAACAATACACATTCCTGACATTCCTCAAGACCTCTTCCTCACACACACACACACACACACACACACACACACACACACACACACACACACACTATCCTGGGTCCGATTAGGGCCCTGACTTTGAATGATTTAGCTTGTGACGCTTTATGTAAAAGACACAAGTCGAGCATTTCGTGCTCCGTAAAGCAGCGAGGGGCGAGCGCTGTCGCCAAGTGGGACGGGGGTTCGACTCCCGGGCGGGACGGCCCGTCTGTGTTTGTGCGCAGCTTAACTGATGACTCTAAACCGCCCCGCAGGTAGATATTGAAAAATAAATATTTGTCCTCCTTTTTAAAATGTGTTTTTAGTGCTTAGTCACGTCTGAAAAGCTCTTTGAGCGACGAAAAACTGAAGAAGTTTCATCCTGGAACTGTTGTCTCTTTGGAGGATAATGACCGTGTGTGTGTGTGTGTGTGTGTGTGTGTGTGTGTGTCCTCTTTGCGTGTGGTCTGCTACAGTTTATCTGTCTCCTCTGGCCTGGTTTTTATTAACTGGCTCATTAAACTGCGACTCCATGATACACGACACGGGCCTCACACACTCTCACACTCATACACACACACAGATTCCTCGAGGCCAACTTGGACACACACACGTGTTAAAAAGATGTTTCTCCGTAAATCAGTGGTATTGATCGAGAGAGAGAGTATTCCCTTTAACACTGCAAACTAACTCGCCCACTTATTGATTATTTAGTCTATAAATTCTCTATAAATATTTGTTAATTCATCAGAAGTTGCCAGAGTCCGTGATGCTTTAAAAAAAAATACATTCACTAGATTTTGATGTAAACTGATAAACAAACAAATTAATAAATAATAATGTTTACTATTATTTGGGGTTCTGGGATAAAGCATAAAAAACAAGTAGTTAACACCAAATAAAAAGAAGCGGACAGCTTTGAGACTTTAGCTGTCTATTCAGCTTCTTTCCACACTGAATCCGTCTTTCAACTGCCACTTCAACTGCTTTCAGTGCTTTTATTTTAATTGAAATTAAAGCTCCTTTAGATTTGGGGATTTTAACTGCAGTTTCAACTTGATTTAATTCTTCCGTTTAGCTTTCCTCTGCAGGTTATTCAGAGCTTTTTGTTTCAACTGCCACTTCAACTCCTTTCAGTGCCTCAACTTCATGTATTAGCCCTTTAAAGATAAACTGTAGAATCAAGACGTGATCTCGACTGACAGGACAGTGTCTAGTTTACAACGTTCTTGACTGTGGGATGAAGTTAATGGCAGTAAAGTACTGATCACACACACACACACACACACACACACACACACACACACACACACACACACACACACACAGGGGATCAAGCAGTAACAAACAGTGCATTGTGCTGCAGATGTAAAAGCGGACTTCACCCTTCCTGCCATCGACCTCTGGTATGAGCCTCGTCTCACTGTACTGATTACCTGGTATGTCCAAAACCGTGTGTGTGTGTGTGTGTGTGTGTGTGTGTGTGTGTGTGTGTGTGTGTGTGTGTGAGAGAGAGAGAGCTTGTGTGTGCGTCCAAGCAGTAAATGCATGTCTACAAGTGTGTGTGTGTGTGTGTCATTCAGAAATCCATAATCAAGGGTGATGAAGACCCATAAGGCAGGGAAAACAAACTGATTGCAAACACACACACACACACACACACACACACACACACACACACACACACACACACACACACACAAAGAAAACAAATAGTTCCTGATTGCAGGCGAACACAAAGGGTTGTTTAGGCTTTAACCCTTCACCCTTTTTGAAGGGAAGACTGGGAATGTGAGGAATCTGCTCACATGCATGTATGCAACACACACACACACACACACACACACACACACACACACACACAGAGTCTGCAGGAGATCCTTTGAAGTGTCATTCAGCGTCTGCTGTCGTGAGGTCGGTTAAACTTGAGCAGCGTTGACGTCGGACCCTCTCGCCTCTCGTTGCTCTCCAGGGTCAAAGGTCACTGATCCGTCATGTTCTCTCAGTGGACGGGTTTGTGCACACGAGTGGGACGATTACAGATTCGTGTGGGAAGAAATGGACTTGACCCAAGTTGCAGGAATCTGATTTATTTCTTGCATGTAAGAGATCGCTTCGTTGGTTCAGTCTTTTTTTTGGAACTTTCAGCTCTCACAGCTTGTGATGGGATTATTTGTATTTACTATCGTCTGAAATTGATTAATTAATAAATAAATATATATATATTATTGATAATTATTATTATATTACATATATATATATTTATTATTATTTAAACATTTTTACTATTTAGTTTTTTCTCGGACAGAGGGGATAATTATCCGCTTGGTATCTGAAAACCCAAGGACGCCTTTTTTAATTTGAATTATTTTCAATTAATAGTTTTTGTCATTTACTGGATTCAACTATCATTCATTTATTAATGAAGTCAATTTATATTTTACAGTATGCTCAACAAAACCGAGCCTTCAGGAACAAAAATCACTTAAAACTGTTCCCCAGTGTCTGATCCCAGTTAAGTATTTAAATGCAAAATAAAAGCTAATGTAGTTATCATGAGCCTGGAGCTGTGATGGTTCACAGTTCACTGATAATATTCCTGCAGCAGAAGTGCGAGCTAAAAGAAATGCGGCGCTCCGGCGAGTAATAAAAGCCTCCCCTCCTCTTCATCATCACCTTCTCTCGCTGCTTCCTCTTCCTCCTCCTCATCCTCGCCTTCGTCCTGCAGACGTCCCGTCGTCTCTTCCGTTCCTCGTCTTTCGCCACATCTTGTTTTTCTCGTCTCGGCCAAACCCCAAAAAAAAACCACACAAAAAAGCCCCCTCGTCCGTCCAACACTCTCTTTTGATCACTTTCTTCACGCTCTGCACACACACACACACACACACACACACACACACACACACACACACACACAAGGAAGTACCTCTGCCTCTACCCCCCCCATGTCAAACAATAACAGTGTGGAACTCTGGGTATTATTTTAGCAGCCGTCCACCACTTTATCTGCTCTCCTCAATACTTCCTCTCCCACTGACTCACACATCCTGCCTGGGAGGGGGCGAGAGAGGCAGGGAGAGACAGAGAGAGAGAGAGAGAGACAGTGAGAGAGAGGGGGGCCATGTTTTGTCTCCCAGCGAGGGGAGGGGACGCGAGCATCGCCGGGTCGGTTCTCCCTGCGTTACTTCTTCAGATGGACATCAGCTCTTGGACACTTTCCACCGATGTCGCCAGCAAAAAAACAAACGACAACAAAACCTGCTTCTCTCGCCGGGACACACGTCTTTATTGTCCTTAGCGTCTTTATTGTCTTCAGCGTCTCTTTGAACTTGACCTCCGGGTGCTGGGGATGCTGGGGACCTGAACTGGGATCGGTGGGACGGCGCTCGCTTCAGAGTCTGGTAGGTCTTCGCCCGAGGCTGCACATCAGCTCGAGGATCAATTATCTTCTCCCTCGAGTTTATTTGGAAAGTCTCAGTAGCTACGCTTTAAAAAAAAAAGTAGAAGAAGAAGAAGAAGAAATCTTCCCATGGAGGCGTTGTAGAGCACATGATGCGACTTGTTCTTTCTTTTTCAGATCTATTTGTCCGGCTGCCTTTGTCTGCCGTGTGTGTCTGTGTGTGTGTGTGTGTGTGTGTGACTCAGATTATGCGTGTGTGACCTTTGCGGTATCAGTCAGCTGTTGCCGTTTCTGACCGTTAAGTGGGACATTCCAGCAGATCCTTTTCACAGAGGCTCATTCACGGCTGCAGGACGGAGAATCCTTCATTTCTCGGCTCTCTCCGCTCCGCTTGTGCCTCTTTTTGGTTGCATGTCTGTTTTTTATGTGTGTGTGTGTGTGTGTGTTTGCAGAGAGTGCATTTATAAACTTGATTTTTCCCGGTCGGTCACAACAGAGATCATCTCATTCATCGAGGACGCGCTGCTACCTCTCGTGCGTCAGCGACTTCTTAGAAAAAAGAAGAAGAAACAACCTGATTCATGTGATTCGCGGTTTTTTTTTAATCTGTAAATCACAACATGTGTGGGATGCATGATGGCGGACCCTCCCTCAAGCTCCCGCTCGGAGCATTTAGGAAAAAACAATGAAAAAAACGTTCCCCTTCTCTCTCCTGCACGGCTACACACTTTTGATATCACATTCTGAAGTTGAGCACATTTGTCTTTATCGTACTTTCTCCATCTCAAAAGCTAAACTTGGGTTTGATAATGGTATTCATGAGACAGTTCCCACACACACACACACACACACACACGCATAAAAACAGCCTCTATATAAACTTTCTCAGGGGATAATTTAAGGACATTGTCAGCGGAGTGGAACAATCAGTGGGCTCGGATAGAAACCCCTCTTAAGGAGCGAGGACCAGGAAACCAGAGTGTTTGTTTTGGGTTCGGTTCCCCTGCTCCTGCTTCATCATAAACAATAATACTCAGAAACGGTCCTTTTCCTTTTCCCCTCGCGGTGCCAGGAGCCGCATTCCTCGCAAAAAATTCTACCTCCAAATGTTTCTCTGGAATAATCTAGAATATAGTCTTGTTTTACAGTTTTCTACTTTTCAGTTCGGGAATCTTAACCAGCGACTCTTCTGGGGGACTTTCAGTCCGAGGGAATTTAAGTTCTGGACGAGTCCAGATCAAGTTCAAGACTAGTTAATTAATTAATTAAGTCAATTAAGACAAGTCCAAAACAGGTTTTTACAAGTCAAGTGTCAAATCAAACAATAAAAGTCCAAGTTGAAATGTTGTTAAATATCGAGTCAATTAAAACTAGTCCAAGTCAAGAAAGAGACTCGTTAAGTCTCAAGTCAATTAAAACTAGTCCAAGTCAAGAAAGAGACTCGTTAAGTCTAAAGTCAATTAAAACTAATCCAAGTCAAGAAAGAGACTCGTTAAGTCTCAAGTCAATTAAAACTAATCCAAGTCAAGAAAGAGACTCGTTAAGTCTCAAGTCAATTGAGACCAGTCCAAGTCAAGAAAGAGACTTGTTAAGTCTCAAGTCAATTGAGACCAGTCCAAGTCAAGAAAGAGACTTGTTAAGTCTCAAGTCAAGAAAGAGACTCGTTAAGTCTCAAGTCAATTGAGACCAGTCCAAGTCAAGAAAGAGACTTGTTAAGTCTCAAGTCAAGAAAGAGACTCGTTAAGTCTCAAGTCAATTAAAACTAGTCCAAGTCAAGAAAGAGACTCGTTAAGTCTCAAGTCAATTAAAACTAGTCCAAGTCAAGAAAGAGACTTGTTAAGTATCAAGTCAATTGAGACCAGTCCAAGTCAAGAAAGAGACTCGTTAAGTCTCAAGTCAAGAAAGAGACTTGTTAAGTATCAAGTCAATTGAGACAAGTCCAAGCCAAGGTGGTTATTATTAAAATGTCAACTCAAATGAGACGAGCCCAAGTCCAAATCTTGTTAAATGTCGAGTCAATTGACCCAAGTCCAAGTCAAGAAAGAGACTCGTTAAGTCCCAAGTCAATTGAGACAAGTCCAAGTTCAAATCTTGTTAAATGTCAACTTCAAGCCTCAAGTCGGTCAAGGAAAGTCCAAATCGAGTTTGAGTCTTTTATAAACCTCAATCGAGTCCGAGTCGAGTCTCAGGTCGTTCAGAGTCCACTCGTTATGTCGAGTCAGCTGCGTTTGTTGTTTTCACACATTCGTTTCCATTCAGCAGCAGTTTTCCCAACTGTTATTAATCTGAAAGACAAACACATCGTGGTCCATTCAGACTCTTGAGAATTACACATGTATTCCTGTCTGAGCTTACACACACACACACACACACACACACACACACACACACTCTGTCTGCAGGGGGTTGGATTGAATCTGGCTAACATACGGGGTCGGAAGTCTGTATGAGGGAATTAGTGAATACCGTGGGACCCTCTGGAATGTCTGGCTCCCGATCGGACTTACTGTACATGTCGGATGAGTTTTTAATGGCGGCCCGATCGAAGGCCAAACAACATTTTGAGGGAGCTGCTTCCACAGAATTTGGGTTGGCCGGGTACCAGTGCGAGTTTTATTTAAAGCCCGGATCTTGACAGACACTTGACAACTGTGGCTGTCATCTTATCCATCTCGTCTGGATAAATCGTTGTATTTCGACCAAAAAAGAAACCGACATGTTTCTTTCAAATTTAGATTAAAAGGATCAAATTGTCGAACAAGAGGGGGTTGCAAAATGGAAAAAGTGATGTATTGTATTGAAAGGAAAAGACGTCAGGGATTCGTTTATCTATGTTAGACTGGGTTCATGTGTGAATTACAAATAATTGAGCTTGTAAATCAGTCCACAGCTAGGAGTTAACCTCCCGAGCAATACTTGAGTGCCTTAAACGTGCATTCTCCCTCCTGACCACCAGGGGGCGACTCCTCTGGTTGTATGGAAGTATATGCTTCATGTGTTTAAGCTGCATTCTCCCTCCTGACCACCAGGGGGCGACTCCTCTGGTTGTATGGAAGTATATGCTTCATGTGTTTAAGCTGCATTCTCCCTCCTGACCATCAGGGGGCGACTCCTCTGGTTGTATAGAAGTCTATGCTTCATGTGTTGAAGCTGCATTCTCCCTCCTGACCACCAGGGGGCAACTCCTCTGGTTGTATAGAAGTATATGCTTCATGTGTTAAAGCTGAATTCTCTCTTCTGGCCACCAGGGGGCAACTCCTTTGGTTGTACAGAAGTCTATGCTTCATGTGTTAAAGCTGCATTCTCCCTCCTGACCACCAGGGGGCAACTCCTCTGGTTGTATAGAAGTATATGCTTCATGTGTTAAAGCTGAATTCTCTCTTCTGGCCACCAGGGGGCGACTCCTTTGGTTGTACAGAAGTCTATGCTTCATGTGTTAAAGCTGCATTCTCCCTCCTGACCACCAGGGGGCGACTCCTCTGGTTGTATAGAAGTATATGCTTCATGTGTTAAAGCTGAATTCTCTCTCCTGGCCACCAGGGGGCAACTCCTCTGGTTGTATAGAAGTCTATACTTCATATGTTAATGCTGCATTCTCCCTCCTGACCACCAGAGGGTGACTCCTCTGGTTGTATAGAAGTCTATACTTCATGTGTTAAAGCTGTATTCTCTCCCCTGACCACCAGGGGGCATCTTCTCTGGTTGTATAGAAGTCTATACTTCATATGTTAATGCTGCATTCTCCCTCCTGACCACCAGAGGGTGACTCCTCTGGTTGTATAGAAGTCTATGCTTCATGTGTTAAAGCTGCATTCTCTCTCCTGACCACCAGGGGGTCGACAGGATTTATTTGGTTTTAGCTAAACGTACCTAATAAATTGGCCTCTGGGAGCGCAGCGTGTGGTCATAATGTGGGACGTAAAGCGGCTCATCCTCACCTGCGCTTTCCCTCCCTCACCTCTGTCTCACAGGCGCAGCGTTCCTCACCTCCGGCCTCACTCCTGGCACCTGGCGAAGGAATCGGAGCCGCCGCCCCCGCTGCTACCGCCGCCGCCGCCGCCTCCTCCTGCGCCCCGCCTCCCCTCCGCCGACCCCCCGCCTCTCCCCCCTCCTCCCCCTCTGCCTGCCATGCAGCTCCACCCCGGCTCGTACACACTACCCTGGCAGGCGACCGACAACAGGTGAGCGGCAGACTGTCCCACCTGGCTTCATGTGATGAAGCATAAATCACCTTTCTAGCTTATTAAAAGTGTTATTACACCGGCAGCGTCACAACCTTTTAATTTGAAGCTCCTAAATTATTAGATTGAAGAATGAATCCACCTCATTTAACACTCGACGGTCTAATAATTACATATTGTGACAAAACAAAAGCTTTGAAAGTCACATTTCACTCGTCTCGGCTGTCATTGCTTTATAAATATGTTGTGATGTCACCCTCTGCTGAATGTGTTCACTTCCTCCTTCCAGCTGGAGGCTTGAATCACACACAATGAGACCGTAAGTCACTGCCGGGAAACAGGTGACATCACCGCGTTTGACTAATGTCAACACGGCCCACGCAGGAAGCCCATTGGTCTATTTCTGGCTTCTATGTAAGCGTTCCAAAGTGACAGCCAATCAGATCCCGTTCTGGGACCAGGCAAGAGAAATCAATTTTCTTTTAAAATATGCCTTTTTTGCTGTCGTGAGGCCGTCTTTACCTTTTACCAGCGTTTATGCACTTTTAAGTGGTTGCAAAGGATTCTGGGAAGTTGGCGCTCTTTCATTTTTACAGGATTTTTGTAGTTTTGTATGTTTTGAAGTGAGACAATAACGTTTGGAAATGACACAATAATGATAAACGCTCCTCCGTAGTGCAACAGTAGGAAAAGATGATGGATATAGATAAGCCGGCAGACTCCCTGAATAAAGTTAACTTATAATATACATATATTTATTTATAATAAAAATACAAATATATATATGTAATGTATATATAATAAATACAATTACAAAATATATAATAATAATAATAATAATAATACAAAATATATATATGTATGTATATATTTATTACAAAAAAATATATATGTATTTATAATAATACTAATGAAGAAAGAAAAAAGATATAATTTATATATAATATATAATAAATAAAGAAAAAATATAAGTAACATTAGCCACCATATTTATCATACCGGACCAAATAGCTGTAGCAGCATTTATTCATTGCTTATTCAACTTTTATATTTGTGAGAGTTATTTACTCTTTCAGAATCTACATTTACATTACCTTTGCCGCATCATAATTGTTGCTCCAAATAACTATGAACTTTTATTATCAATTAATTTGGTGATTAATCAAGTATAGAAAGTGGGGAAAATATAGAAAAAGTACATCTTTGACCAATTAACAGTCCAAAAGAACAATATTAACTTTACTTGCGTCGCACTGCAACAACAATATCATTTAAAGTGAAGTAATTTCTACTGTTTCAGCTCTAAATGCAATCGTGGGTATTTTTACCACACAAAGAAACAATCGCTCAGTGAGCTTAAATATAATGAAGGCATGCATGTCTTTGTTTCCCAGGATGATCTCACAAAGCCCAACTTTAGAAAGAGGAAGTCATCGCGCTCGTCTTGTCGTTGCCTCACAATAAGTACAGTGTTTGTTTTTCGGCGCCGTGTCCCGTTCTGATAGGAGTCAGTGATATAACGAGCCACGAGTAGATGTAATAGTCCCATGTGGGTTAGATAGCAGCGTGTGTGTGTGTTTCTTATTCCCACAGTGTGTCCTACTACACACACACACACACACACACACACACACACACGGTATCTGATGAGGCGGCCGCTGCCGGCATAACTCCGGACAATGGCATGCGAGTCCGAGAGCGCGAGGACAAAGAGAGGAAGACGTTCAATGAGCTGCGTTTCTGTGAAGGAGGTGGACATTTTGTACAGTTTATATCTGAGTGTGTTGTTTTTTTAAGGGAAACAAAAGCCTGAAAGCGTGCGTGTATTTTGTCTCAACCCTCACACACACGTCTGATTGGCCGGGAGTGGACAGTCATTTCCTGTCCAGCTCCCGGCTCATTTCCTGTCTGCCGCTCCGCTGTCACCCAGGTCAAGTCTCTCCCTTCTCATTCATTGCTCACTTCCTGTAAGGAGCATTTTCTCATGCAGATAATGGAGCCGTGTCAGACTGTTGTGTTGAATGTGTTTCTCGCACCTTTCTCGGCAGCCATTTTCTTTCCATTCATTTCTGCATGACTGCATTTCATTTGTATTGTGTCAGTTCCCAATGCAGCTTTAACACATGAAGCATAGACTTCTATACAACCAGAGGAGTCACCCCCTGGTGGTCAGGAGAGAGAATGCAGCTTTAACACATGAAGCATATACTTCTATACAACCAGAGGAGTCGTCCTCTGGTGGTCAGGAGAGAGAATGCAGCGTCAACACATGAAGCATATACTTCTATACAACCAGAGGAGTCGCCCTCTGGTGGTCAGGAGAGAGAATGCAGCGTCAACACATGAAGCATATACTTCTATACAACCAGAGGAGTCGCCCTCTGGTGGTCAGGAGAGAGAATGGAGCTTCAACACATGAAGCATATACTTCTATACAACCAGAGGAGTCGCCCTCTGGTGGTCAGGAGAGAGAATGCAGGTTTAACACATGAGGCATATACTTCTATACAACCAAGCTTCACTTGTCAGAACCGGAAGTTGCTCTCGGAACAATACCAACTGCCATGTGGTGGACGTTTTCGGTGCCCTTCATAAGTAATAATTTAACATTTACAAAAAGATTAACGCTGACTTGATGTTCACAGAATTGGACTCAACAAGTGTTCAGAGCCAGCTAAAGGATTGTCATGTTGTGTAGAAATTTAATGAAAATACAAAGACTGCCAAACAAAATTCCCTTCTTTGCTTCAACACAGAAGAAGAATCCCTTCGCAAAATAGGTGTGATATAAATAGTGGAACAAATCCAGATTTTTGCATGGACTGTAAACCATAAATACCACACAGACAGCCTCCACAGTCTCCATGCTTGTTTGAGATCAAAGCTCGTTTGAGAAATCTCTCTTCTCTGACGCCTTGGCTGCTTTCCCTATTGTCTGAATAAGAACATCAAAGAAGTACAAAGCAGTGAGTGACCACTCTCTCTTTATAGCAAAGAGAAATACCAATACGGATTGTATTTCAACCAAACACAAAAACACCGGGTGTCCTTTCCTTCTGGAGCAATCGATACCTCTTATTCCCGAAGGTCTCCTTATGCTATAAAGAACTCCCCGTCACTTTGTCTGATGTGGTCTTCTCCAAAGAGTTTGGGATTGTTGGGAAATTCCTTTGTTCTTTCTTTTTGTATTATTTTTGGCCTTTCATCGGACTGTTGGAAGTCAAAGGGAACAGAGCGAGAAGGGTGATGGAGGTCGGCTTAAAACAACATTGTGGTTGTGGAAGAAGGTCTGAGGGGTTTTCGGGGAGTCTTTCCTCGTCTGAATCAAGCGTCTAAGGGCAACAGGTGCCATATGTTGCACAGATTGTAAAGCCCTCTGGATCAAATTTGGGATTTTTGGGCTGTATAAACAAAATATCGGTTCGTCCTGAAAAAAAAGCATGAGCATGGGCTCTTCTGTAAACATGTCATGTAATCAATGCAAAGCCTAACGGACCCATCTAGTGAACGGGAACAAATCTCATGATGTCAATCAAATTTGAAACGTCTCCAAAAATGATTAAATCAACATTTATTGTAAAGCAGATGGGACGGGAAGAAAGGAATGAAAGGAAGAGAGGAATCACAGGGATGACTTGGAGATTTTGACTCCGGGGCAGTTTGAATTTGATGAGGAGGAAATCCCTCCTCCGCTTTTAAGAGGCTTCCTCCAAATGTCTTTGAAATCACGTGGCGCTGCCGTGGATCTTCGGCTCAGCGCTGATGGAAAACAGACTCGCCAGCTGTGCAGTTCAAAAGTGGTATTCCTGAACCACGTACGCTGTGTTTCGACTTGCTTATTTTGTCTGACGATTGCCTTTAATATTCCAAATGGATAACCAAATTCTCTTGAGTTGATCTCCTTTGTGTCCTTGTCGTTGCAGTGACTTGTCCTTGCAGTGGGGTCAGCTGTCCAGACCGTACTCCTCCACTGACCGAAGCAGTTCCCTGGGCTCCATGGAGAGCTTGGACACGCCGACCCCCACCCTGCAGCCGTACTCCGACTCCCACAATTCTCCCGTGGACCCCACCCTCTTCAACAACAAGAGGGACTCGGCCTACAGCTCATTCTCCGCCAGCTCCAACACATCCGACTACGCGACGGTGCCGCTGAGGCCCGGGGACGCCTGCTCCATGGACAACCTCCTCCAGAGCCTGGGGCCGGCTTGTCGGGGATACCCGAGCGGCGATGCCTCAACCCTGGGGAGGTCGTCTGGCGAGGCCCCGGATGAGGTGCAGCTTATTCTACTCAAGTCCCGGTCCTTAACCAGGCCGAGAACAACGCCTGTTGAGGTAAAAGAGAGGCCTTCCTCCTGCTGTTACGAGGGAGGAGACTTTGAGATCATAAGAAATGGAGAAAGAGGAACCGAGAGACAGATGAACCCTCCTCCGCCTCCGACCAGGAAGGACAGTTTTAGGGCCACCCGGACTCGGCCTAATGCCGCCAACAAACGTTGCGTCTCCGCTCCAGTTGAAATTACCAGCGTTTCTTTTTACCCTGACGAAAACAAGTCCTCTTCGAATGTTGAATCAGGAATTCTTAACGGCTTCCCTGCACCAGAAGAAGGGGACAAAACTGGGAATTTAAAAGAGGATACCTTAGACTATACCCAAAGACAGACGGACGACGCGAGACACATCAGATGTGATCCTCGCGCCAATAAAGACTACAATTCAGAGACGCCCTCAGATCACCTCTCTGATCCACTTGCAGAACCCTCCGTTGCGGTTCAAGAGGAGTCTCGCTTCACGCACTCCCAGAACGAGCACTCGAACACTTCTGATCCCTCCTCGTCCCCTTGTAGCAGCCAGTGGTCCCACTCGTCTCTTCAGCCCACGAGGGAAGACCAAGAAGTGTCTCACAACCACCTCCAAGCGCCATCAAACAAGTGGGGAGGCAGCCGCTGCTCGACCCCAGGATCCGTGTTCTTAGACGGGGAGGATGCCGACGGAGACGGCGGTAAAAGGCTGGAAGGGATGGGTGTAAACGGTGGGCATCACCACCCATGGGGCCGCTCCGTGAGCGTACCAGGGGACCCCGCGGGATCATCAACCAGGTTGAGCTCTGACCAGATACTAGAGAGAGATTTTATGCCTCTTAGTGCTGCTGCCAGTGTGGATACACTACTGGAGGAGCAGAGGGAGCTGGTTGGAGGAGGAAGTAGAGGTAAAAGTAAGGAGGGTTTAGCGGAAGAGACGGACGTGAAGAAGTTAAACGTGCCCAGGAACCATCGTCGAAACCGCCGTCGTAGCGAGCGATTTGCGACTAACCTCCGCAATGAGATCCAGAGGAAGAAGGCCCAGCTTCAGAGGAGTCGTGGCCCAGGAGGGTTGCTCTGCAGCGGGGAAACGCTCCAGGAGGAAGAGGGTCCAGACCTCAACGAGGAGGAGGCAGAACCCGAACCTCCTGCGAGTACCACAGTTGCATTTGCACCGGCTAGTCGCCAAGATGCACACGGCGAGAAAGCAAACGCCTTGAGTGAATCCAACGATGACGTGTCAACAACCTACGCTCAAAACAACACCGTCCAGATTCTGGACCCGGGAGTGCCCAGCTTTGGCGTCGGCGTCCGAGTCGTGGAGGAACCGGCACCTGCCGGCAAAGCCCGCCGCTGGCGCTGGACCCCGGAGCATAAGCTCCAACCAGAGCCAGAGCGGCGGTGCGGGGCCTCGGCGGAGAAGGCGCTGGGGGTCGCGGGCTCGCAGCACGGCGTCTGCGCCTTCACCCCGTCGTACGGACGCTCCTCCTCCAGCTCTCGGGCGGAGGAGTCGGATATCCTTCCGTTTGCGGATAGAATGAAATTCTTCGAGGAGACGAGCAAGTCCAACGTCCCGAGTCTGTCGAGTCGCAGGCAGAAGACGCCCCTCCACCGCCCGGAGCCCCAGGGAGGGGAGCCCAGTCAGAGGAGGTTCTCCTACCAGGGAGGGCTGCAGCAGGAGAGTGACCCGCCTCAAATCACCGGGGAAGCAGCCAGGAGGATGTCTGTGAGCACCGGGATGGAGAGACAGAGGGAGAAGCAGAGGGAACAGGCGAGAGAGAGGGAGGAGAGGGCGAGGGAACGGGAGAGGGAAAGACAGGAGAGGGAGTTGGAGATGGAGAGGGCGAGAATGAAGGAGAGGGAGCGGGAGGAGAGGGCGAGGCAGTGGGAGAGGGAGAGAGAGAGGGAGATGGAGACCGAGAGGGTCAGAGAGAAGGAACGTCTGAGGAGAGAAAGAGAGAGAGAGCTGGAGAGGGAAAGAGAGAGGGAGAAGGAAGACGATGCTCAGGAGTTTTACGGCTCCAGAGAGAGAAACCAAGACTTACAGCACAGCTTCCAGCCTCAGCCGCTCTCCCAGGCCCAGAATCAAGCCCCGAGGTCGGCCTTCCATCCCGTCAACACCCCGTCCCGGATCCTGGAGAACCAGCAGCCGCTTCGCCAGGGTTCCACCGCGAGGAGCCGCACGCCCACGGAGGTACGGGTCAATATTTATATCAATCAATCAAGTGTTTATTCATGTGGCACCTTTCAAACAAATCAGATCGCATTGCAAGTGATTGACAAAAACAGAGAAGAAGAGACACAAGAAATTCAGTTAATAAATAATAATAATTAACAAATAAAAATAATAAAACACTAAATACATATTTTATAAAATCAGACGGAACCAATCAATCAACCAACTTTCAAAACTGACAGAAACTAACACTAAATGAACTGATCGTGTTAAAACAATTACAGTGTATAAATACTAAAACCATAGCATGAAAACCCATAAGACCCTATAAATTCAAACTAAATAAAAAGCAATAAGAATAATACAAACATTAAACTAAACAAAAAAAAAATACATCAAAGCTGAAAAGATGGATTTTTTTTAATTCTGCTTTGTGAAAAAGAGGATCTCATCTGAACTAAAGGTCTGCCGGCATCGATCCTGATGAGAGAACATAAAAACACTTGTTTTACGAGTGTGTTTAGAGCCAAACAGATTTCCTTTTCCAAGCGGAGTAACGGCCGGCGGCACTGAAGCCAAGTCACGCCTCTCAGAGGCGAAGATAAACCGAAAACCATCTCATTTTCTTTTTAAAAAAACAGCTTGCACAAAACGGAAGCCGGCGGTCTGAGTCCCTCCGTGGTCAGTCACCTCATCATGTGACTCACCATGTGACTGAAAGTGAATCTAATTTAATTTATTTACAGTGTAGAAAAAGTGAGTACAAAACAAGTACATGAACATAAACAACCCAACACATTACTGTGTGTGTGTGTGTGTGTGTGTGTGTGTGTGTGTGTGTGTGTGTGTGTGTGTGTGTGTGTGTGTGTGTGTGTAAAAAGGAATAGTATTGAAATTTGACTGGCTGCTGTTATTACTATGTTCTTATTAGCGTTATTAAGGTTTTTGTTATTAGTTACTCCTAAACTAAGCCCAGTTGTGTTTTAAGAAATTAATTAATACAACATTTTCAATCAGATCTTTATTTATTAATCGAACATTAAATCCACACTTTGATGCAGTTTTCTGAAATGACGTTACTTGTATTACTCATAATGAAACACATTCACAATTATTAATATATTAAATACATAGTGTGTGTGTGTGTTTTGTTCGTGACGCAATCATTCTGAGATTTTGGTCATTTTTTAAAGGAATAAAGAAAACTCATTGGAGGCCAGAGGAAGCGATAAATGACTTAACGGCCCTTTAAAGAGTTCAGAGTTTATTATCACAAACTTATCAGTTGTTAACGTTTTATGGATTTTATTCTCTGTTGACAGCGAGTGACGCCAAATATGTAAAATTCACAGAGCACCGCTCCAACTTATGTTTATTTATCCATCAAGTCTATAAAAATGGAGCGTCTGTTTTATGACAATGAGACGAGCAGAAGTTTGGCAAAAGATAATCTGAACTCTGTAAGAAACCCTTGAGATGCGGTTGAAAGCTCCAGGAAACTAAAACAAGAAAAACAACCTCAACACTAAAAGAAAAACAAACAGCTCAGAATTAAATAAAATATACATAAAGTTTAATTGAGTTTAATTAAATTTAAATAGAATGAAACTCAGAATGCGACGACAGCACCGAGAAAAAATAAACACTAACGTAAAAATGCTTGATGACTTGATGAGCTGAAAGGAAGCAGCTCTTCTAATAAAATAGCTGCCCACTAACATAATAATATAACTAATATAAGAACGTGGCAGGAGGAACACGCCCACTTCCCTCCAGCGTGTGCTGACCGATTTATTCCTTCCTTCATTCCTTTCGGTGTTTATTAACCGGGCTTTTTAAAACGCCTTCCGCAGATGCATCCTGCCCGGCAACAGGAGACGACCACGCTCAACAGGAAGTGCAGCCTGACTGAGAGGTGAGCCACACACACACACACACACATTCATGCGTTCTCTGACTTGATTGACCTTCTGTATTGGCCGTCTCCGATTGTCTCTAAGTGAGTCTCCGGAGACTTTAGGTGGAGTCGACGGGAAATCCCACTCAGTCATGTGCCCGGCTGTGTTTTGACTATAACGAGCTCTAAGTATGCGGAGCAATCATCCACGCTTAAGAAATGAGCCCGTAATGGTTTGTTGGACGGTGGGTCCTGTGTGTTAGCATGTAGCATGTAGCATGTAGAGGGGGCGGGGCTAAACACAAGACATTTACTGTCATTTAACCACTTTCTCTTTCAACAAGCTGGAGGGACGGGTTCTGACGCAGTCATGGAAAACATGGAAAAGTCATGGAATTTTAATTTCCAGGCCTGGAAAAGTCCTTGAAAAAGATAAAATATCGCAGAGAAAACTCAGTTAAATGTGATAAATATAGAATACATCTTTTTTTTTTACATTTGATTGCCAAACTTCATTTTCTTTGTTGCATCTCATCCACAGTCACACATTTAAACTCCCAGGTGTTGTATGCCTAGAAGTAGTTGACCCTTTGCTAAGCCCCGCCCCTCAAAATCGCAGACTGGCCAATCATAGAGCCGTCAGCTCTGTGGTTTGTGGTCTTTTTGTGTAAAAGAAACAATGAAAAATGAGGATGAATTGTCCTGTAAACGTTCTTAAATGCAAACCTTTTAATCCTGACCTGCGCCTCACAGGGACTACTCCAGCTGGAGGCGGGAGTCCAGACCTCCAGAGGCCGGTAATCCGTATCACCAGCACCAGCCGGGTCGATGGGGCCACCGACAGGCCGACGGCGGCGGCGACGATCCCAACGGACCCCCGCCGGCCCCGCTCTCCCTGCGAGGACGAGCCATGTCCGAAAACGACCTCCGCTGGTCGCCGTCGATCTTCGCGGCAAACAGCCGGACCCTGAGCGAGGTGGAGGAAGTCGGGGGAGGAGAAGCCGGCGCCCGCCCAAACAGGAAGAAGACGCCGCCTCCGCCGAGGCCGCCGCCCCCGAAGTGGGAGCAGTTCCACCGCAGGCGCGCGTCCCACCACGCCTTGTTCACCGCCCCGTCTTCGCCCCACTCCACCCCGCCGCCCCACTCCTCTCCGTGCGTCCCTCCGCCCGATACGTCCCGCCAGAGGTCCTTCAGTCTTCCCCCGGAGAGACGGGAAGTCTCCGACGGCTGCCCGCGATGCAGCTGCAGCCGAGCCGAGGAGCTTCCCCACGCCTCGTCCAATCAGAATCGACCTCAAACGCAGGAACAACCCTCCCACCACGCCTCGTCCAATCAGAGTCGACCTCAAACGCAGGAACAACCCTCCCACCACGCCTCGTCCAATCAGAATCGACCTCAAGCGCAGGAACAACCCTCCCACCACGCCTCGTCCAATCAGAGTCGACCTCCAGCGCAGGAACAACCCTCCCACCACGCCTCGTCCAATCAGAATCGACCTCAAACGCAGGAACAACCCTCCCGCCACGCCTCGTCCAATCAGAATCCGGCTCAATCCCGGGAGCTGGGCGGTTTTGCCGTCTCTCCGCCCAGTCCCATGTTTTCCAGGCGGAGCTTCAGGCCGGTGGCTCCGCCCCCAAAAGAGAGGGACCTGAGGTTTGGTGGACAGCAGGAGAAGGTGGAGGCTTTACCATCGCTGCCTCCACCTCCACCAGCAGAGATCAGGATGAGCAGGTGAGCTCTATAATAAATAATAAGTGTTTTCATTGGTCGTCCTTGGAGTAATTTGTTTTATACCTTTAATACAGCAGAAAATATTATTTTTATAATATTTATAATAATAATATATTAAAGATGAAGCGAAAAAGTAGTGACAGACAACACTTCTACTCAAAAAACGATTATACAAAATTTGGTATTAGACATTTATTTACATTTATCTACCATTTTATTCATACATTCCACTGCTTTTATCAACCTCAGACTTTTGGTAAACCAATTTCCATCACCAAAACAGTTCGTCCACATGAGTAAAGTTATGTTTTCACAAGAATTGACAAAAATTGACCTTAATTGTTCAGCTTTAGGGCCATATTATCTCTTTACACTTGTGCTTTATGACAATTGCGCCTCGTTTAATAGAGAGCTGAGATTGTTCTGCAATTTTTGATATACAACACATGTGTATGTACCATATGCAAGTGCCTTTTAGAGAGGTGAATTTTTAAGAATTTATGTAAAATCGAGGAAATGACCTTGAACCCCAGAGGGTTAAAGTGTTAAAAAATGGCGGCCATGTTTTTAAGGGAACCAAAATATGTCAAATTCGACTCCTGGAGAAATTTTTTTTCTTCTTCTTTGTGTTGATAAAGTTTCTCCGAGAGGATCGTCGGCCCCGACCAGGACCGAGCGCCGGTGAAACCGTCCAGCGCGAGACCAGGAGCCACATGGGAGAGAACCCCATCTCCCAGAGTTCATAGCGACTCAAACCCGCCACCCACCGTGGAAAACGGCGCCGTTCTTCCTCCCGGGTCCTACTTCTCCATGCACTACGAGAAGCAGCAGCTCCGTGTGAACCGGGGCTTCCAGAGCACGGAGCCCCAGAAGACCCCCGAACCGGGGGCCGAACCGGGGGCCGAATCGGTGACGACCCTCAGCCCGAGTCCCGCCCACAGCCTGGAGGCGGACCTGGACGTCCCCATGGAGACGGACATCGACGACTTCCAGGAGGACGACGGGCTGCCGGCGGAGTGCGAGCCGATCACCGGCGAGCTGGCGTGCTTCGCCCTGCCGGTCACGGTCCTGGAGACGGACATCGACACCGCGGCCTCGCCTCGGGAGGAAGAGGAGGAGGAGGAGGAAGAGCTGGAGGAGGAGGAGGAGGAGGAGGAGCTGGAGGCCGGGGACGGCGAGAGGCTGAGCCTGGAGGAGGAGCTCTTCCCCCAGAGCGGCGAGGGAGAGGTGGGCCGGGAGAGCTGGAGAGGAAACTACCAAACACCGGAGCACAACGCCGACAGCCTGGACCGGTAACGACCTCTGACCTTTACCTTTATCAACATGTATCTGGGCCATATGGTTGCAATGTATATCCTGATGATACAATGTATACCCTGATGATACAATGTATATCATGATGATACAATGTATACCCTGATGATACAATGTATATCCTGATGATACAATGTATACCCTGATGATACAATGTATATCATGATGATACAATGTATATCATGATGATACAATGTATATCATGATGATACAATGTATACCCTGATGATACAATGTATATCATGATGATACAATGTATACCCTGATGATACAATGTATATCATGATGATACAATGTATATCATGATGATCAGAATCATGTTTATCTATTTTAAATTAGAAAGATTATTACAGTGTGCGCTCAAAATTGCAAATATTGTACTGGAGCTTTAAGTCAAAGCCCTTCGTTAAGTCCCGCCCTCCAACACAGATCGGCCAATCACAGCATCTCGTACAGTCGTTACAGACTTTATTTATTTACAGGCTGGTTTTGTGGGTTTAGCCAAAGATCGGTTGTCAGTTAAAGCGTAAACATTGTTAGCAGCTGAAGTGTTAAAATAAATGTAACAGTTTCAGGCTCTCAGTTTAAATGAAAACACTTGAAACAAACAGCTGAAGAGTCGAGGAGTAAAAGATTAAATAAGTCGGCACTAAAAGCAGTTGAAGTGTAAGAGATATTAAAGTTATGACAAATCTCTTTAAATGTGTAAAACAAAACTTTAAATCCTAATCTGTGTTCTCTCACGATGTTCCTGTGTAAAAAGTGATAGTTTTAATCAGCTTTAAAGCAATATGCTTATGAAATATTTGCAAAAATAAACAAAAACAAAAAAACAAGAACACACATAAAAGTGTGTTGTATGTATGAAACAAACACGTAAATAATACGCAGAGACAGAAACTTTGACTTAACGATGGATTATAATTATTTATCACGTTCTTTAGCAGTTTTATTTATATTTCCCTGTTATCTTTGTTTATCTTTATTTGCCCGTTCGGAGCCGAGATGTTTTTCTTTTCGCCGACACTCTGCTTGATAATTGACTGTTTTTGTTATTCATGTACTTTTCAAATCGCTGAATTTTACGACCGCGTGTCTGTTTTTATCTCTTCGACCTCTCGTGTTTTATCTCTAAATAAAATCCCCCCCCTTCCCCCCCAGGCGGTCCGGTGCGAGCTCCAGCTGTTCCTCCTATTACAGCACGTCGGCCGCCAAAGCTCAGCTGCTGTCGCAGATGAAGGACTTCACCGACAACCGAGACCGGGACGAGGACGACGAGCTCACCTACAAGGTGACGCTGGAGCTTCCTCCTCGCCAGCGGTGTGCAATCTGTGTGTTTTTTGTTGTTTCATCTCTTCATGACGACTCCTCCCGTCTGTCGAGCAGAAGCAGCTGATGGAGAGCCTCCGCAAGAAGCTGGGCGTGCTGAGAGAAGCTCAGAGGGGTCTGCAGGAGGACATCAGAGCCAACGCACAGCTGGGAGAGGAGGTGGGGAGAAACGTTACTGTGAGGAGCTGCTTACTGGTTCTGAACCAGTCTGGGTTTAGTCATGCTCCTGTATAGACCTCCGTCAGTAAACCAGACCATCAGGAGACCCAGATCCGGCTTCGAGGTTTCCAAAAGGGACTCTGGTGCTCGGGGAACACTACCGCTTTCGTCCACAGGGGCCGCCAGAATCCACACAGAGTTTAAAGTTCCTCGTAGCAGCGTCTGATTTATTGTGTTTCTATGAATCGGTTTAACTTTATTTAGGTACTTCATTGGAGCTGGAACTTCAAATAGTTTCATTTTAGAGAGAAAAAAGATTGATTATTTCATCTACTACCCTTTTAATCTCAAGAATGTATTAGTAGTAAGAATCTCAAGCAGCTGCTCTTCACAGGGAGCTCACTCATTTCTATATTTAGTTATTTTTTACTCGCTGTAACTGCAATTATTTTCATCGAGACAGATTATTTTCTAAATGTATCTTGAAATATGTAAAAAATAAGAGCCCAAGTTACGTATTTAAATTGTTTATTTAGTCATGAAAGATAAATTAAAGATATTATACACACTTTAGAGGGTGGATTTTGCAGTAAATTATAAAAAATCTTGCTCACTTTATTCAATCTACAGACTGATTCTTACTTGTTTGACTTTTGCACGACAATTACAGCATATTAATTTAAACATTGAGGGTTTTCTCTGTTCCGCCGTCTTATGCACGAGGGACAGAAACCAGAGAAAGGCGCTGCATGTTTTCAGCGTTGACGCGAGTTCCTCCTCCGTGTCCTCAGGTGGAGGGCATGGTGGTGGCGGTGTGCAAGCCCAACGAGGTCGACAAGTTCCGCATGTTCATCGGCGATCTGGACAAAGTGGTGAGTCTGCTGCTGTCGCTGTCCGGCCGGCTGCTGCGAGTGGAGACAACGCTGGACACGCTGGACACGCTGGACCCCGAGACGGAGCTCCACGAGAGGGTGAGCGGCGGCTACATGCAGCTCAGTGCTGGGTTTGTCCGCTCTGGGCTGCCGTAGAAACATGTATGTATCATATGTATATCGATACAGTGTGCGGCTCATTCTATGCAAACGAAAACACAACAGTGCGTGGTTTCAGGTGATTTTACACTATTAAAAAAAAAACTAAATCCGACACACTGTTAGTTTTTCAAAAGTGCTTTTTTACTATTTGGTTCCATTTTTATTTGAAAGAAAATGTGTCTCTTTAAGTGGTTAAAAGGTGAACATTTGCACTACATTACCTCCACATGTTTTTCTAGAAGGAAGAAGGAAAAGAAATGGAGATTTTAAAGTCGAAGGTGAAATGAAAAATGCCGTTCTAACTATTTTAGATCACATCCCCGAATAACATATGCAAAAGAAAATTATAAAAATAAATTCCTATGTAAAAAAATAAAAATAAAAACATGTATTTATGTTTAAGAAAAACATAAATACATGTAAAATAAATTCATGTATTTATGTAAAAAAAAAACATAAATACATGTAAAAAAAATACATAAATTCCTAATGTAAAAAAATTAAATAGATCCAGTCATCTTTTCTTCCTGTCAAACTAAATATAAAGTGTGCTTAATAATAATAATAATATCACATCATCCATCAATCAGAAACTTTCAGCAACAGGCAATAAGCCCGCCCACTTTTCAGCGGTCCAATCAAACGCGGAGGATCCCTTCTGCGACAGAAGAGTTTCACTGGGACTTCAAAGGACACACTCTAGAAGTATAACCGATAAAGAGGGCCACCTACAATGTAAACGTCTCTCTGTCCTCTAGCTCCCCCTGCAGGAGAAGAAGTGTCAGCTCATGAGGCAGCTGTCCGAGGCCCAGGACCTGAAGGACCACGTGGACCGCAGAGAGCAGGCCGTGAGCCGGGTGCTGGCCCGCTGCCTCTCGCCCGAGCAGCACCGGGACTACAGGTACGAGTCTTCACCTTTACCTGGGTAACACGCACCGAATGAAGGCTGGAGGAGGTCGAAAAACATTTCAAAAACATAGAAACACCATAAATATAATGGATAGAAATTTACTTTAAAGCACAAAGGTTTTCCTCGGCCCATACTCGTCTCGTTTTGGGCAAAAAATATTTAAATGTCGATGTTTTTCTCTCCCTCGCAGCCACTTTGTGAAGATGAAGGCCGCCCTGCTGGTGGAGCAGAGGCAGCTGGAGGACAAGACCCGGCTGGGGGAGGAGCAGCTGAGGGGTCTGAGGGAGAGCCTGGGGCTCGGGCTGGGGATCGGGATCGGGATGGGGATGGGGATGTCGATGGGATACGGACATTATTGAATGAAAAAGGATCCTGAAGAGGTGAAGGAGCAGGGGCTTGTGGTCACATCGAGTCAGTTGAAATACATCAAGAGGGGGAAGCAAACATCCACGTCTCTGAAAGGAATGGTTTGATATTTTGGGAAATATGCTCGTGTCTGCCAGCGCCTCTGAAACTCACCGTTTAACACGTTATAACTGGGAAGACAGAATTTTAATCTAAGTTACCAGTCGAAAATTTCAACTAGTCTGAAATCGGACTCAGAAAGTCGGACCTCAAAATCCAAGATGGCTGCTCAGCGTATCAGCAGTAGAATAGCTGTCGTGATACGCTGTTTATTTACAAATCAGTCAAAGTAACAGGGCTGTTCGACTTCTATCACCATGGATAACCAACCATGGATAACAGTCGCTAACAGTGGGAAACAATGGTTATTGATGGCTAACAGTGGCTAACGATAGCTAACAGTGGATAACAGTGGCTAACGATAGCTAACAGTGGATGACATTGGCAAACAATACCTAGCAGTGGATAACAGTGGCTAACGATAGCTAACAGTGGATAACAGTAGGTAACGATAGCTAACAGTAGGTAACAGTGGCTAACGATAGATAACAATAAATAACAGTGGCTAACAATTTCTAGCAGTGGATAACAGTGGCTAACAGTGAGCAACAGTGGCTAACGATAGCTAACAATGGATAACAGTGGCTAACAGTGAGTAACAGTGGCTAACGATAGCTAACAGTGGATAACAGTGAGTAACAGTGGCTAACGATAGCTAACAATGGATAACAGTGGCTAACGATAGCTAAGTGGATAGCAGTGGCTAACGATAGCTAACAGTGGCTGAAGATAGCTAACATTGGCTAACGATAGCTAACAGTGTCTAAAGCAAAGCCCTTAAAAGTTTCTAACGTGTTATACTGGAATGCAGTCCCCTCCGGTGTACCGATACTCTGAGGCTCTGACTTCTGATTTCCAAGGGCTAATGGAACGCAACGCATTTATGCTAAGCTAACCCCCAAAATGTCAAACCGTTCTTTCAAGGGTTTAACAGAGATCCAGACGTTTCAGGACTAAACCAGCAGCTCAAACGCCTCTGAACGTTTATTGTTTTATCAACAGCATAAAAGACAAAAGAAGAAGACGACTTCCGACCTCTTAAAACACGACAAATACACCGAAAACATATTATACGTGTACTGTAATACTGTTTTAATGACACTACACTTGTTCTAACACTACGTTGCCAAAGACATTTTCTCTCTTGAATGTGTCGCCGAGACGCTGCTTTATTTCTCGTCGTTGTTGTTGTTGTGTTTTTCTTTTGTATTTAAATCTCCCGGTTCAGAGAATCGTAAGGGGACTTTTCCTTTCGTTGCTTCACACTAAAGAAAAACGTCAGAGACACTTAAGTCATACAGCAGTAAGAGATTTTTTTTTTATTATTCACATTTGTTGCTGGCTGACGCCTGCTTCCAGCAATACATACATTTATATATACTGTACTAGCTCCTGTACTACCCATAATACTTTGTGCTGCTTCACTGTGTGGGGTTTGAGACTCCACCGACTCGTCACATGATAACTGTTGTGTACAGAAGACGCCTGTTTATAATGTGTACAATGTGTATATAGTGTTGTTTGTTCTTCAATGACTGGGTTGTAAAAATTGGTTGTAAAAGATGAACCAATCAGTCAGCGTTTTTCTGTATATTTTGCCGGCAGAGATTTGCAGTTTTTTTTATAATTTTTTGTCGCCATCGTCTCAAAACCTTAGTAGTTTATTTGTCCCCGACTCCGTCTTCTGCTCGTCCAGGTTGACGTTTGACTTGATTTACTGGAGACTTTAGCGTGAGGAGCGCTTATTTTGTTTTCTTGCTGAAGCCAGCCGACCTGCTAGCGTAGCTTAGCATAATGACTGTGAACGGAGGGAAACGGCTAGCCTGGTTCTGTCTACAGTGACACAACCCGCCAAACAGCAGCTCTAAACCACGTGACACGAAAACGATGTTAACTAGCGAGTGTTTCCAGTCTTCGTGCTAAGCTAAGCTAAGCTAACTGGCTGCCAAATTTAGTTTAATATTCAACACAGACATGAGATTTGTGTCCATCTTCAAACTATCGCTTTAAGATTTCAGAAAATTATGCTTTTTATTTTTTTATTTTGTGGGTGAATAAAGTGCCAAAACACCGTTTGTGCTCTTTCCTGCTTTGACAGCTTGCGATTTGCGACGTTTCCAAAGTCTCCCGAGCTTTAGCCCGTAAACTAAACCGGCTCCGGCTGCCTTCCTAAATCAAACAAAGAAAACACAAACGTCTAAACAAGAAGTTTGGAGCAGGAAATGTGGACATTTTGGCCGTTGAAGTCAAGTGAAAAAACAGACGCTCTTTTGTAATTTTCTACTTCTAACCTGCAGCTTAAAGTTAATTCAAAGTGACAGTTTTCCTGTAGTTTGTTCTCGTTTGATTCACTGCTGTTTTACCACCGAACAAACCCCAAATGCCCTCGCTCTGTTTTGTACATGTACGTGTATCCTTGTACTATAACGGCGACTGGAAAGAAAGTTGCTTGTTGAGAGTTGCTTCTGTTCATGTTGTTTTTCTGTAATTTTGATTTATAATTTTTTGGGGTTGTTGTGTGTAAAATGCATTACGACTTTTGTAACTGCAAAAAATACACTCACGAAAGGACAAAAAGTACCATAAATAATAATAATAGTATTTTAAACTAGCGTCACGTCTCCTGTTGTGATTCATAGCCACTGTGGGTGAGCGGCCTCTTCACGCCGAACTGAACTCCCCCTCTGGGGGAGTGTGTGTGTGTGTGTGTGTGTGTGTGGGGGGGGGGGGGGGGGGTTGTTTTAATGTGGTGGGACGGTTAAGTAAATACGTCTGAGGGCAAATGGAGGTTGACGGATGGTGAGTGGAGTCGTTTGGCGGCTCTGCGGGAACTAGAAGTGTTAAAACTATAAGAATGTTTTTTGTTTTTTTTAAATAAAGCTCTTACATGTGCAGTTTCAACTTTGTAGACTGGAAAAATGTTCACTGTAAAATTACGGTATATTACTGGCGAAGTTGTTGGCAGTAATTTAGTGTATGTTTACAGTATCTTTACTGTATTAAAGGTACGGTAACTTACTGTAATCATAGCTTCCAGTAATTTAGTGCAATAATTCAAACATGACAGTATATTTAGATTGTGTACATTTGCAGTATTTCCACTGTATCCTAGAATTCGTGTACTTATTGTAATCAAAGTGTACAGTTATGTGTCAGCTGTAAGCAGTAAGTTACTGTGAAAGAAGATCAAGTGGGATAATTGGATTCCCAGAATGCAAAGTGTGTCTCTATAAATAATGCGTGTTAATTTGATATTGACGTTATTGTAGTAAGTCAAGATACACTTTGTTTACTTTCTCTTCTTAAAGTGTGATATAGGCCCTTTTTATGAATTAAATAGTTTTAATAAAACTTATAAAATTCAATGTAAAAAAAAAATCAGTTATATATTATTATTTTTAAGTGTCTCACAGCAAGAACATATTTTTTCCTTCCACTTATATTTTTTATTACCTTGACCTTTTCACCTGTTTCATGTCAGTTTCTTGGCCAGAATGTGTGACGCCAGATAAAGTGTCATTAATTGTAGTGAAGGAAGACGAATATTCATTACTCTACAAGACATTTTTCAGTGTCAAAAACATGATTCCCACCCTGAAATAATGTAAAACCCTGGAAATAGAGCCGGAGAAACTCATAAAAAACAGAAAACTAGATGGAGAGGAAAGTGCTTTTGGTGGTCATGTGACGGATGGAGTTGCTGGTTGCTGCTCTGTGGAAATAATACAGAAAACAGCTGTTTTGGAAGTTAAGAATCTGTGTTTTTGGGGAAGTGAGGGAGTTCATTTTTCGGCCTGACCCAGATCGAAGAACAGAGGGACTGATGGGAATATAAAGAGAGAGAGAAATGGATGAAAGACAGACAGACAGAAAAATGGAATTATTGCAATCTCACTTCAGCAACTTAGGCGACTGAGTTCATGATGAAAGAGAAGTGACGAGAAACAGAAACTCTGTGGGAGGAGAGAGATGTTTATGTTGGAGAACAAGACGAGGGAGTACGAGGTGAGGAAGAGGCGCAAAGCATCATGGGTAGGCCACGAAGGAGAAAGAGGTCGCAGTGATTAATCAGAGCTGCAGACATAAACCAGGAGAACATAATTAATGACTTGCTGTCTGCACACATGCACCTCAGAAGGAGCCCTTATTATTATGCATTACTATTTTACAGATGACCACAAGGTGTCGCCCTTCAACTGTTTTTATTCCATTTAAATTAAAAGTGTGACGGCAAAAATCACACAGAAACACAATATCATTGTAATACAATCTTTTCATTCCATCAATATCTCATAAGAAATAATTTTCTATGTAGTCTAAATATGTTTGTGTTGTACTTCAACACAACAAAAACCTGTTTAAAATTGTAAATCCAATTGACACGGTTTTCTTCATGAAATAACTGTTAAACAAAATATATATATTATAATATAATTTTAATTATTTTTTTATTTTTTAATTATCAGTTTTTATATTAAAAAGAATTTAAAAAAGTAACATTTTCGGTATAACGTTCGTAAATAATATTTAATAACAGATGACCGATTTGTCGAACTGCTCCACTGACCCAGCTGAAGGAACGTCGATCGCTCTGGACTCGACTGGTTTTCCTGACATACAATTGCTCACGTCAAGCAAGTGTGACCAAGGCCGATAAACCGGAAATTGAGACATTAGCCCTTCAAAATAAAGTAAGAATAAAACAACACCATTTGACAGTTAAAAATAACATAAACGCCCTATTTTAAAATAAATACATGTATTTCACAAGGTGAATATCCACATGATAAAACTCTAATGCTGTAGCATCGTAAAACGGGGAAACGTTAGACGTTAGAAGCTCGGCAATGATTTTTTTTGCTAAACAATCGTCACAAAGGTCGGACCGGAAGTAGTCGCTAAAGCAGATCAAACTTGACGCATTCTGTTTTAAGTGGCAGCAAACAACACGTAACTAACGTCAGATAACCTCGCACCGCATCGTTATTGTCTGGTATCAGGGTACGGTTCTGCTATGGCCGCCTTTAGCTCACATTTTGGGGTTTAAAACAGACGTTTATTTGGGAGAGAGAAGGACGCGGGACGGAGAATGACGCAGGGTTTTTTTTCTCACGGAGCGTCAAGTTTTTATATGTTGACTTAAGAGAAGGCTGAATATCAGAATCACAAGACTTCTCCACTCGGCTGTGTCTCCGCCTCCGCAGGTAAAGGACTCTTCTTTTTTTAAATAGTGGACATCTTCCGTCTTTATCTGTAAGGCTGCGCGCGGACGGGAGCGCGCGGACCCGCGGCAACGAGTCGGCTCAACGGCTGTTTCTGAAGAGTAACGGTGCAACGGCTAAGCTGCTTTAAGCTGCTTTCCGTCGCTCTGTTGTGTGTCTGTGCGCGCGCGTGTGTGTGTGTGTGTGTGTGTTAAACACCCCCAGCAAACGGACTCTGTCCTCTTGTTGTGCACAAACAAACAAAACAGGATTCTGTTGACGGGATGGATACTTCCGGTTACCGCACCGGGAGCCTTGACAGCCTCCACCCGAGTGACGTCGACGATGACGACGAGATGGTGGACATCGCGGGGGCCACGCTGGACTTCTCCACCACGGACGACGACCCGCCGCTGGGCTCAGGTGAGTCCAGACGGGTACAGACCCTTTCCAGACCCAGACCGGGTCCAGACCCGGTCCAGACCCTTTACAGACCCAGACCCAGTCCAGACCCGGTCCAGACCCAGACCGGGTCCAGACCCCCGTCCAAGATGTCTTCACATGTCATAAAACTTCCTTAAACCAGCACGTCTGTTGGCTACAAGGAAATACAATCCATAAATACTAATGTGTTAATTGGTGTCACATTGTTGTTATTACGGCTTATAATGTTCTTCCCCAAGCTTTGTTTTTTTTTTATATATATATATATATATATATATATATATATATATATATAGCATTAATAACATGAGAACGGCAGTGAGTGTGTGTCACATGCTTTCAGTGAATAATCAGTTACTACATGCACACAGACACTCATACAGACACACACACACTCATACAGACACTCACACACACACTCATACAGACACACACTCACACACAGACACTCTCACGCACACATTCATACAGACAGACACTCGCACACACACATTCATACAGACACTGACACACACACACACACACAGACACAGACTCGGTTCCACTTCCCACCAGAACACTAAAACATCCATTAAAGTGAGTTATTGAGCCGGCCGTGTTTGTGTTTTTCTGCCCGGTTACTGGTGACGCCATCTTAAAGTCGCTGACGTCTCCTTTCAGTACGAGACGCTCCAGAAACGTCCCGATGTGACTTTCAGTCGCATAACTCTTTTTTTTTTTTTTTATCTCACGTCGGCAAACCCACGGTGGCGACGCCTCCGGTCGGCTCCTGAGGGCCGAGATCCAGCAGGAACGTCTCGGGTTGATCGATGTGTCGGAGGGATAGAGATAGTTTGGTTGTTGTTGCTGACTCACTGGTGGTAGGAACGAGTCCTACAACCTGGAAATGAGTTTTCATTTGTGGTCACACGCTTCCCTTTTTGGTTCGACGCTAGACATATAGTCTGTGGTTACGTTTTTCTTTTGTTCTACGATATTAAACATGTCAGTGCATAACCCCTCTGGTGGATTTTGAGTGGTGATTTGCTTTCAGGCGTTAATCTTCACGATTTAACACTTTCTTTTATGAATTTTATCTCGCTGAACGGAGCATGTCAATATTATAAGTGTGTGTTTGCCAAAGAGCTTGTATACAGTGAGATGCTGACTTCCTGGGTCGGTGCTCTATTAACCTCCTGCAGATTGTTGTGGTGAATTTGTGCTCTGGAGAAGTTAAAATCTTCCTTAAAGTCCCCTTAAAACGTAACATTTCCACTCTCACTTCCTTCACTTCCTTCCTCTCTCGGCTTCCGGGTTCGTTAGCGAACACTCAAACTCGTTGACATGCGAGTTCAAGTCCTCTATAAAGCCGTCCTTAGCGCTTAGCTTTGTGCAACCTGTTGCTCAGGTACTCATTGCTCTGATGTTTATAGAAGGGCGTCTGAGGCGACGTCGAGCCGCTCTGATCCCTCAGACAACAGCTAGAGGAGAGGGAAGCGTCCACGAGCAAGGCAGCGTTCCTCCCAAAGGCTGCAGCTTCATCTGCGGCGGGACTGAGAATTAATTTTACATTTGTTTTTACCAACTTCACGTAGAAACTCCAGCAGAAGATATGTAGTCTAAAAGTTGCGATTCATGTTTCTGCTTTTATGAGCTGCTTTTTATGAGTTTGTTTTACTGCCAGGTATTTAATTTGTTCAAATCTCTTTCCTGTTGCTTCATATCAGCTTGTTATACGAGCAGAGATTATCGTTATTGCTCGTTTTATGGCCTTTATGTCCTCTCGGAGCTGCAGCGGCCAGCAGCGGCCTCACTGCAGCAGCTAATGATCTACAGAGTGAGTTTAGAGCCGGGTCCACTGTGGAACAACATCCCATAATAATACATCGCAGCGTACACTTCACGAGTGAATGAGAACTAAGAATTGTGAGAGCAGATTTTGTCTTTTATTTTCATTTATGTAACTATATATATATATATATATATATATACACACACACACCCACACAATAGAATAGAATACAACTAACTGGAGAATATATTTACAGCCGCAGAGTGTATTCATTAATTAAGTAAATTAGATAAACAGTAGAAAGTGCAAAAAGCAAAGTATGTATGTTACAGTGATGAATTAATCCACAGAGGAACTGGCAAGCGGTGACTTGTTATAAAGCCGTATTGCTGTCGGCAGGAATGTTCTCCTGTAACGGTTCAATACCCGGCCGAGTTCTTAGAGGTTCTGAACATGAGTTTTTTTTTAATCAACCGCAGACCGACACTCATTCCTTCTTTATTAAATTTCCTCTCACTCGGGAAGTATGATTTAACAACAACAACAACAACAGTAGTGAAGCGACCCGATGACCACGTCGTCATTAACGAGCGTCACACGGGTCACATGGGACGCCGCTTCCCAAGGCCACCAGGACAGGAGGTCATGGTTCAGATCCACCCTGTGTGTGTGTGTGAGTGTGTGTGTGTGTGTGTGTGTGTGTGTGTGTGTGAGTGAGTGAGTGAGTGAGTCAGTCAGTCAGTCAGTCAGTCAGTCAGTCATGTGCAAATCAATAAAATAAATAAACTCATGTTTACTGAGGGAATACATCAAGAGAAGTAGAGTAATTTATATAGACTTCTATACAACCAGAGGAGTCGCCCCCTGGTGGTCAGGAGAGAGAATGCAGCTTTAACACACGATGCATAGACTTCTATACAACCAGAGGAGTCGCCCCCTGGTGGTCAGGAGAGAGAATGCAGCTTTAAGACATGAAGCATAGACTTCTATACAACCAGAGGAGTCGTCCCCTGGTGGTCAGGAGAGAGAATGCAGCTTTAAGACATGAAGCATAGACTTCTATACAACCAGAGGAGTCGCCCCCTGGTGGTCAGGAGAGAGAATGCAGCTTTAAGACATGAAGCATAGACTTCTATACAACCAGAGGAGTCGCCCCCTGGTGGTCAGGAGAGAGAATGCAGTTTCATGTTCAGTGAAATATTTAAAGGAACCAGACTTGGGCAAAACTTCCCACAGTGTTTATTTTCATGAGCCAGCAATGACGCTCTTTTTTTCAAAAGCTGTATACGTGACTCAAGAGGTCACGCCCTCACAAACGCACATGACCTCGGCCAATCGGAGCGAGCTTCCGAAACACCTGACCTATAGGCCAACAGTTCCCGCCCCCTCAGCAGACGAGCCAATCGGCAGCCACTCCCAGAGCCCTCTGGCCAATGAGGGAGGGCTGTGGGAGTCCACTTCCTCCAGGAGCTCAGAGGAGGGAAGAGGCTCCCTCTTTGGAGTTTGACTCCAGTCGGTCGTGTCCAGGACAGTAATTAAAGAGCGGGAGGGGGGAGGAAAGATGGACTGGGAGTTCTGGAGCAAGCAGCTGAGCGAGGACGTCCTGGTGGAGGACGGTGAGTCTGAGGAGCTTTAAAACGTCTGCTCGGTTTGAGATGCAGCGATAACAAGTCTCACGCCGGTCATTCTGGAGGAACCAGTTCTGTGTGTGTGTGTGTGTGTGTGTGTGTGTGTGTGTGTGTGTGTGTGTGTGTGTGTGTGTGTGTGTGTGTGTGTGTGTGTGTGTGTGTGTGTGTGTGTGGGGCGACAGATTCATGATGAATTATGTGTATTTTATTCCCTCATGCATGTTTGAGGTCCTAGAGGTGGTTTGTGTTGTATATTTGTGTCAGCTTTGTGTGTGTGTGTGTGTGTGTGTGTGTGTGTGTCTTTACTGGGTTTGTGTTTCCGCTGTCATGCATCAGGTGCAAAGGTCGGTCGCAGTTGTTGTGATTTTCTTTTCTTTATGGACCAAATCCAGATAAAATAGAAAGGGAACACGCTGAGAAGACTTTCAGTTAGTTATTTACTTTATGAAAAATAAACTGTTAAATCCCTTCTACTTCTTTTCATATTTATATATATTTATTTTTCTACTTCCCTCTCCTTATCCTAACTTTTTACACCATAACATATAAAACAATTTTAGGAATATTAAAAGTATGAAGCACATAATATTTCAGCCAAAGTAAAATAATGTTATTGTTATGCACTCCTATAGTATTTAAATACAATAAAACAGAACAATCTAACCAGATATAAAAGTGTCTGTGGGTCTAGATTTATATTTTTAATATACATTTTTATATTGATTTTGTTATATATATTTTTAAATCTTAACTTGTAGTTATTCTATTTTAAACCGTTTTTAAATTGAGTTTAAAGAAAACGCCGCGCTGTGATTTAATCAAATAAAATAAATTGCACAGTGATGGAAGACGTCCTGCAGCTCTAAACGATGTGGTCTCTCTCCAGCTGGTTGGCGTCCGTCACGTTCTGGACATTTAAACATTTAAACATTTAAACATTTAAACATTTAAACTCCTGCAGAAACACGAGGAGAAGTCATCCGGCTCCGTGTATCAAAAGCTTCTCAGACTCTGATGGACGACTGCGTGCCGAACATGTTTCATCCATTCATCAAACACAATCACCCGGTCCTGTACGGGGTCAGGAGGGGAGGGGGCGCGTCGGCCGGCAAATCCCAGCATGCACCTGGCAGCGAGGCTAATTCATTCAAGAGAGACGGGACAACAAATTGTTCGCACAAAGCGACGTGGACAAACGGTTTCGACTAACAGGAAAAGCACCGCCGTTGAAGTAACTCCGGGATCCAGTTCCATGTGGAGTTTCATTCAGGTCAGCTGACTCCTGCAGCCCCTGTGGAGCGGGGCGGGAGACCCCTCGCACAAGATCAACACTTTACTGTTGATTCACGAGGGACCGGCGCTACTTTTTGGTGCCGTGGTCTTCTGAGAACTCACTCCTACGTGTTGAAACATCTCCAGTTTATTCACACAAAAGAGAAAGTGAACCAGTGCGGCAGTATTTCCAGCCGCACATTTCATTCATCCGTCTCCGTACGTGACGCGTGTTCCTGAGAGCACATTCCTGGAGCCGGTTGGCATTCAGAACCGGTCCGACTGGTCGGCTCAGGTGCTTAAAGGCTGCATTGCCAGCCGTCTCCTCCCTCAGTGTCGCGTCAGAAAACGTGGCTCATGCCAGATTTTACAATCTGCTCTTCTGGTCACAGTTTCCTCCCTGTGGTCTTGATTTTCACTGCAATATTAAAAAAAAAGTCCTGCTCCTTAACACAGTTACCACGCCACCAAGTTGACTTTATTTGATTATTTAAGACCAGAAAACACTGGAATCTATTTATCCAACAGTTCCCCAAGTGTTGTTAATGTTGTAAGAATACATTTAAGGCTGCTTCAGTCCAGGTCACGTGACTGTTGGTCTCAGACGAGTCGACCGTGGCTTCCTGGTTGCGTTTAGGAGCTCAGAATGTAATGTTTTTACCAGAATCTGATCAGAGCATTTTAATATTTTTAAATAAGACAAGTAGAATAAAGTGTTTTTTAAGAAATATCCCAATATGAAGCTTCGATTTGGTTGCTTTTTCTCTGAGGGAAGCGTTTGTCACATGTGATGTGTTCAAGGACCGTGGGAAAGATTATAAAAATCTGGCAATAATGTAGTTTAATGTGTTTTTTTTTTCTTAGTTTTCGTTACAGCTTCTGCTTGTGATGAACATGCGGCGGGGGTTTTGGGTTCAGCGGGTTATTAAAGTGACTCGCGCCTTAAATCTCTGACCAGCGGGTGTAGTTGTGTGTATTTGTGTGTATTTGTGTGTAGACGTGTCGCCGTCTTTTCTCAGAAGTGGCTCATCAAACTGCTGCTTCTTCATTATGAATGATCCATCATTCATCATTCTTTGGAGGAGAGACAATGTTCCTGTGAAGTGACTGGATAATAATAATAATAATGATAAGAATAATATGATTAGTAGTTTTGGAATATGTGAAGCTTCATTTCAGAAGGATCATTACTTTCAAAGCAGGAGTGTTCTTTTTAAAAAGATCTTCACAGTCCTTTGAGAATTCATCTTTTTGTTGTGATTTGCAGATGGAATTCCTGCTTTTTATTTGGTTTTCTGAACTTCCTCATGTCAAAGTAAACGTCTGTCTCTCTGTGTTAAAAAGCTCTCATGTCTTGTGCGTTCATTCAGTTTTTTTAAGCACGAGTTACAAACCAAAAGATATTTCAACGATGGGATTTGAGTAACTTTGAAAGACAACATGGAGGAAAACAAAACCAATAGGACGAAGGGCGAGGAACAGTGTGGAGGCAAACAAGAGGCTGACAATGTCTCTCTCTCTCCCCCTCTCTCTCTGTCCCTCCCCCCTCAGGAGAGTTTGAGGAGCCCAGCAGCAGCAGCAGCAGAGCCGGTATGAACGGCTCCGGCCCCAACAAGCTGGTGGACCCGCTGGACGACCCGCTGCCCGGCTTGGGAACCTACGAGGACTTCAACACCATCGACTGGGTCAGGGAGAAGAGCAAGGACCGCGACCGGCACCGAGAGGTAGGGGCAACCAGACCCAGAACCCAGAACCGTGACGGTGGTCTGCACAGATTGGTTGAGTTTGATGAAGCGTCTCCGTCTCCACAGATCACCAACAAGAGCAAACTGTCCACCATGGCGCTGCTGCACAGCGTGAGCGACGCCTTCTCCGGCTGGCTGCTCATGCTGCTGGTGGGACTCATGTCAGGTGGGCACCGGACGTCTGCTCCCTTCTGTTTCACGCACAACCGACTTCAATGAGCTCAATGAACTTCAGGGGAACGTGTCCTTCAGGCTGAGAAACACTCTTTTTGTGAACGCTTCGTCGGGTTACAAGCCGCTGCTAGCTAGCGCTGCTGCTAGCTAGCGCTGCTGCTAGCTAGCGCTGCTGCTACTGCCCGCGTCCCCTCTGCCCGAGTCGGGTGTCGAGCCGGGGCTGGTCCCGCTACCTTCGGTGGTTGTCGGGGAGCTAGCTGGAGCGCTAGCTGGAGTGCTAGCTGGAGCGCTAGCTGGCTACCGCGGGGAGCTAACGGGACACTGACCAAAGGTAGTAGCGGCTTGTAACCCGACTTTTACGGTAGTGTAATATAGTACAGAATATAGTGTTTAGTTATCTCTTAAGATTTTACTTCGGGCTGCAAATAACTGCCGATTTTATTTCCTCCATTCATTGATTAGTTGTTTGGCCTATAACATGTTGTTTAGTGAAGATAATCACATTTAAGAAGCTGGAATCAGAGGATTTAGACTTTTATTTCCTTAAAGAAATACTCAAAATACAGATTATCACAATAGTTGGTGAGCAGGGTGATGAGTTTTCTAAAGGAAAATAAATATGAAAAACTAAAGTTTAGACACAAGGATATGAAACTTTGACACCTGTTTGAACCTCTTCCTCCTCCTCCTCCTCCTCCTCCAGGCGCTCTGGCCGGCGGCATCGACATTGCGGCCCACTGGCTGACGGACCTGAAGGAGGGCATCTGCCTGGTGGGCTTCTGGTTCAACCACGAGCACTGCTGCTGGACGTCCAACGAGACCACGTTCCAGGAGCGGGACCGCTGCCCCCAGTGGCAGAGCTGGGCCGAGCTCATCACGGGGACGTCCGAGGTATGCGCTCTCTCTCTCTCTCTCTCTCTAGGGTTAAACAGTGCTTTGGCTCCCTCTGCTGGCTGTGAGCCGTCACGACGTGCGATGGAGCCAGAAATCCATATTTTTAACCCATAAGGTCCTTTACATGGTCATGTGTTACCGTAACAACCCTTCCAAGATGGCTGCTCCAGGACAGATCTGAAGGAAACGCTAAATTTAAAAAAGCTTGTTTTTTTCATTGTTAAAGGTGAGATTTAACCCGTTTAAGACTTATAATGCTTACGTTACATGTCCCTTTTTAATGTAATTGAACCTTCTGTGAGCATATTTCTTAGTAATAATAATAATAATTTAACCTATAAATTGAAGAAGGAATATATATATATATATATATATATGCACAATATGAAAAATAATTATGATCAGCTCAGTTAATTTGTCCAATTCAATGATATTTAGCTAACATATTATATATTGTTCAATCCAAAGCATTTTTAAACGAATATAAACCAAAAAAATCATGTTGTAATTATTTAATTATTAATACAATTGACACTTTTTAAAACAATGTCAGAAATGTGTTCTCTGTGGTCTATTTAGTCTGTATTCTGTCCTGCATAATGTTCCTTGAAGGAGAAATGAGTCCGGGTGGATTAATTTTCCCCAACATAACTTGTAACTTCTGTGTGTGTGTGTGTGTGTGTGTGTGTGTGTGTGTGTGTGTCTGCAGGGAGCCTTCCCCTACATCGTGAACTACCTCATGTACATGGTCTGGGCGCTGCTCTTCGCCCTCCTGGCCGTGGTGCTGGTCCGGTCCTTCGCTCCGTACGCATGCGGGTCAGGAATACCGGAGGTGAGGCGGCGCTTCACGTCTTCATCGTTTGACATTTGTTAATCGGCATGAAGACGATTTCCTTTCTTCATTCTCGTATTCCGTGCGTCGTTGTTTGATTCTTTTGAATAGAAAGAAGCCAACGCTTCACTGCGTCCATTCATTCAGGTCAAATAATAAATGAATCAATCATTTAAGTTATTGTTCATGTAGCACCTTTCAAATGCTCCACAAAGCAAACAAGGAGACGACGAGGAGACTAATGCACTGCAACTGAAGAAAATAACAAAAATGAACACGCAACTCTTGATCATCTTAAAACGTCATGAGGTACAAATAGAAATGTAGTCAAATACCAGCAAAATAAATAAAAAATATTTATAAATACTTAAACATGTAAGAAACTTTCTAAAATCAGAATAAGCAATAATAATAAAATAAATGCATTTATAAGACGCTAGATCCAAGCCAGACTGATTAGAAGGATTTTTAAGTATAAATATTTATATTCAGAGGCTCTCGTCTAAACTAGAAGCTTTCTAAACGAATGAAAGCATTTTTTTTTATCCAAACTGAAGCCGCTGTCCTGTGTTTACTTTCCCTCCGTCTCCTCTCGTCCTCGCTTTGTTTACGGGGAAGTGAAAAGCAGAAGAGTTGCTTACACTCGAAAGCATCCGAGTGGATTCACATAAACAGAAGAAAACACTCAAACGAGTGTGTGTGTGTGTGTGTGTGTGTGTGTGTGTGTGGAGAGGCTCGTTTGAGCGTTTTCTGTTCATATGAATCACACGCAGACGAGACCCACTTCTCGGTTCACGCCCTCTTTCCTCAGATCAAAACCATCCTCAGCGGGTTCATCATCCGCGGCTACCTGGGCAAGTGGACCCTGATCGTCAAGACCATCACGCTGGTGCTGGCCGTGTCCTCGGGCCTCAGCCTGGGGAAGGAGGGCCCGCTGGTCCACGTGGCCTGCTGCTGCGCCAACATCCTGTGCCACCTGTTCACCAAGTACCGCAAGAACGAGGCCAAGCGGCGAGAGGCGAGTGAGGGGTTCAGGGTCCCCGTTCAGCGGGAAGAATGGACTCTGTTTAAAAAACCAGCTCTGTGTGTTTTTGTTTTTACTTTCATGCAGTTAACTGATGACGGTTCATATTTAGAGAACGACAGACACCATTTTTTTTGTGTTTTGTTTTTTAGGGGAGGGTGGTGTTTATGGTCAAATTGTTCTAGTCATAAATGAGATAATTAAAAGGGTATTTTCATGGTCAGATTTTCTGCTAAATAAAGATTTACCGACCGCGTGAGACCGACTCACAAAAATGAAAACGCCAAAACCTCGGAAGAACACCACAGAAAAGTCCCGGCTGTGGTTTGGTATCGGACGCTTTTGGAGATTTCTGCAAGAATTTCCTTTTTTCTGTCGATGTTCCTCTGAAAGCCTTCGGCCTCCAGTTTGTGGTTGTAACGTTTCACGAGGCTGCGACTCTCCTCGAGGTCACAACGGGTCATTTCATTCATATATATATATATTTTCTATCAAGTTTTTCTCTTTTTTTGGTGTGAAATGGAGACTGACGTCATCACACAAGAGTCTCAGCTCTCCAGTTGGACCCAATTTAATGTGCATCCAAGAAATATGCACATGCACCACTTCCCAAAAGGTGAAAATAACATCGTAACCTTAGAGAAGGCAACGTCAGCCCAGAGATCCTCACAGGGTGACCCTTGACCTCCCCGACAGCCGGGTGGTGAACAGTAGATGAAGAGAGTATTCTATCGTTTCATCCTCTTCCATTTTTATAAACTCGGCGCTTTTTCCTCGCAGGTGTTGTCGGCGGCGGCGGCGGTGGGCGTGTCCGTGGCCTTCGGCGCTCCAATCGGAGGAGTCCTGTTCAGCCTGGAGGAGGTGAGAACCACCGATCCTTAAACGTGACGCTCACAATATAAGCAGGCGTACATACAGGCATCTATATTAATGTTTATTCTTTTAATGAAACTATTGTCTCATTCATTTGAGTCATTTGAGGTTTACTGTATGCTTTGTGTTCTCATTGTTAGTTTAAATACTACATTTACTCACTTTTTACTGTTGACACAAAATGTTTGATCATGGAAAAGTCATGGAAATCCACTGGTCAGAATGTTTTTAAATCATTTAATTATTGTATAATTTGCTCATTCAACGGCGCAGCCGTTCCTTCATAGAAAAGAGAATGAAACCAGGTTTCTCCTCCTTCGTGACCTCTTCATGACCTCTTCATGACCTTCCTCCAGGTGAGCTACTACTTCCCCCTGAAGACGCTGTGGCGCTCGTTCTTCGCCGCCCTGGTCGCGGCCTTCACCCTGCGCTCCATCAACCCGTTCGGGAACAGCCGCCTGGTTCTGTTCTACGTGGAGTTCCACGCGCCCTGGCACCTGGTGGAGCTCGTCCCCTTCGTCCTGCTGGGCGTGTTCGGAGGCCTCTGGGGGGCGCTGTTCATCAGGGCCAACATCGCCTGGTGCCGGAGACGTGAGACGAGCCCTGGTTACACAATGTTACACAGACACACAAAGATACAAAGACAAAGTCTAACAAAGACACACACATATACAAAGACACACAGGGATACAGATATACACACACAAAGACACACAGGGATACAGATATACACACACAAAGACACACAGGGATACAGATATACACACACAAAGACACACAGGGATACAGATATACACACACAAAGACACACAGGGATACACAGACACACAGACACACAACGAGACAGTCTAACAAAGACCCACAAAGATACAAAGACAAAGTCTAACAACGCAAGTCTCACAAAGACACAAAGAAACACAGAGACAAAAACACACACAAAGACACACAGAGATACACACAGACGCACAAAGATACAAGGATACAAAGACATACAAAGATACACAGACACACAGAGATACACAGACACACAGACACACAGACACACAAAGATACACACAGACACACACAGATACACAAAGATACAAAGACACACAGAGACAAAGACACACACACACAGACACACAGACACACACACAGACACACACAGACACACACACACAGACACACAAAGATACACACAGATACACAAAGACACACAGAGACAAAGAGACAAAGACACACAGAGACAAAGACACACACACACAGACACATAGATACACAGACAGACACAGACAGACACACCCACACACACCCACACACATAGATACACAGACAGACACACCCACACACACCCACACACAGACACACACCTTACACACACCCACACACAGACAGACACACAGACAGACACATAGATACACACTCAGACACACACACACACACACACACACACACACACACAAAGACACGCACACAGACAGACACACACAGACACAGACAGACACACACACAGACACACACACAGACACCCACACACACCCACACACACCCACACACAGACACACACAGACAGACACAGACAGACACACAGACACACTCAGACACACTCAGACACACCCACACACACACACACACGCACACAGACACGCACACAGACAGACACACACACAGACACACACACAGACACACACACAGATACACAGACAGACCCACACACACACACACACACACACCCACACACAGACACACCCACACACACACACAGACACACACACAGACACACACACAGATACACAGACAGACACACCCACACACACACACACCCACACACAGACACACACACAGACACACACACAGATACACAGACAGACACACCCACACACCCACACACAGACACACAGAAAGCCTTCTTCCCCTCCACTAACCCGCCCCATGTCCTTGAAGGTAAGTCCACCCGTCTGGGTCACTACCCCGTCACCGAGGTGCTGGTGGTCACCGCCCTCACCGCCGTGCTCGCCTACCCCAACAGCTACACCCGCATGAGCGGCGCCGAGCTCATCGCCGAGCTGTTCAACGACTGCTCGCTGCTCGACTCCTCGCAGCTCTGCGGCTACAAGCAGGTCGGCCGTGCTCCGTGTGTGTGTGTGTGTGTGTGTGTGTGTGTGTGTGTGTGTGTACAGAGGTTGTGTGAGTTCAATCTCCTCGTCTCTCTCTCAGACCACCAACATCTCAGAAACGGCGTCGGTGGGGAACAGCTTGGCGGACCGGCCGGCGGGGGCGGGGCTGTACACGGCTCTGTGGCAGCTGGCGCTGGCGCTCGTCTTCAAGATGGTGATCACCGTGATCACCTTCGGCATGAAGGCAAGACTCAGATAGTGCCAGATTAATGATTAAACACACAGTCTCATCCTGATCATCACACGCAGTCACACAAAGACACGCAGAGATACAAAGATACAAAGACAAAGTCTCACAAAGACACACAAAGACACGCAGAGATACAAAGACACACAACGATGCAAAGACAAAGTCTCACAAAGACACACAGAGACACACAGAGATACACAGATACAAAGACACACAACAATACAAAGACAAAGTCTAACAAAGACACACACACAGAGGCACAAAGATACAAAGACACACAGAGATACAAAGACAAAGTCTCACAAAGACACACAAAGACACACAGAGATACAAAGACACACAGACAAACACAGAGATACAAAGTCTCACAAAGACACACAGACACACACAGATACAAAGACACACAGACAAACACAGAGATACAAAGACACACAGAGATACAAAGACACACAGAGATACAAAGACACACAGAGATACAAAGACACACAGACAAACACAGAGATACAAAGTCTCACAAAGACACACACACAGAGGCACAAAGATACAAAGACACACAGAGATACAAAGACAAAGTCTCACAAAGACACACAAAGACACACAGACAAACACAGAGATACAAAGACAAAGTCTCACAAAGTCTCACAAAGACACACAGACACACACAGAGATACAAAGACACACACAGAGATACAAAGACACACACAGATACAAAGACACACAGACAAACACAGAGATACAAAGACACACACAGATACAAAGACACACAGACACACACAGATACAAAGACACACAGACACACACAGAGATACAAAGTCTCACAAAGACACACAGACACACAGAGATACAAAGACACACAGACACACACAGATACAAAGACACACAGACACACACAGAGGCACAAAGATACAAAGTCTCACACAGAGATACACAGATGCAAAGACACACAACGATACAAAGTCTAACAAAGACAATAGTCTCACAAAGACACACAGAGATACACAAATACAAAGACATACAAAGACACAAGTCTCACAAAGACACAACGATACACAGACACACAAAGATAAATAAACAGTGAAACAGGATAAAAAAGCATCAACAGGAGCAGCGAGGACTTGGCAGAACCCAGTTTTCTCTGGAGTCTCTAAAGATCTCTGTACCTTTTCTCGTGAGTTACGATCCTCGTCCCCTCGTCCCCTCGTCCCCTCGTCTCCTCCCAGGTTCCCTCCGGCCTCTTCATCCCCAGCATGGCGGTCGGGGCCATCGCCGGCCGGCTGCTGGGCGTGGGCATGGAGCAGCTGGCCTACTACAACCACGACTCCTTCCTGTTCAAAGGCTGGTGCTCGCCGGGAGCCGACTGCATCACGCCGGGGCTCTACGCCATGGTGGGCGCCGCCGCCTGCCTAGGTGAGCTGACACCTGTGAGGTGGGCAGAAGTACAGATACGAGCCGATTCCCACAGAGGTATTCTGAGCATGTGCCACTGGGAACAGTCTGGGAATGTCCTGTTTTTTGTTGTTTTTTATTCCACTGCAACATAGAAGCAGATACGTGGAAACCTGACCGTGTTTTTAAACCCCTGAGGTCTTAAAAGATACAGTTATTTTATAAATATTAGTGTTTTTAAACCACTAAGGTCTTAAAAGATACAGTTATTTTATAAATATTAGTGTTTTTAAACCACTAAGGTCTTAAAAGATACAGTTATTTTATAAATATTAGTGTTTTTAAACCCCTAAGGTCTTAAAAGATACAGTTATTTTATAAATATTAGTGTTTTTAAACCACTAAGGTCTTAAAAGATACAGTTATTTTATAAATATTAGTGTTTTTAAACCACTGAGGTCTTAAAAGATACAGTTATTTTATAAATATTAGTGTTTTTAAACCACTGAGGTCTGCAAAGGTACACTTATTTGATAAATATCTGTTTTTTAACCCTTAAGGTCTTAAAAGATGAACGTATTTTATAAATATTAGTGTTTTTAAACCACTAAGGTCTGCAAAGGTACACTTATTTTTATAAATATCTGTGTTTTTAAACCCCTAAGTTCCTAAAAGATACAGTTATTTTATAAATATCAGGGTTTTTTCCACTTGTTTTCCCAAAAAGTTACTTTTATTTTTTGAAGACTGAAATTAACAAAATATCACATTCAGACACTTAAAACTATAATATGTAATCAGATTTTTGAGAAAAGAAGCAACAGTTTGGCCCAAAAACCCACTTTCTATAAGTCTGCGGTTAACTTTAGCTCCCGTATTGCCGCTGTTTGATATTACATACGGTGAATTCCAGAAGTGTTCCTGGATCACGAGGATAAAGTCCAAGAAAACAAAGCGCAGGCTCACTTTTTGTGAACCGGATCGGCACTAATTTAAAAAAAGGGGGCGTTCAGGGTCACCGAGAAAAAAAGCCCACTGTGTTTCTAACCAGCGGCGAGGGGATCCCGTGAGCTCCGGCGACGTCAGAGACCTTCTCCTCGTCGCCGCACTACAAGTTGTGTCTCTGTGTGTAATTCACCCAGAAGCCTTGATCCCAAATACTTGTTTGTCTGTTCACCATCATTCGATTAGCTCATGCGTGACTGGGCTCTGATGGCATTCGCCTCGTGGTTCCAAGCGTCTGGGTTTTTACCCTATTGTTGTTTCCTGTGAGCTCACAAGATGGTTTCTGCAGGAATTTAATTGATATTCAAGCTTCTTTTGCACATTTTCTATTTTAGTTTACGACCATTTCTGCACTGGGGATGAGTAAAGTTCTGTCTTCATCTATTAGGAAGAAGATCGTAAAACATATCCGGGGGGTTTTCTCTCAACAACACAATAACAATCCTCATCAGGGAACGATTTTGAGGACCGATAATCAGCTCCGTTTATTTACTTCTAGAAACGCAGCCGAGCGAGAGGATGACGATGATGATGATGATTGGACATGAACGTCAACATGTGAGGGGAATAAAGAGCTTCAGATAAATAAATGCTCCGTTTATCCTGCAAGCCATACTGTCATGAAAACAACAATAATAATAATGTAACGTTCAGGTACGCAGGAACATTTTCACGTTCTGCCGTGTCGCCTGAGGGCCTCAGAAAAATAGTTTTCATACGGAAAACAGCGAGGCCATCGATAATAATTTGTATCGCGCTTTTCAGAATACTCAGTCACTTTACACAACCTTTTTTAAATATCCTAAAAGCTAAGCAATAAAATAATGAACAAATACAATAAATAAATAAGAACATAGGACACACAGTCACACATTAAAAGCAGTTCTGAAGAGGCGGGTCTTGACGAGGGCGTCCAATAAGATGTTCATACTGATATTGTGGACAATGATTAGAAAACTTTATTAATCCCCAGTGGGGAAACTCCAAAATTCATACAGATAACAGCAGAAAATCCGTTCTGTCGGTTCTCCGCGGCTCGAGAACCCGTCTCACCCGCTCTCCCCCGTCTCCTCTCAGGTGGGGTGACCCGCATGACGGTGTCGCTGGTGGTCATCATGTTCGAGCTGACCGGCGGCCTGGAGTACATCGTCCCGCTCATGGCGGCCACCATGACCAGCAAATGGGTGGCAGACGCGCTCGGGAGAGAGGGAATCTACGAGGTGTGTGTGTGTGTGTGTGTGTGCGTGTGTGCGTGTGTGTGTGTGTGTGTGTGTGCGTGTGTGCGTGTGTGCGTGTGTGTTTCTGTCTGTGTGTGTGGCCTGTGGCTTTTTACACACTTTTTGTGTGTGGGTTTTTTTTTCTTTACATAACCCTACTTGAGGTTAACCATTAAGACCATTCACGACCTGTGTGTGTGTGTGTGTGTGTGTGACCGTGTGTGACTGTGACCGTGTGTGACTGTGTGTGTGTGTGTGTGTCTGTGACTGACTGTGTCTGTGTGTGTGACTGTGTGTCTGTGACTGACTGTGTGTGTGTGACTGTGTGTGTGTGTCTGTGACCGTGTGTGACTGTGTGTGTGTGTGTGACTGTGTGTGTGTGACTGTGTGTGTGTGTGTCTGTGACCGTGTGTGTGTGACTGTATGTATTTGTGTGTGTGTCTGTGACCGTGTGTGTGACTGTGTGTGCGTGTGTGTGACTGTGTGTGTGTGTGTGTGACCGTGTGTGTCTGTCTGTCTGTGTGTGTGTGTGTGACTGTGTGTGTCTGTGACCGTGTGTGTGTGTCTGTATGTATTTGTTTCTGTCTGTCTGTGTGTGTGTGTGTGACCGTGTGTGTGTGTGACTGTATGTATTTGTTTCTGTGTGGGTGTGTGTGTGACTGTGACCGTGTGTGACTGTGTGTGTCTGTGACCGTCTGTGACTGTGTGTGTGTGTGTGTGTGTGTGACTGTGTGTGTGTGTGTGTGTGACCGTGTGTGTGTGACTGTGTGTGTGTGTGTGTCTGTGACCATGTGTGTGTGTCTGTATGTATTTGTTTCTGTCTGTCTGTGTGGGTGTGTGTGTGTGTGACTGTGTGTGTCTGTGTGGGTGTGTGTGTGTGTGACTGTGTGTCTGTCTGTCTGTCTGTGTGTGTGTGCGTGTGTGTGTGTGTGTATGTATGCGTTTCCGTGTGTGTGTGTGTGTGCGCGTGTGTGTATGTATGCGTTTCTGTATGTGTGTGTGAGTGTGCGTGCGTTTGTTTGTGCGTGTGTGTGTAGACACATACCATTCCCTCTCCAGCTAACGACACACGTATTTAAAGGCGCCGTAATGTGCTTTAGATTTAGAAGTCAAGGTTTTAAAGAGACAGTGCACCCCAAAAAAAAAAATGAAAACCACCCGTTCTTCCTCTCATCTGTTGCCTACTTCTGGAGATATCTGTCTGCTTTCTCTCCGTTTATAACGGGGCTGCGTTCGGTGCCAAAAAAAAAAATCATTCAGCGGCGACGTGTCTCTCCAGAAATCATGACTGAATACGCATTTAAGACTCCAGTGTTGACCGGTGGTTTGATCCCCGCTGCAGGCTCACATCCGGCTGAACGGATACCCGTTCCTGGAGCCCAAAGAGGAGTTCGGGCACAGCAGCCTGGCGGTGGACGTGATGCGGCCCAGGAGGTCGGACCCGGCGCTCGCCGTGCTCACGCAGGAGGGCATGACGGTCGGGGAGGTGGAGGTAACGGACGCGGAGAAACGGACGCCGTCGAGTGTTTAAAGCCCCGATGTGAGACGCTTAACCTTGTGTTCCCAGGCGTTGGTGGAGGGCACTTACTACAGCGGCTTCCCCGTGGTCGTCTCCCAGGAGTCCCAGAGGCTGGTGGGGTTCGTGCTCCGGAGAGACCTGCTCATATCCATAGGTGGGTTTAAAGAAACGGCCACTGTCGTCAGATTCTCATCTATCTGACTGTCTTCGAACGCATCGTTAGCGACGGACGCTCAGAAAAGAGCAACCAAAGCGAAGCTTAAAATTGTGATCGAGACAGGTTTTTTAGAAAATCCGAATGGTTAATGTACCTGTACTACATTCTGATTATCTCCTCAACCACAAGGCCAACTTGAATAATTACATAAAAAGGTATAATATACAGAAAACCCTTTGGAACATAGATAATACGTTCATATGTGTTACTGGTATATTGGTTTATTATAGTGCACCGAGGAGGAGGAGGAGGAGGAGGGAGGAAGAGAGGACAGGAGGAGGGGGGGAGAGGAGGATAATGGAGGGAGAAGGAAGAAGGAAGAAGAAGAGAGGAAAAAGGAGAGAACGGGAGTAGGAAGAAGGGGAGGAGGGAGGAAGAGAGGAAGAAGAAGAAGGAGAGGAGGAGGAGGAGGAGGAAGAGCAGGAGGGAGACGGAACAAAACATTATATTATTAAAAGTTGTGTTTTCTTATCGTCACTATATTTGATATATTTTAATATATAGCATAGCTCCATATGTTAAGAGAATCTGTGTGAGTTTGGCTTTGATGGAGTGAAGTTAAGTATTTTTAATAAACCGTTCACTTTAACCGGATTCTGTAAAAAACATTCTGAGCTCCTCAACGCAACCAGGAAGCCACGATTGACTTGAAAATGGCGCGTAGCTGCTCCCGTATCTTTGGTGACGCCCGCCCTCTCCTCCCAGACAACGCCCGTAAGCGGCAGGAGGGCGTGGTCGGCGCGTCGCAGGTCGTCTTCACCGACCACGCCCCGGCTCAGGCCGACGACGCCCCGCCGCCGCTGCGCCTCCGGAGCATCGTGGACCTGAGCCCCTTCACGGTCACGGACCACACGCCCATGGACATCACCGTGGACATCTTCAGGAAGCTGGGGCTGCGGCAGTGTCTGGTCACGCACAACGGGTGAGCACACACACACACACACAACGGGTGAGCACACACACACACACACAACGGGTGAGCACACACACACACACACAACGGGTGAGCACACACACGCACACACACATACATACACGCACGCAGAGGGATGGAGGAAGACACAGAAAGGAGGAGGAGGAGGGAGGGAGGGAGAAGGGAGAGGGGGAGGAGGGAGAAGAGAAGGAGGGGACGGAAGGGAGGAAGGAGGAGAGGGGAGGAGGGAGAAGAGAAGGAGGGGACGGAAGGGAGGAAGAAGGAGAGGGGTAGGGGACGGGAGGAGTAGGAGGATTAGGAGGAGGAGGAGAAGAAGAGGACGACGGGAGGAAGAGGAGGAGGAGAAGGGGAGGAGGAGGAGGAGGAGGAGGAGGAGGAGAAGGGGAGGACGACGGGAGGAGGAAGGGAGGGAAGGAGAATGGAGAGGGAGGAGAGGGAGAGGAGGAGGTGGGAGAAGAGAAGAAGACGGGAGCAGGAGGAGGGAAGGAGAGGAGGAGGAGGAGGAGGAGGAGGGAGAAGAGAGGAGGAGGGGACAGGAGGAGAAGGAGAAGAAGAGGACGGGAGGAGGAGGAGGAGGAGGAGGAGGAAGAGAAGGGGAGGAGGGAGGAGGAGGAAGAGGGAAGAGAAGGAGAAGAAGAGGAGGAAGAGAAGGGGAAGAGGGAAGAGAAGGAGAAGAAGGGGAGGAGGGAAGAGGACGGGGGGAGGAGGGAAGAGGAGGAGAAGAAGAGGACGGGAAGAGGAGGAAGAGAAGGGGAGGAGGGAAGAGAAGAGGGAGGAGGAGGAGGAGGAGGAGGAGGAGGAGGAGAGGACGGAAGGAGGGGGAGGGAGGGAGAAGGACAGAACATTCCTCACGGAGGACTTTCTTCTTCTTTGGTATCTGTAACGTCCGCTGACATAATGTGAAACATCGGCGGTCTGCGTCTCGCGCGGCTCGTTAAATCCGATCTCCGTGTTTTAAACCTGCCACTTCAAAGCCGTGATTTGCGGGCAGTTTCTTTTTTTTTAGGATTTCTAGAGTCCACGTCTTGTGAGCGTCTCCCAAAAAAAAAAAAAAAAAAAAAGTGCTGACGTGTGCATTTTCTTTCATTATCAGGATTACCGGAAGCAGAGCTTTTGTTAACTTTCTGTCCAAACCGTCGGCTTCATGCGTCCAACTTCATAAACGCTGCACATGCAGCTTTTACAGAAACTGAGGCCGACGTTTACTTCTTTTGAAATCTGCGTTTAACATCAAACATATTCTCGCTGAACAAAAACAAAACACTTTGCTCGTCATCGTTTTCCTCCTCGTTCAGACGGACCAGAGCACAAGATGTTTTTCTCCTCAAACGCACATTTCTTTTGGCGCTGCGTTCAGCACACTTTCAAACACTTGAGTGTAACGGCACATTTCACGCTTTCTCTCAGCTTTTTTTATTGTTTTTTTTAGTTGGTCTTCAGACTAAACATTTAGATGGAAATAAACGTGGGTAGCGATCTCTAAACCAATGCGTCGTAACTGGAGTCCTGCAGCCTCAGAAGTTCCTCCTCTTCCTCACCTCTCCAGGTGTTTACGTCTCAGGCGTTTAGCTGCTGCGCCGCCAGAACATGCGATTAGCAGCGAGGCCCCCAGGGGCCCGACTGACATCACACACAGCTGCTGGGGGAAAGGCCCGTTGAGGGGCCCCGGGCGGGCTGCGAGGGGCGGGGGTGCTGTTTCTGTTTTCACGTGAGGTTTATCGCTCATTGTCTGGGAATAGACACACACACACACACACACACACACACACACACACACACACACACACACACACACACACACGCACACGAGGACCTTGAGGCTGCAGCCGTCTCGTGAGAGATGGGTTCATCACTCCGCCTGAGGTTTTTTTTTTTTTTTTGCATATCTTTTTTAGGTGGTGTTTTAGCTCAAGGTCGCCACATCAGCGGGAGTCGTATCTTGTTTCTCTTCCTTTGTCAGCTTAAAAATAGCTGCTTTGAATTCTGGGAAAAAAACAAGCTTGTTCAAGAGAAAGATAAATACAAAATAAAGACTTCTCCTCCTCCCGTGTTTTGACTCGTCGTGTTCGCCGCTGGTCAACAGTCATTTTCCATAATGATAATGGTTTGTGTTTTGATGTTTTTGTGAGGTATCTGCGGCGGTGGTCGAGTCCAACGCAACGTTTGAGCGGCGAATTCTGAGAAATGTTTAAAAAGCTCGTTGTTTGTTTGTTTAAATAAACTCCGCAATGTGTTTGTCATAATGTTCGTCTGTAGATAGAAAGGAAAGAGTAAGTGTTTACAGCAGCAGATGAATAAACTAATAACATGGTTCTGGTCATAAAGGAACATCTGGACAGTTTTGAAGTGCGTTTGTATGAAGGTCAAAAATCAAAGTACGCTATTTTTAAAATATATTTCACCGTGCTGTCCCAGAAGCTGCTGTATCCACATGTCCTCTCTTCAAAGCCACAAGACTCCATTGACAAAACATTGTTTGTGTTATTGTGCGACTTCGATAACACAAACTAACTGACGGATCGAGGCAGTGTGAGGACAGAAAACCTCGTGTTCTGTGAGGTAAAATCACAGTTTTTGTCAATGGAGTCCTGTAGCTTTAAAAGAGAGCAAAGAGAAACACTTCTAGGGGTTTTAACAATAATCCCGTACTGTCCCTTTAAATAAATATTTGCTTTGAAACCTGCAGACTTTCTTAAACGTCACCGCATTTACTTTCTCTGTATCTCGGAGTTCGCCGTCTTTAGTCGGACCGCGTTGGACTCGAGCTGCCGACCTTTCCCCTCCGCTGACTGGTTGTTCGTGCCGGTGGTTCGATCCCCCGCTGCGCCACAGTTTCCCTCGAGACCCCAATAAAACTGAACCGAGACCGCCGCTCATTGTGCGCCTGTTTTCTGTCAATTCTGACTTTTCTTGCACAGTATATGAAGCAATAATCTTTGTGTGTGTGTGTGTGTGTGTGTGTGTGTGTGTGTGTGTGTGTGTGTGTCACCAGGAGGCTGCTGGGAATCATCACTAAAAAAGACATCCTGAAGCACATGGCGCAGATCGCCAACAGGGACCCCGACTCCATCCTCTTCAACTGAACTCTCTCCGTCCTCCCTCTTCTTCGTCATCCGTCCATCTCTCCTCCAGGAGGAGGGAGGAAGAGGAGGAGAGAGGAAGACACCAGCTTGCACACTCGAATGAAAATGCACCTTTTACCTCTTTTGAAAAAAAAAGGCCGTAGAGAGAAAGCCGAGCAAGTCGAGCTCCATTTGCACATCGACCAGAGAACAATGGCTGCTTTCTTTCTTTTTGTTAGTTTTTCACAAGATGGAGGCGTTTCTTGGCGTTCTGTTCTTGGCTCTTCCTCGCTGACACTGCTGGCCCTGACTTCTTGTTCAACCCAGAAGGATGTCGTACACACATGAGATGTAAGTGAGGGGGGGGTTTCCATTCTTTCTCCCTCTCTTTTCAACACAAGAAGAAGAGGGAAGCGGTTAAAAGGAGGAGGGAACGGTTAATCCTCGTGTCACAGAGCCTGATAGGAAGACGACGATGATGATGATGAAGAGGGTTTGTGGAGCTCCGTGCCGGTCCGGCCCTCCGGCCGCCACGGCGAGCCCAGACAGAGCACTCTGAGCTGATGGATGCTTCTTCCTCCTCCTCCTCCTCCTCCTCCTCCAGCCTCGGGGGCGGCTGAGCAGACAGGTGTGTGAAGACGGCCTAACACACACACTTACACTCCATAAAGACTTCATGACAGCCTGGGAACTCTCCAGAAATGTCTGTTTTTCCTTCTTCTTCTTTTCCGACTCTTGTGATTCGTCGAGAGACTCCGGTCTGGAAGGAAGCGCCGTCGTCTCAAATAATCCTCAAATAATCACACACGCATCACGACAATGCTGCAATAAACATATCATGCCTTATTGAAGGGGGTGTGGGTGTTTCTGGGCTGCTGTGGAAGGGCTAAAAATATATATATATATATATATATATATATATATATATATATATATATATATATATATATGCAAAAATAGCATTATGACAAGTTAATTTATGTAAATGTCAACTTGTTCGTCCCACTAAATTATTTCACTGACTTAAATGCGTCTGTGTTTATTTGTATGATATTGATCCTAATTATGTGATTTTTTTCTGTTTACATTTTGCTTGATTAAATAGATGATTTCGTTTCGATAAAAAACATTGAATCTGTTATCTCTTCTCGTGTGTTTTTTTGTTTTTCTTACCAAATATAAGACAATAATAGATTGTTTTGCTAAATAGGTCCAATGACGGGTTTGAACAGATTTGATTATAACAAACTAAACCTTCTGGAAAGAAGCGCTCGCTGCTGCTGATCTTTCAGACCTTCTTATCTGCTGCTCGGTCACGGGCAGAATAATATTATTCCAGACGAAGTCGAACACTTGGAGGTTGAGCGGGTGGACTCGTCTGGGCCTCTCTGCTCTTTATTTATCCACTGGAACATCTTTTCCTTTCACCCGTCACACCTGGAAGCTGCTTTGTACTTCCTATAAAAACATTCCAGGGATCCTAAAACAAAGGTAGACATATTTTGACTGTTTTGTTGTTGTTTTCGGGCACTAAAAGGGTTGTTTGTGTGTTAAAAATTGTATATTTCTTTCTTTTTTCGCCCCACATAAACTGTTGTGCTCTCATTGACATTTTCAGACGTAGCCAATTGGTAGAAATAAAAAAATCGTGGAGCGTTTGGCAGCAAAAGAGACAGATGTTTTTTCTCAGGAGGTGGTGGAGACCAAACATGGAGCTAAAAGGAGAATAAATATTAGCTTTATAATAATCAATCTCTTATTACTGGTCTGCATTTGTACCCATCCTTAGTAATTAAGGAGCAGTGGGCAGCCATGAAGCAACTGGGAGTTCAGTGTCTTGCTCAACACGTCCAGGAATCGAACCGGCGACCTTGTGGTTTCAGGACGATCACTCGCCCCTTGAGCCACAGCGGCCTACGTTCATCACGTTGGCACAAACCTGAATCCGACGTAAAAGCACCAACTCCTCTGTAAGAAGTTAAAAGCTTCACGTGATTATTCCCCTCTGCCGCCCCCTGGTGGTCAAAACGGACGACACGGTGTCGTCTCCAAACGATCCGCTGCATCCAAACCCAACGCAACACGACCGAGAGGCCTTCTCTGTGTTACCACACAGCCACCGGCAGCGCTTTTGTTGATGTCTTCATTAAAACATCTGTTTCCAGTTGCGAGACAATGCCGCGATGAATTACTCTTTGGTGCCGGCGCTGCCAGAGAAATAATGCTTTCAATGTTGCGTCGTTGATTAATTTCAGAAAACAGGGCTGGCTGACGGTGAAGATCCTGTTCGGAGAGGAGAGAGGTCATTACCACTCAGGAGAAATGCTCCACAAACAACCGGAAAGTCATCTGTGAGCTTCACTTAGTTTATAAACACAAACAGAGACGCAAAGACCTGCTTTCTGTTATTGTGACAAGAAAAGTATTCCCTTTATGTGATAGTCCCTTAGATTCTTAGAGGACAGACTGGATAAATATGATCACCATCGACGAGCCCTGTGTGAGGGTTTAGACTGCAGACCCTCGGGGTGTGTGTGTGTGTGTGTGTGTGTGTGTGTGTGTGTGTGTGTCACGCTGTCAACCGTCTCCGGCGTCGAGTCAGAGCTCGTCTCGGGCCACATAATCTCTGTGAGAAGCTTTAAGACTTCCAGAGCGACGAAGATGCAGAGGAAGTGTGTGTGTGTGTGTGTGTGTGTGTGTGTGTGTGTGTTTGGGAACGTGAGTGCATTGTAGCCGGTTGGTAATGACTCGGTTGTTTCGTTGTCGAGGCTTCACATGGGGCTCGAGTTACCAACCTGCTCGTGGCTTCTGCATTCTCACACCTCAAGAGTCTGTGTGTGTGTGTGTGTGTGTGTGTGTGTGTGTGTGTGTGTGTGTGTGTGTGTGTGTGTGTGTGTGTGTGTGTGAGAGAGAGAAAAAAATAGTAATTGTGTGTGTGAGTGAGAGATAAATTGTGTGTGAGAGAGAGAAAAAAAAAGAAAATGGTTATTGTGTGTGTGTGTGAGAGAAATAATAGTAATTGTGTCTGTGAGAGAGAAATTGTGTGTGTGAAAAAAATTAGTTATTGTGTGTTTGTGCTTTTTTGTGTGCGATAGAAGAGTTATTGTGATCAAAAGTATGCTGTTATTCAATTTAGAAATCGGAGTCCCCACGCGACACCTCCTGGACGAGGTCCTCACGGGGCAGCGATTACAAGCATGTGTGTGTGTGTGTGTGTGTGTGTGTGTGAGAGAGATAGAACGGTGACATCCAACCCCCCGAGGTGTCGAGTCTCCGGCTCCGGCCTCACCTGTCCTCCTGCTGCATGCTGGAGAGGTGACGTTTGTGTGTTTCCCCCCGCAGGGCTGGATCTAAGCGAGCAAGTGTGTGTGTGTGTGTGTGTGTGTGTGTGTCCAGGAATGCAATCCGATCCGTTCACAGAGTTGCGTCTCTGCCCTCTTGGCCTCACCTGAGGTTGTGGAGGTTTCCCACAGCTTCTTCTGCCGCCGCTCATTTGACACCACCCTAAAGCCAATGAAGTAGTTTATATTTATATTTATATTTATATATTTATATTTATATTTCGGGGTATTATAATTCGGGGTTAAGTGTCTTGCTCAAGGACACATCAACAAGGACTAGCGGAACCGGGAATCAAACCACCGATCCTCTGATTGAAAGATGGGCATGCTAACCACTGAGCCACAGTCGCCCTTTTGTCTCAGATAATTAGGAAGTCAACAAAAATGTAGTTTTGATCTTCAGTGAACACAAAGGGTTCAGAATTATATTAGTTCACTTGTAAATGTGATAAACTACCGTATTTACAGATGGATTGATGTATTAAAATACACTTTTGAAATATACCAAAACTACAAATATAAACATAGAACACAGACAAGCACATTTGTTGCACTCTTTAAAAAATAAAATAAAAAATGCAGATAAAGATTTGAAGATTAGCGATAGGTTTGGCTTCGTTGTCCGCCTTTGATCCATGAATAGCCGCCATTTAAATGTCCTTATGAAGAAGCGTAGAATGTTTAACATGCGTCAAAACTGCTAACTTAAACCTGAATTAATTTAGAGTTTATTAAGTTAATTGGCTGGATGCAATACCCACAGTGACCACCGGGGTCCTTAAAGACTGATTTTAAATCAGCATCCGGTTCCCTCGTCCTCAAAAATCAATGGGTTTTTGGTTTGATGCCTGAAATAAGGTCTGTGGTTAACACAAAGCATCAGAGTTTTGAACACATAAAACACATTGGTTAATATCCCCCTCGTGAATATTTGAAGCTTTTACGTGTCTAAATAAAAACCACGAAGGTCATCTGGGACATTAAACTTTATTTATTTTTACTCCCTTCTGCCAATTGCGTTCACGCTTCAAAAACAAGTCGTAAAAAAAGTGGATTATCTAACTGAACGAAACATGCGAGTGTCATAAAAATGTGTTTGGGTTTCGGCCCAAAAGTATTACGATAGTCATGCGGAACTTTATCGACACATCAGAGCAACACAGGCATTAATTTAAACGCCACATGGCTCCATATTTCCCCCTCACTTCTTTTCTTGAAGGAAACGTTGTACACATATTTTTAACATTTGGAGCCGAGAGGACCGTGACATTCGACCACGACATTCATGACTTCTGTAAACGTGAAAAAACGCAGCGCAGTAAAAACAAAGCGACGAGCTCTGAAGACATTCAGTTCTCCGATGGGTGGACTGATTTCGTGGCTACAAAACGGGCAATTTTAAGAACTCCTTTTGAAGGGATTTCAGGGGAACCGATCTCTCCCAGAAGGCCCACACCTTGCTGGTAATGAAATAGTTTCAACCCCTCCTGAACTTGGGGGGTTTCTGGGGAAGTTCAAGAAGACGTTGACGAACTATTTCAGCCAAAAGAAAACACGTGTCTGTAGCTCCAGCACAACGTACAACTTTCACCCCGGGAGGTGCCAACTAATGCTGTTTCTGCCATAACAGTTTATTATTTCTCTTGATAGTTCGCGCACTGAGTTAGTTTCTTTCAAGGTTTGAGCCTCCGCTGGTAATCAAATGAAACAACCAGGGGGGAAAAGTGGTTCTTTGGCACTTTTCAAAGGTTAAAGGGGCAATTTGAATCCACAGAAAAGTGGTGAAAAATGGAAAGGAACCGGCGGCAAAACTCACTTTCTGGAAGTAATCTAAAATATACCAGTGCCACATGATTACATCTCCTCTCTGCAGTTCATGGTTTAACCGCGGAAACATCACAAATTAGGGTGTCAACGGCTCAACACCACTGACCTCCGCAGCACACGGAGAAATGGATCAGATATTTTTTTGTTTTTTTCATTGCTGGACAGCGGGTTTTAATCTCCCTCCAAGGACGCTGGAAACTATCTTGAGGTCATGTAGTGCGACCGAGCTGCACTGTAATCCCACTTCTGCACGAAACCGGCACTGTTGTTGTGTTGTTTTGTTTACTTCATGGAACACACAGCATCGCTCTCAACCACATCTATGATTTCACAAAGGCTTTCTTCTTACCCCCACATTGATTTATTATTTTTGTTATGGTTTTAAGTGTTTTTCCCTTTCTTCGCCAAACCCACTTAAAGAGCTCATATTTACCTCCTTTGACTCCCAGTCATTTTATTTTATAGTTATTTTTCCATGTAAATTATTGTCACGTTGTTTTCTTCAGCCACTGGCTGTTGCCTTCGTCATCAGCTAAATTGTGCTTCTTTTTTTTTTTTATGGTACCTAGAGTCCAGGTTTTTGTATTGTTTGGATGATTTAATCCATTTTAAATGGCCAATTAATCTTATAAATCATTTAAAATATTGAATTTAAGCTAAAGTTGTCCTAAGAAACTGAACAAGTTACTGCAGCCCAAAGCTGTTTTTGTAGCTAACGGTAGAAACCAGCTAACTGCTAGCACGTATTAAAATTGTTGTTTGGATGATTTAATCAATTTTAAAAGCCAATGAATCTAATAAATAATTTAACATTGAATTATATCTTATTTAAGCTAATGTTAGCCTAAGAACACGGAACAAGCTACTGCAGCTCAAAGCTGTTAGTGTAGCTAACGGTATAAACCAGCTAACTGCTAGCATGTTTTTGTATTGTTGTTTGGATGATTTAGTCAATTTTAAAGGCCAATGAAGCTTAGAATTCCTTTAAAACATGTAATGATATTGTATTTAAGCTAATATTAGCATGCTAGCATGTTTTTGTAATGTTTTGAGCATGATTTAATTAATTATGAAAGAGCAATGGATGAAGTTATCTTGAACAGTATGACCAGGGAATCTTTTTTTGTTCTTGCAAAAAGGGTGGATTGAACATTTCAAACATTTAATGTAATGTTTTTTAAGGTGATAACATGCATACCTTTCCCAATCAAAGGATAAAAATGAATGAACGTCTTCCAGCCAAAAAACTAACGCGAACCAGTGGAGGTTTGATCCGATCTGCTTCTGAAGCGACCCGCCCTGCAAAGATTGTGGAGACGTCTGGTATTTAAATTGAATGTGTTTTCACTCCTTTTTCTTTTGGTATGACAGAAACAGAAGATGCAGATGTAGCTCCACGATAGAGTTTACTTTTGTTGTAGTCTGCAGCGTAATGTAATTTACACTGTATCCCTGCACGTTCAATATCGGCCGAATCTATAAGATATGCACACTGTGAGCAGAAAGAGAAACATATGTGCAGTGAAACTCAACCCGGGGCAAAAACAAAAGCAATAATTTCTACTTTTACTGAACTTTAACTGTTTGTTTTTAATTTAAACTATGAGAGAAGTGTTGATTCAGCTTCATGGTGTCTTGTAAATAGAGGTGGATGAACTTTGCATGGCATAAAAAAAAGAAGTATTTTTAATAAAGAAAGAACGACTACATTTAGTTAATTTAAACACATTTGCTCTGTTTCCGGTGCAACAAATTGGCGTTGTTGTTGCAGGAATCGGGAGCTGCTTGTTTGGATTCCCTTGTGAGGTGTTTTCAGTTAAAGTTGGGAGTTACGTGAGCTCCACCAGACTCCATTAAATGTTGGTTGTTGCATTGTTTCATACTTCAAATAAATATCTGTACACATTTTGTAATGGAGAGCATCACTTTCTCCACGACACTTAAGGTAATTTAATTTATCGAAATATGTGTTATTTATTTGCAAAGAAATATATAAGTCTCAAATAAAAAACACCTAAGCTTTTTCTTTTGGGGGGGATCTATAATAATCATTCTGTAAAGTATATAAAGATAAAGGGGACAAATAAAAATAAAATAAGAATGAAACGGGTAGTGTAATAGTTATTTTACACATAGTAAGTAGAGCTTCTTATAGTATTACGGTGGTAATATGGCAGCTACAGAGATCGTAAAGTACCAGTCTTTTTATTCTTTATTAATCCCACTGCGAAGACTCTTAAAATCATATTTTCGATCATAACGTTTCCCTCTGTGACTAGTTACCATAAAATTCTTTTATTCTTCCTCTCATATATTCGCTCGTATTTTAACTGCGTCTCAGTCTAAACACTGAAAAACCAAACGCAGGACTTTATTCGGTCCCTCCGTGACTCGGTATGTTTCGCCCCGCGTGCCATGGTGACTAACCCGTCGACCGGGTCGACAAGAATTTTAATCGCACTCGAGTCACGGGGTGTCTAGAAAGCACTGACGTCAGGTGTCCGTGCGTTGCATATTTTTCATATTTTCTCAAACTCTGCACAACGTGGCTCAGATTGCTATCAACGGTAACCTCCAGTCAAGTTTGTTTTCATACCCGACTGCTACAGGCTTTTTTTTTTTTTTTTTACATGATCCCCACACATTGATCCCATTCCCAGTCTGGGCGCCATTTAGGCTTTTTCCAGAACCCTCTGCAGATGTGTTCTACCAACGCATTTGCTATCGGATATGGGTTCATGGATTTAAAGAGCCAATACGTTTTATGAAAAATATATATATTTAATGGTTCATACAAAAGTAGTTTCTCTCGATCGTCATAAGACCCACTAGAAGGAGTAGTGTCTTTTTGCCTGTATTTCCTTTTCCTTTTTAATTTCGGGACGTTTCTTGGGGCCTCTCTTTGGCCTCTTCCCTCCCCGTCTGAACCGCCCAAGTAATCAGTATCGTATGAGACGGAAGTTTTACACAAAATAGTTTACTAGACCAGACTTGATTCATTGAATTGAAAAAGGCAAAAGCATATATTTATATATGAACTATATATCCAAATTGAGGCCACTACCAATATTCATATTTTATTTTAAATCTGTTAAAGCTGTTACCATACCAGTCACATGCTATTAGCATGTTATTAGCATGATATTAGCTTCTCACAGCTCCTGTGTTGAGCAGCTAGTTTGTAGTTTTTAAAGCTTAAAAAAATATATATTCTGAAACGGATTGAGTTTTGTCCATAAAATCGACAAAATCAACCCTTTAAATGTTTCTTTATTATTTACTCCATCTTTCTATATATTATATATTAGATATTAATTACAAAAAGCTCCGCTTTAAAATATCCGATAGCCAGAACAAAAACATCTCTGAAGAATCCCTTCAATTAGTTTTTTGGAAGAACTTTGACTTTGAAAAAATAAACTTGCCCTTTCTCTCTGGATACTAAAACAACGGTAAGTCAAAATATTATTTCGTATGGTGAACAAATTAACTCTCATCCACTGAGATGATTTCTATGAAAACTGGCACCGATCATGTCAATATATAATATTTGAATAGTTTTCTTGACGTTTAGGGCGCCTCCCTTTCTTTAAATTTGTTCGTGGCATTGTACTCTTTTCTCAGACGTGTGTGTGTGTGTGTGTGTGTGTGTGTGTGTGTGTGTGTGTGAAAAAGCGAAGACTCTGTGCCACATTTTCTAATTCTCCACGGGTGTTTTCCTCCAGCTTCCTGCCTGTGAGACCTTATCAAAGGCTTTAATAATGTGCGTTGCCTCATTGCAGGAGCAACGGCATTGTTCAGTTGCCCCGCGAGGTATTCGCCCTCCGCCTCTGCAACTCCCTTTTCCAATGGCCGGTAGTCGGGGCCGCAAGGTTTAAACAGTAGTATTGTTCCGTGTGTGTGTGTGTGTGTGTGTGTCAGGTTTAGCGTTTGCCTGGCCCCACTTAGTCTCTTCAGGAAGTTTTGGTTTTTGTGTGCGTGTGTGTGTGAGAGTGTGTGTGTTGCAGCTTTTATGAAACTAATTTCCTGGCCGGTTCTTAGAAAAACAGAGAGCATGTTGGGTAATAATGCAGGAGACGTGGAGAGAACAGCAGCACTGTTGCGTGTGTGTGTGTGTGTGTGTGTGTGTGTGTGTGTGTGTGTGTGTGTGTGTCTTTAAATCCAGATTGAAGACTTTTCTTGCTTTCTTTTGATTGAACCAGATTCAAAGCTATTAATCAATTTCTGCATCTCACTACTACATTTTATTTCTTAAACTGCAACTTTTATTCTATTTTTTGCTTTTTGACTATTTTGTTATGTTTTAAAATGAATGTTCTTAATTGCTTTTAAATCTGGTTTACTTCTGTGAGGCACTTTGAATCACCTTTTTGTTGAAATGTGCTATACAAATAAACTGTGTGATTGTGTGTGTCGAGGGTGCAGTATGAGGAGAATGCTGATATGGAGATAACTGCATGCTTGTAGGTGTGTGTGTGTGTGTGTGTGTGTGTGTGTGTGTGTGTGTGTGTGTGTGTGTGTGTGTGTGTGTGTGTGTTTCAGGAAGGGTGGTAAAAAAAAAGCCTTTTGTTAACACTCGTATGAAAACACACAGTGATAGAAGATAACGGGTTCGGTGTGACCGCCGGTCTCCGTCGCTCACAAAGCAGTTAAAGTTTCTGGATGGCTGCGTTGAGAAAAACGTCTCAAGATCAACGTGATTGATTATTAACGATGTTAAAATACGACACGTGGAACCTGTGGAGGTTAAGCTCAGCGGCTCTTTCTGTGTCTCCTGGTGCATGGAGAGGTTCTCTTTGGAGGGGGGAAATTCATCTTAACTATTATTATTTATATTATGGCTTCGTTCTAAATGAATCCATTAAGCCATATTTCAAGAAACGTGTTCAACAAAGGATTGTTGTCCAGGAAAGTGTGTGTGTGTGTGTGTGTTTGGCTCCTACATGTAACAACTGGGCGTTGTGACGACAATGCACTTGGTCGGTATCCAAAAGAAGGAAAAACCCCAAACAGCCGGCCAAGCCCTCCGTTCTATCGTCCAACAAAGGAATTCAAACCGATTGAAAACCTCGTCGTCCGTCTTCAGCGCGAGACTCTTGTCACGGCGGAGAGGAGACACAGATCCAAAGTGATGCTGAGAACTCAATAAAATAAAAAGTAAAAAAGACCAAGGTGACCAACGAGCCGGACGTCAACCTGCAGAAAGGATCCGTGTTCTACTGTTTGTGGAGCATTTTAAAGGTTTTTAACGGCTGCTCAAGACTTTGTTTGCATGCAAGAACTATAAAGCAATGATGATTCTTTTCTCAATGAATTGTAAACAAAAAGACCCGAAAGGAGTCCTAGTATCGATAAAAACTCTCCTCGACAGTGCTCATAAAAGGATGAATACTCTGCAGAATAAAAAAGCCCAGGAGTGCCGGAAAATTCCAATACACGTGTGGACTCAAAAGGCGAATCTCACAGATCGGTCGCCAAAAACGGTTTACAATGGAGAAGAACATCTTTCTCTGGCTCTCGCTCCTGATTGTGTTGTCAGAAGAGACATGAAAGCGAGTCTTTGTCGCAGTTGATCTGTGTGAGAAGTCCCAGTCGTCTATGGGGCCTTTTTCATGTGGTGCCTCCTCTCCGTGGTTCTGATTTACGCCCGGCAGCCATTCCGACATCGGCGAATTGTTAAGCCGGAGTTAATGCGAACTGAATGCGGATCTGCCAACCGAGCCGACTGTCCTCCGCTGACCCCCCGGTCCATCCTTTGGTTCTATGGAGCAGGAAAGACGAGAACGGGACGGTTTCATCGCCTTCGGCCGGTCAGGTTTTTCCTCCGAGACGCCTGGCGGCCATCTTTACAAACCCGTGAAGCGACGATGTTTTGGCAGCAGGTCTCCGTCCCTGAATGCATCCAGTGAACGCCATATTTCAGAGGAAAAGTCTCCTGCTGTCTTTAAGCATTCGAGTTTGTTGTTACTGCAAAATAATCAAAAACTCAGATTGTTGGTGGTGCCTTTGAGACTTCCCATTCCCCCTCCCCCAAAAAATCTAAGATTTTCCATTAAACCTCATATGCATTGAATTAAGTAGATGCTGAAATGCATGTTGGTCAAGCTCCCACACTTTATTATAAATTAACTGCATGTCGACAATGTACATGCAAACAGACAAATATGTCTACCCTGTCATGGACAGTTCAAAGTAGAGTAAATACATTGTAATTACATAGTGATTATAAAATGTACATTTTCAGAAAGATATTTAGTCCCTTTCTCAACAATATATTTTATTTGATGGGAAAAGTATTTGGATAATAAGTGCCAAATAATTTGGATGTCCACCCTGCAATGGAACACTTGCTGACAGGGTAGACAATGACAGAGTTGACATTTTTGGCTAATGTTAGCATTTAATGAGCACATGATGGACCTTCAGTTAGCAAGGTGACTGTGTACTGTTTAACAAATAGATTAAGAATTTCTGAATGTTTTTTATATTAATTGATATTTCACTATGACAGAGTGGACACGATAAGCTTGACAACATAACACTGCACACATAATATGATGAAAACTACGAAATATAAGTGTAAATACTAGACACATTGGTGGGGTCACTGAAAACATCAGGTTTTCTTAAAGGGGAAGTTACCCCATAATGACAGGGTGGACAGCATGAAACAGGTAAAATATGATTATGAAAATAGAATATACATGATAAAAATGACTCATTTTATCAAATAACTTGTGGACTATACAGCCATATCATTTTTGGGGGATTAAATATAATTTAACCTTCTATTACCCACACTGTAGCAGAGCAGTGGGTGGGACATGCCAAAATCACGTACAACCAATGGAACAAAACAGTTTCACATTTCAAGAGACTTATCATATGTGTGTAAATGTTTGGCCATTTATAAAAACACCTCAGTTTCATTATCCTGCTACATTTTCATGATGACAAAGGCACTTTATAGTGATAGTAAAAAAAAATGTTTTTATCAAATCCAAATGGAAAGTTATCTGTGAAATAACACAGTTAATGTTGTATAAATAACTTATTCTATATCTGCCAATGGGGCAACAGTTGGAGATCTTTTGCTCACGCTGGCACATTTACAGACTCGTTCAGTCACGAATGAATAGACGTGTAAATAAATAAAATGCCATGTAACTGACGCTGTGTTAGTGCTGTGAAGTTACCTCTGCATTCGAAGGGGAACGCTGTATTTTCTCGCCCATCAATCACAGAGATTAATCTGACAGCTGCAAAAAATTCTTCCCTCCAAACTCTGTCACGTTGGTTAAAGTTTGACGACGCCGGCGCTGTGATCTGTTATTTTTCAAACTGGCCAGTGTTTATTCTGTAGCGCTGCAAAATAAAAGATTGTGCTGCTGAGAACCAACGGCCTCTTGTGCAGCTCGGCGACACGTTCATTCAAGTTTCAGCGTCTTGTTTTGGGTTTCGTGGTCCTTCTCGTCTGCCCCGAACTACTCGGATCTCCCCGAAAACGGTAAAATGCTGTTTTTCTGCGGGTTTTTTCTCTCTACTGGTCCCATAAACGTTCCCACTGTTTGTTCTGGATCCTAAGCGGTTGCACTGATTGCACGGCAGGTCATTCTGCAACAACAGATGTTGTTGAACCCCGCTGGTCTGATTCCCGTGGTACGATACCCTTTGTTGCTGCTAATGTGGTAATTTTTCATCCACGTAAAATATATAAACGATATCGTGGACGGTTGGCGCCCTGTGGACATGCGTTTAAACTTTAGGTACAGATCAAAGTTTTCAACAAAAGGATGATTTTCAGCAAATTTGCAAGAACATTTTGAATAAAGGAAAAGAAAGCCACATTCTCTCAATTAAAAGTATAATTCATACGCATCAAAACGCACTCCGTACAGTCTTGTTCAGGTACAACTCTTAGCCAGTATTGGCTAACGTTAGCGTGATTATTGTTGCGTAATTATTCTCTTCCCGTGCCATTGGTACATCTTCTTCAGTGGCGGGAAAAAGTTGTGATACCACGGTGTTTCAAATTAAAGTTCTGAATTAAAAATCTTATGTTAAAACACATAAGTATTAGCAACTAAATGTACTTAAAGTACCAAAAGTATCTGATGTTGCAGCTGGTAAAAGTGGAAACCAGTTCAGATACTGGGATGGGAACTGAAACAAATCCCCAAACTCAAACTCAAAAACCTTGCAATTGAGAATTAAAATGGAAATGATTGACTAACGAAATCCCTTATTTTTTTACTCCCTTAAATATTATACAACACCACTGCATGTTAAAAAATGTCCCTTGAACATTGACACGCCTCCCTTTTCTTCGCCCCTGAACATGTATAGTTTCCCTTCACATCCCATGCTATTCCTATTCTTGTGCAGCCGAACATTCCTTAAAATAACCATTATTAATATGGCAAACTAACACACGTACTGGCTGTTTTATAAGCCTGTAAAAAAATAGGGTTGAGAGCAGAAAAACAGCCGAGGGCTCAAAAGGTTTAAGACCCATTTGTAGGGGATATTTATGGCATTTTATTAATGATGAATCACCCGCTGATCTTTTGGCAGCCAGTTCAAGCGGAATGAAGGCATGTTGGAAATTCACAACACATTTCCAAGACCGTCCCAAAAAAAATGGGAACCAAATGGTCAGAATGTTATCCTCCTCCTCGAGATTGTATTTATTCATTGATTTAAAAAAAAAAAAAACTTGGTCCCTGTTGCTGTCGTCGCTGAGGCAAAGCAGCAGTTGTGAGTTTAGCAAAAAGTAAAAAACTAAACATTCCTTTCGTTAATTTCACGTTAGGCGGGATGGAAAATACAGAAATCTGCCAGAAGCCAGCTTGTGAGCCACGAGCTCTGTTTGCACAACGTTATCGGGTCCCGACACAACAATTAGGCAATTGGTGCTGGAATGTCAACTCGGCAAATTATGGACAAACTTTACTGACAGCCACTGCAATTATCCCAAAATACTGGATCGTCTCGAGGTAACGAGACCCGGAGCAAAGGTGAGCTGTGGTCATGGGTTCACTTTTTAAACTGATTAAAAGCACATTTGTGGCTTTAATGGCTTTCGGGGAGTAATTGTAGGTTCGGCATGCACGTTTTATGGTGCCAACGTTTAATTTGAGACGATGCCTGTCGTCGATCTCAGCGGCTCGGATACTTTTACTGAAGTAAAGGTACTGATACCACATTGTTGAAGTACTCCACTACAAGTAGAACTCCTTCATTTAGCCCTCTGCGCCACCAAGACCCAAGCGCCTCATTTTCAAAAGAAAAAAAAAAGCTTTTAAAAACAGCACCTTAATTATCTCCGCAAGCACAGGGTTGTTTAACTTCATTTAAATTGCGACAATAACCCTTGTGAGAAGAGACTTATGGTTTAAATTGGATGCATTTTGCCACCATTTAGTGGTCGGAGCGGAAACTACATCCGGTAGACGAAACCGGAAGTGAAGCTCCGCAGACCTCATGGATTTTCGCAACTGAATCCGGTGTCATCTCCAAAATATTGTACAAAGATTAAAAAAATACATACCAGTTCATGGGTTGCTTCTTCTGCTAAATATATCTGAATAGACCAGATGTGATGAACATTGATGACGTAATTTGCAGATTTCGGTTTGTCGCGTTTTAGCTAAGCACAATCAGGTGCAATGGCTAAAAAGGAATAATATTGAATTTATGTGCAATATTGGAGAAAATCGAATTCCTGTTAAATAGTTATTAAATAATTAAAGTTAAGCTATATATATTATAGAGCTAACAGATTAAAGTTAGCTTATAGGGTTATAGTACTCTCGTACTGCTAAGGAGCTGTGCATTATCCCTGTCAAATAAATAAAAATAACTATGCAGTCATACAGCAAGTGCGGAAGCTTATGAACTTTTGGTACCCGGCATGCCCAAATCGGCCAATGTTTTGCCATAAAATAAGTAATTCTTCCATTTTTTTACTGAACGACACAGTTTTTTGACTGAAAGTCCTTCCTAAAATGCCAATGCTTTGTTTTTTTTGTGATTGTTGATTCTTTAGGTCCTAATCTTTCCAAAAAGGTGTCTTATTAGTATGTGGGCTGTCGTTAAGGCCCTGGACCATACAGTTTGAAAAACTCAGGGATCGCTCAAGGGGGCATTTTTGGGGAATGTGGCTCATATCATGCTGGATGTTCATAGTTATGATACAAATATGGTATGAAAGTGATTCTTTTGAAAATAATTTTTTTTTCACAAAGAAATTTGGCTCTGAGATATAGTGAAGTAGAAGAACGAGGTGACATGAAGAGATGACAGTCAAAGTACAAGTAGGCTACCTCAGCTTTTAACTGAAATACAGTACTTGGGTAAATTGGAATGAGCTGCTATAATATACATATACATTACTGGTATAATTTAAACAAATGACCAAAATACCAACGTTTAGCAATATTTAGTCTGTTAATTAATTAAATGTTTAAATCTGGTTCAGTCACAACTTAACGAATTGAACTGAAACGTCGAATGTGAGTGATGCGTTTAATTCAAGTTGACTCAAAAAAAGGCGAAAGGCACTTTTTTTAAACACAAAGGAACATTTAAAAAGGCACTAAAGGAAATCAATCAAACAATTTTACAATCCTCAAATGTTGATTTTAAAAGGCGCATTATACGGCATTCAGAGCGTTAGCAGCGAACCCACTATTATCCATTTAAAGATATATGATATGTTTAGCACCTTTTTGTAGATATCTTCTAAAGAATTACAAGTTTTGGAAGCACGAAGTTGGCGGTTCAAATCCATGGATCATCTCTAAGGAGGATTTTTTTGTCCCATGATGCCGAGCTGTGGTCCAGTGAAAGCGACTGGGTGAACACGGACATGTGTTCCTGCTCATCGTGTGCATGTGCGCTCTGATCTCTGCTTGCATGAGATCCCGATCACATTCCTCTGAAGCGTGGACAACGCCGCCTTTCTGCACCTCTTCAAGGCGATGTTGTTGATCTGTGTTCACACGTAGACTTGGATAAATTGTGTGTTTTTCTTCTCGAGTGGTCTGGACTACATTTTCCATCTTCGGTGTTGATTTCGTCCGTCCGTCTCGATGCCAGCCAAATTCTTTTTTTGCGGCCGTACATTTTATGAGCCGCAGATGTTTCTTGCAGCTGCAAATAATCTAATTGGTTTAGACGCACCTGGAGGAGCTAAAGATAATTAGCTAACGGGCAAAGTGTAAGCAGAAACTTTAATTTGATTATAAATACAGTATATAAAAACATGTTTTCTTTATCATTTCATGGTGGTGGTATTGGTGAGAAAGCTGGAGATTAGGAACGCTATAGGCCGTTTTAAATCCCCTTACCGTGTCCCGCAGTCTGCACCCAAATACATTATTGATTAAATTAAGTCAATACCAGTTTAAGTGTTCTTTATATTCAGAATATTCTCTCCTGGGTGACTTACTTCGACCGGCGACGCTCGTGATTTTGGGAGCTAAAGTCACTGGTTTCTTCAATGGAGTGTAGCAGCTTTGTATTGGTCTGGCGTCGAGGTAAACTGATGGAAATATTCCTTTTTTTTTTGGGTCAGCCTTTGTTCGAGTGGTCTGAAACCAGTTTCTTCACTGCTGTGTTTCCAAAGCAAATCCACAGGGTGCTTTCACCGCTAAAGAGTATTATAGTGTCTCAGCCACATTTCTATCACCAGTTTATAACCAACTGGTTCTCACTTTCTTCTTTTTTAACAAGAGAAACTGTTGCTTTTGGACAAAAACTTTGGAACGTGCGATGCGTTTCCCTCGGAAATGTGTCAATATGTGCAGCAAGCCGCAACATTTCAAATAAAAATCACAGCGGATCTCTGATGGAAGCTGGAAACTGGAAACTAAAGGCTGGAGGATGAAGGATGGAAGCTGGCAACTAAAGGCTGGAGGATTGAGGTTGGAAGGTGGAAGCTGGAGGATAAAGGCTGGAAGCTGGAAGCTGGAGACTGGAAGCTAGAGACTGGAAGCTAGAGACTGGAAGCTAGAGACTGGAAGCTAGAGACTGGAAGCTAGAGACTGGAAGCTGGAGACTGGAAGCTGGAAGCTAGAGACTGGAAGCTGGAGACTGGAAGCTGGAAGCTGGAGACTGGAAGCTGGAAGCTAGAGACTGGAAGCTACAAGCTAAAGACTGGAAGCTAGAGACTGGAAGCTGGAGACTGGAAGCTGGAAGCTGGAGACTGGAAGCTGGAAGCTAGAGACTGGAAGCTAGAAGCTAGAGACTGGAAGCTAGAGACTGGAAGCTAGAGACTGGAAGCTAGAGACTGGAAGCTAGATGCAAGAGGCTGGAAGCTAGATGCAAGAGGCTGGAAGCTAGAGACTGGAAGCTGGAAGCTAGAGACTGGAAGCTATAGACTGGAAACTGGGAGCTAGAGACTGGAAGCTGGAAGCTAGAGACTGGAAGCTATAGACTGGAAACTGGGAGCTAGAGACTGGAAGCTGGAAGCTAGAGACTGGAAGCTGGGAGCTAGAAACTGGAAGCTGGAAGCTAGAGACTGGAAGCTAAATACAAGAGGCTGGAGACTGGAAGCTAGAGACTGGAAGCTGGAGACTGGAAGCTAGAGACTGGAAGCTAGAGACTGGAAGCTAGAGACTGGAAGCTGGAGCTTGTAAGCTAGAGACTGGAAGCTAGATACTGGAAGCTAGAAGCTAGAGACTGGAAGCTAGAGACTGGAAGCTAGAGGCTGGAAGCTAGAGGCTGGAAGCTGAAAGCTAGAGACTGGAAGCTAGAGACTGGAAGCTAGAGACTGGAAGCTGGAAGCTAGAGACTGAAAGCTAGAGACTGGAAGCTAGAGACTGGAAGCTGGAAGCTAGAGACTGGAAGCTGGGAGCTAGAGACTGGAAGCTGGGAGCTAGAGACTGGAAGCTGGAAGCTAGAGACTGGAAGCTAGAGACTGGAAGCTGGAAGCTAGAGACTGGAAGCTGGGAGCTAGAGACTGGAAGCTGGGAGCTAGAGACTGGAAGCTGGAAGCTAGAGACTGGAAGCTAGAGACTGGAAGCTGGAAGCTAGAGACTGGAAGCTGGGAGCTAGAGACTGGAAGCTAGAGACTGGAAGCTAGAGACTGGAAGCTATAGACTGGAAGCTGGAAGCTGGAAGCTAGAGACTGGAAACTGGAAGCTAGAGACTGGATGCTGGAGACTGGAAGCTAGAGGTTGGAAGTTGGAAGCTGGAAGCTAGAGACTGGAAGCTGGAGACTGGAAGCTAGAGACTGGATGCTGGAGACTGGAAGCTAGAGTTTGGAAGTTGGAAGCTGGAAGCTAGAGACTGGAAGCTGGAGAATGGAAGCTAGAGACTGGAAGCTAGAGACTGGAAGCTAGAGACTGGAAGCTAGAGACTGGAAGCTGGAGACTGGAAGCTGGAGACTGGAAGCTAGAGACTGGAAGCTGGAGACTGGAAGCTAGAGACTGGAAGCTGGAGACTGGAAGCTGGAGACTGGAAGCTGGAGACTGGAAGCTGGAGACTGGAAGCTGGAGACTGGAAGCTGGAGACTGGAAGCTGGGAGCTAGAGACTGGAAGCTAGAGACTGGAAGCTAGAGACTGGAAGCTATAGACTGGAAGCTGGAAGCTGGAAGCTAGAGACTGGAAACTGGAAGCTAGAGACTGGATGCTGGAGACTGGAAGCTAGAGGTTGGAAGTTGGAAGCTGGAAGCTAGAGACTGGAAGCTGGAGACTGGAAGCTAGAGACTGGAAGCTAGAGACTGGAAACTAGAGACTGGAAGCTATAGACTGGAAGCTGGAAGCTAGAGACTGGAAGCTAGAGACTGGAAGCTATAGACTGGAAGCTGGAAGCTAGAGACTGGAAACTGGAAGCTAGAGACTGGATGCTGGAGACTGGAAGCTAGAGGTTGGAAGTTGGAAGCTGGAAGCTAGAGACTGGAAGCTGGAGACTGGAAGCTAGAGACTGGAAGCTATAGACTGGAAGCTGGAAGCTGGAAGCTAGAGACTGGAAACTGGAAGCTAGAGACTGGATGCTGGAGACTGGAAGCTAGAGGTTGGAAGTTGGAAGCTGGAAGCTAGAGACTGGAAGCTGGAGACTGGAAGCTAGAGACTGGAAGCTAGAGACTGGAAGCTAGAGACTGGAAGCTGGAGACTGGAAGCTGGAGACTGGAAGCTAGAGACTGGAAGCTAGAGACTGGAAGCTGGAGACTGGAAGCTAGAGACTGGAAGCTAGAGACTGGAAGCTGGAGGCTGGAAGCTAGAGACTGGAAGCTAGAGACTGGAAGCTGGAGACTGGAAGCTGGAGACTGGAAGCTAGAGACTGGAAGCTGGAGGCTGGAAGCTAGAGACTGGAAGCTGGAAGCTAGAGACTGGAAGCTAGAGACTGGAAGCTGGAAGCTAGAGACTGGAAGCTGGAAGCTAGAGACTGGAAGCTAGAGACTGGAAGCTAGAGACTGGAAGCTAGTTCACGCTGCATGAGTCGCAGTATAACTGCTCAGTGTCTTTCTTACGGAGAACAAATGATGGACGAGTTTCTAACGCTGCAAACTTTTAGAAATGGAAAACCACTTTTGTGCAGAGCCAAACACACAAGACCTAATTAATAACACACACACACACAGAGAGAGAGAGAGGTTTTTTTTCACGTAAATATGGAACATAGTTATTCAATAACAGAGCTGCCAAGTTAAACAGTCTTGGGCTGTGGTCTCGTGTTGGACTCACAGCAGACCGCTAACTGTTAGTTTAAAATGTCAGCATGCGGGCACACACACACACACACACACACACACACACACACACACACACACACACACACACATACACTCTCCCTCACTATATATAAACTGACAGTTTTGCCCACCTGATCTGATTTTAATTGGCCAATGAGTTGTTTTCACTTTGAGAAATGCACGTCTGAGCTGCACTTTTCTCCCACATCTGATACGATCACCATGGCGATGTACATTTACTTTGGTGCTGCACAACGTGGTTAGTCGAGGAAAAGGTTGTGGGTTTGGCTGGGAAACTTTGGGGAGTTTTATTTATTTATTTTAAAAATTGTCTTACTGTTTCTTAGTGGGTTTTCATGGGAATCGGAGACTTCGGAGTAGTCTGATTTTATTTTTTTTGTTAACTGAACTCCAGCTCACTGAATCTGAAATAAAACAGCGAGTGAAGTTAAAGTCGAAAAATGTAAGTTGAGTTCAACCTTTTGTTCAGGGTCCCAAATCTCCTGAGACTCAAATGTAACCCATGTAATGTAAACATTAGGGGGGTGACTCCTCTGGTTGTATAGAAGTCTATGCTTCATGTGTTGAAGCTGCATTCTCTCTAATGACCACCAGGGGGCGACTCCTCTGGTTGTATAGAAGTCTATGCTTCATGTGTTAAAGCTGCATTCTCTCTCCTGACCACCAGGGGGTGACTCCTCTGGTTGTATAGAAGTATATGCTTCATGTGTTAAAGCTGCATTCTCTCTAATGACCACCAGGGGGTGACTCCTCTGGTTGTATAGAAGTATCTGCTTCATGTGTTAAAGCTGCATTCTTTGTGTGTATTTATTTTATACTTTTTATTCACTGGATTTGAAAGTCTTCCTCACGAGATGAGAAGTAATTTTAAATGATCTATTTACTCGTTTTGTCAAAACAAAATGTTTAATGAATGTAAATAAATATCAATTTAATTTCTGCTTGCATTCCTCTGATTTCATGTGATTTTATGTTCCATCTTTAATCCGTAATGCTGTAGTGTAAATGTATTTTATCGGGCTGAACGCCCACGTGTCTCTTTGTGTGCCTTTTTTCCATTGGGAACTGCGTGTTTAACGTCACATTGCTATGAATTGTGGGTAATTCCCTTTAATGCTGACTTACGGAAAGGGATCATAAAGGGCTCAAAATGTCTGCCGGAGAGCTCAAGCGCTCCACGATGTGACAATGGGACACCCCTAAACCCTCAAGGATTCTCGGGAGCGCGCCTCAAATTCGTGAGTGCTTAAGGGTGGAGATTGGGATTGGGAAACAACAACATGGTGACGGAAAAATGGCGGAACTCAAGATTTCAAAATGGCGGCCCACTTCCTATCTACGGTCTGTTGGTAAGATGACCGGTTGAGATCCTTCCAGCCTGCTCATCAAAGCTCCTTCAGCGATCACCTGATATACAAACTTCCCCCAAGTCGTTCTTACTTCAACCGACCGTATCGGCTAAACGGGGATGCAGCTTTTGGGTTTTCCACGTCTCCGATCATTGAGAATATTTGGGATGACATGGCTGCCCACCGTAATGTGTTTAGGATTAACGGAGCGTGGTGCTAACGCATCAAGCTTATTCATCATCGAACCCCCGAAACAAAAGGAAAGTCATTGTGACAGTGATGAGAGAGCTGCAGATAAAAAACATTTCCACCCAGAGAGACTTAATTAACGGAGCAGCGGGAGGCGAGAGTTACGTCCGCCGCAAAAGAAGAACAAAGCGACCCGAGGAGTCCATGCCAACTGAAACGCTGATGATTTATTCACGACAGCCGGGTGATATACGAACGTCTGGGGGCAGTTTTCTGGTCCTCTAGGTCCCGCTGTATGTGTGTGTATATATATATATATATATATATATATATATATATATATATATATATATATATATATGTTTAATGGATATTATATATAGATATAAAATATGTATTTATTATAAAGTATATATATTTATATATATATATATATATATAGATATAAAATATGTATTTATTATAAAGTATATATATATTTATATATATATATATATGTTTAATATATATATATATAGATATAAAATATGTATTTATTATAAAGTATATATATTTATATATATGTTTAAAAATATATATATTTATATATAAAATATGTATTATATAAATATATATATCTATATAAAATATATATTTATATGTATTATATATTTATATGTATTATAAACCTACTTGTGTTATAATCTGCTTTTATCACTTAAACATCCAAACAATACTGTATATATATATTATATATATGTTTTAAAAATGTATATATAGAATATATATTTATATATAAAATATGTATTTATATATCAAGTATATATATATAGAATATATAGATTGATATATAAAATATGTATTTATATATCAAATAATATATACATAGAATATATATTTATATATAAAATATGTATTTATATAAAATATATATTTATATGTACTATAAACATACTTATGTGTTATGATCTGCTTTTAGCACTTCCAAACAGTACTTAATAACAATAATCATAATACATTATAGAGCATTTTAAATACTTAATAGTATCATAATACTTTTTACTTCGTCATAATTACCATATGAATACTCAACATTGTAAAATGTAAATATGTTTTTTACTTAAAGGAACAGTGTTTCATGATTTATTGGCAGAAATTAAATATAATATCAATGTTTTCACTGGCCCCTCACATCCACACAGGGAGCGGGTCGCTTTATGTTTCTACAGAAGCCCGGAGAGGACAAACCAAACACTGAGAGACTTCAGTGTCACATGACCCGATGACTATGACTGTGAAGTGTTGAGATCTAGTCACTTAAATACCTTCCATAAAATAGTTCTTCATGACTTTGATTTTCTATGAAAACGTTCCTTTTTCAACCCCTTTGTGTTGTCTTGGGGTCAAAATGACCCATCAACACCCATACATATACACTCGTACGGGTCATTTTGACCCATCAACACCCATACATATACACTGGTACGGGTCATTTTGACCCATCAACACCCATACATATACACTCGTACGGGTCATTTTGACCCATCAACACCCATACATATACACTGGTACGGGTCATTTTGACCCCAAGACAACACAAGGGTTGGAAGTTGTGTGTTTCAGCTCGACACTTTCTGTTGCCGTCTTTTGACCTTGAAATGACCTGAAGCCACGCCCACTGGGAAAGTTGTTCAAATATTTGTTTATTTTTCTCAGCAACAATTGTGCTACACATGTTCACAGCTACAAAACCGTCCAGTACAAACAGACACATTCAATGCAGACGTTTCCCGAGCTTTCACGCCGCTGTGATCTGAGTGTGTGAGAGTGAGTGTGTGTGTTGCGTTATCGCCACCGCTCCACCTTGTTTTCAGTGATGTGTTGCTGCTGGTCGGAGTGCAAGGAAGCAAATGATTGTTGAAGTAATAATAAACCGACTGGGCCAGGTTTATGCAGAGAGAGAGTGTGTGTGTGTGTGTGTGTGTGTGTGTGTGTGTGTGAGATGGAGCGCCAGCGGGCTGATAGAAACCCAAACGTGAGCAGGTGCGTGCCACCCAGCAGGAAAAATATATATATTTATATCGATAGCAGCTACAACAGCAATCAGACTAAATTCAATTTGCCTCCAATTTCGTGCTTTGCACATCAAAATAAACGGAGTGTGTTGTTGCGTTTGTGTAGCTATGAAACAAACCCACAGCAGAAAAAACACACAGGTATGTGTGAACTCTCTCTCTCTCTCTCAGGGAAAACAAAGCGACACAGTGTGTGTGTGTGTGTGTGTGTGTGTGTGTGTGTGTGTGTACACTGACAACTACCAGACGGCACATGCCGACTCGGCAGTGTGGATAATTGTGCTTTTGTGTGTGCTTTTACAATGTGACACGGGATGATGTGTGTGTGTGTCTGGGGAGCAGAGACGAGCGTGGAGATGGTGTGAGGCGATGCTTTATGTCTATGAATATTCTCTCGCTCCGTCCAAAGCTTTCTTTATGTGCGTCTGTGTCTTGTTAGTAAATTCGCTCCATGCATTTCTTTCCTCAAAAAAAAATCACCTTTGTTGTGTGTGTGTGTGTGTGTGTGTGTTCGCTTGCTGAACTGGTTAATAAGGTGTGTGTTTCAGTGTCAGCAGGAGATATTCATCTGCTGCGTCTTGTTTTATTGTTCTTTTATATAAAAATATATATATAAAAATATATATATATATAAAAATATATATTTATATATATATATTAAATATTTATATATATATATAAATATATTTACAAATATATATATATAAATATATATATATATATATATATATATATATATATATATATATATATATATATATATATCACTGGAATGAACCTTTTTTTGAAGTTTTCTTTTTGCTGTCTTGCCCAGAATCCTCATTAAAATGCTCGGCAAGAAGGCGCAACATTCTTTAACGTCTCTTCCGGCCTCCAGATGTTATCCTGTGTATTTTCTTCTGTGTTTTTAATGTTTAGCGGCAACTTTTATTGCATCGGTGATCAGCGGGACTCACGGTGGTCGGGTTAAAACGCTGAGTGCGTATTTTTCAATGTGAAACGGCTCCTGCCAACAAGTTCAAACATGGCTTTAAAAAAAAAAAAAAAAGGTCATCTTTGGGTTGCTCAACTCATCCTTCAAACAATAACTGAACGCAGCTTCACAGTCGACACAAGAAGGACGAGAGACATTTAACATTCTTGACAAGGAGAGAGAGAGATTGGGAAGTGGAAGTGACAGGAGAGAGATCAACAAAACGGGAACGCCCCTTTTTCTTTTATTTCCTTCTTTTTGGGCCTTTTACAAGATTTCCGCCTCTTCCTCCTCCTGGTTTTCATTCCTCCTCCTCCTCCTTTATGTTGGAGAGGCCGTCTGGTGTTGCTTCTCACAGTCTCGTTTCTGTGTCCAGGCGAAGCAGCCCGTGTGCTCTCAGAAGAAACAACAACAAACAAAACGTCTCTGCGTTCGGGTCCACAGGTCTGGTGTTGCGTAACGTCCTCAGCGTTTTAAAAACAAGAGAAGTTTATTTCAGTTTATTTTGTGTTGCTTTGGTTTGATCGGTTCACCTTCTACCTCTTTTTTTATTTATTTTTATTTTCTGTGTACATTCTTCGGTCTTGAATCCTAAATCCGAGAGGGGGTTTTCTCGCCTGCTTCCCACAACAAAAGAAGAGCCGCTGACGTGCGAGAGCCGCTGAGACTCCGAGTGTTATTTTTTAATCGAAGGTTTTTCTCGTGTTTTTGTTTCTTTTTTAAACCGTGGGTTTCCTTTCTCCAGAATCAAAGAATCTCACGCGACTGCACATCACATCTTTGTGTTTCTCTCGGCGGTAAGGAAGTCAAATCCACTTTAGTTTTCTTCAGTTTCTATCAAGCAAACCCCCCCTCCCACAAATAAAACCCCTTCCATCCTTCATTGTGTCCGTCCAAGCAAACTTTAAAGGAATCCAAGATCCCGCGGCTTTCGTTCTCGTCCCTCCAGAAGAACCTCCGTTGGTCCGTCTGCTTATGCCGTCCTCCTTTCCCCCCGCTCAGAGGTCCAGGCGGAAGGCGCCGAAGTAGCTGGAGGAGTCGTCGGCGTTGACCATGGTCGGGGACGAGACGGACACGAAGAGCTCGTCGCCGGCCCTGAGCTCGAACAGCCCGCCCTGGTAGACGGAGTGCAGGGCGTACTCGGCGTCCGGCGACCAGCACTTTGTCCCCACGCCCTTCAGGAGCTGGACAGAGAGGACAGGGTTACAGCAGAGGTCACAGAGAGGACAGGGTTACAGCAGAGGTCACAGAGAGGACAGGGTTACAGCAGAGGTCACAGAGAGGACAGGGTTACAGCAGAGGTCATAGAGAGGACAGGGTTACAGCAGAGGTCATAGAGAGGACAGGGTTACAGCAGAGGTCATAGAGAGGACAGGGTTACAGCAGAGGTCACAGAGAGGACAGGGTTACAGCAGAGGTCATAGAGAGGACAGGGTTACAGCAGAGGTCATAGAGAGGACAGGGTTACAGCAGAGGTCACAGAGAGGACAGGGTTACAGCAGAGGTCATAGAGAGGACAGGGTTACAGCAGAGGTCATAGAGAGGACAGGGTTACAGCAGAGGTCATAGAGAGGACAGGGTTACAGCGGGGGTCATAGAGAGGACAGGGTTACAGCAGAGGTCATAGAGAGGACAGGGTTACAGCAGAGGTCACAGAGAGGACAGGGTTACAGCAGAGGTCATAGAGAGGACAGGGTTACAGCGGGGGTCATGCACACTCCGACCAATGCACTGCCATGACTTTTCCAAAACCGATCATAAAACATTTGGTTTTAGACATTTATTTACATGTGCCTACCATTTTATTCATATATTTCACTGCTTTTGTGAACCTAAGACCTTTGGTAAAACAATTTCTGGCACCAAAACAGTTCGACCACCTGAGTAAAGTTATGTTTTCACAAGAGATATGAAGAAATTAGTGTCAATTTTTCAGCTTTTGGGCCATATTATGACTTTACACTTAATGGTGCTTCATTATATAGAGAGCTGAGATTGTTCTGCAATTTTTGATGTAACACATGAGTATGTATCTTATATGCCTTAAGTGCCTTTTAAAAAGGTAAATTTAAGAAATGATGTACAATCGAGAAAATGACCAAACATTTTGTGTAATCTCAGTGTAAACATGAAAAAATTAGAAAATGTAGTATTTAAACTAACGATGAGAATTCCAAAGCATACAGTAAACCTTAACCCTCTGGGGATTGAGGTAATTTTCTCGATTTTACATAATTTCTTAAATTCACCTTTTTAAATAAGATACATACTCATGTGCGTTACATCAAAAATTGCAGAACAATCTCAGCTCTCTATATAACGAGGCACCATAAAGCAAAAGTGTAAAGAGATAATATGGTAGCTAGCGGAAGTTAGCGAGGAGCTAGCGGAAGTTAACGGAGAGCTAGCGGAAGTTAGCGAGGAGCTAGCGGAAGTTAACGGAGAGTTAGCGGGGAAGTGACGGAGCGCTAGCAGGAGCCCCAGCTGGCTACAGCGGGGAGCTAACGGGGACACTGACCGAAGGTAGTAGCGGCTCGTAACCCGATTTTTACGGTAGATTGTTCATGTCGTGTGACTCGCTTAATAATAATACATTATTATTGAAAATGTATCTTTGCAGTTAATTTGGACATTTGCTTAAAAAAATGGAAAGTAATGTAAATAGTAGTGAAGTTACTTTTTAAATGCAGTAACTAGTAAAGTAATCTAGTTACAATTTTCAGAAGTAACTAGTAACGTGTAACTAGTTACTTTTTCTGAGTAACTACCCCAACACTGTGTTTGTATGCCTGCTTGGATATTTTGAACGTCTTTCTTTTAAAGGCATATTAATTATTTCAAACTCAGCGTAAATGAACGACATATGAATATAACACATTTACATGACTTTTACTAAACATTTGGGATTCTTTTTTTTTTTTTTAAAGGACTTTTCCAGGGCTGGAAATAACCATTTTAAAATTTCAAGACTTTTCCAGGTTTTCCATGAGCGTAAGAACCCTGCTACGGGTGGGACAGGTGAGACAGGTGAGACGTGACCAGAGGTGGGAGTAGGGTGGGGGTACCTGGATGGGGCTCGGGTACGAGGTCTTCTTGTAGACACACTGCACCAGCTGGTGGCTCACGCTGCGCTGGTCTCCGTCGCTCGCCGCCGGGGACGGGTAACGGAAATACACCTGGAGGGAGAGCATAGGGTTATGATGAATATTAATAAAAAACATCATTATCTATTTGTTAAAATCCTAGAAATGTGTCAGGATTTATAGCTTTTCTCTACTTGAGAAAATTATTAAGTTTCTAAGTTAAAACAAAAAAAATAATGTAAATAATCTTAGAGCCTGTTGTTGGTGGGAAAAGATGAATATATTTTTTATCTATTTAATATTTATATATATATTTATATTTCTCCTCTAGTTCTCGTTTGTGATTCAAGTTGAAATGAAACAAGTACCGTAAAAGTCGTGTTACACGCCGCTACTACATTCGGTCAGTGTTCCCGTTAGCTCCCCGCTGTAGCCAGCTGGCGCTCATGCTAGTTCCCCGCTAGATCTCCGCTAACTTCCCCTAGCGTTCCGCTAGCTCTCCGCTAGCTCTCCGCTAGCTCCCTGACAACCACCGCAGCAGCGGGGAGCTAGCATCAGGAGCGGGGAGCTAGCAGCAGTGCTAGCTAGCGCTGCTCCTAGCTTGCTACAGCGGGACACTGAGTGGAGGTAAGAGCGGCTTGTAACCCGACTTTTACGGTAGTTGGTTTTAACGAAGAAAACTACCAATAAAGTAGTAATTTCAAAAATAAAAAATATGATTTTCTGCTTCCATTGGAAACAAACAAACAAACACCCAGCCCGAGCTCACCTGTGAGTACAGGTAGTAGCGGCCGTCCTGAGGCACGCGCAGCCGCCCGTTGGACAGCGTCATGTTGTGCAGGTGAGCGCCGAAGCTCTGGTTGGCCCAGGTGCGGACCACGTGGCGGCAGGACTGGTGCAGACCCGCCGTGGGGATCGGGTAGGGGGGCAACCCTGCAGGGGGAAAACAAACAAACAAACAAGTAAACAAACGTGTAAACAAGGGACCGGAACAAGCGTCTCACTTCCTGTTTGTGTCACTTCCTGTCTCTCTACTCTCCGTCTTCATCCTTCACGTGCATGTTTGTTCACGCTGCTGTGTGTGTGTGTGTGTGTGTCTGTATGTGTGTGTGTGTGTCTGTATGTGTGTGTGTGTGTGTGTGTGTGACTGCTCTTGCTTGTCAGACACGCTATTGTTTCCTTCACATTTTTCTTTAGACATGAAAGTCTCTTTCTGTCATACTTCCTTATGAGAAATCCAGGCAGAGTGTGTGTGTGTGTGTGTGTGTGTGTGTGTTTGAGAACATCATCCTCTCTTCCTTCTGCAAACAAACACACACACGCACAGACACACACACAACACCATCTTTGCTCTTTGTCAACCCAATTAAAATAACATCGGTCGGCCTGTGATGCCAGATTGTCGACACCCATCTGCTCGCACGCCAAACGTTTGGAACACACACACACACACACACACACACACACACACACACACACACACACACACACACACACACACACACACACACACGAAAAGCACATTCCAACCTTTTTGAATTGCACGGTTTACAACACGCAGACGCTCCATTATTCTCGCGTGATGCCGTCTTAATAAATATCTGTTTTACGAGCTCACAGCGGTTCAGGAAAGCTTCGGGTTTTATTAAAATAAATAAAATAAAAAAGCCTCTGGCAGCCGGGAAGTGACAATTTATTGGAAGTGGAATTTGTCAAACACGAGGAATGTGAATATTGTTTTATCTAAAACATGTTTTATGCTGCTGAAGACAGCAGGTTGCTTTTATTTAATCGATTAAGAGATAATATATTGCATTGCACAACATGCATTGATCTATCCTGACTTTATGTTAATACACAG